>NC_087309.1:78480005-78812593 GCF_015220805.1 Pogoniulus pusillus
GGCAAATTCTTAATTCTTCTATATTTTGGCATTTACTACTTTGAACTATGTAATAACAAGAATGTCAGTGTGCAGTTCAGCATTTTTTGATCATGCTCTGAATAAACCTGGTCTGAAAGATTGCAATGGTTTGAGAGGGATTTACTGCTCTTACAAGGCAGGGTGTTGCTGTAACTGGTGTTATATTTTATCTGTGAGAGCTGAAGAATCTGGGACCACTACAAGACACATACGTTTTAGTCCATGTATCCAGGTATACAGATAATACAGAATCAGAGTTGTTTGGGTTAGAAGAGACCTCAAAGATTGTCTAGTTCTAATCTCCCTGCCATAGGCAGGGACATTTTCTGCTGGATCAGATTACCGAGAACCACATCCAGCCTGGCCTTAAAAAATTCCAAGGATGGGGCTTCCACCACCTCTCTTGGCAACCTGTTTCAGTGTCTCACCACCTTCATGGTGAAGAACTTCCTAACATCCAATCTGATTGGATGTGGCACTTGATGCCATGGTCTAGCCTTGAGCTCTGTGGTAAAGGGTTGGACTTGATGATCTGTGAGGTCTCTTCCAACCCTGATGATACTGTGATACTGAATCTACTGGCTTCAAGGTTTTCTCCATTCCCCCTATTCCTGTCACTATCTGACAACCTGAAAAGTCCCTCACCAGCTTTCCTGTAGGTTGCCTTCAGATACTAGAAAGCCACAATATGGTCTCCTCAGAGCCTTCTCTTCTCCAAACTGAAAAACACCCATCTCTCTCAGTCTGTCTCCATTGGAGAGGAGCTCCAGTTCTCTGATCCTTGTGGCCCTTCTCTGGACACATTCAGCATATCCATGTCTCTCCTGTAATAGAAGCTCCAGAACTGGACATAGTACTCAAGGTGGGAGTCTCGCCAGAGTGGAGTACAGGGGGAGAATCACCTCCCTCAACCTGCTGGCCACACTTCTCTTGATGCAGCCCAGGATATGATCGGTTTTCTGGGTTGCAAGTACATACTGGTGGCTCAAGTAGCCATTGTCATCTGCCAGTCCTCCCAGGTCCTTTTCTTCAAAGCTACTCTCAAGCCAGCCATGGCCCAACCTATATTGATTCTTGGGATTGCCTCAACCCAGATGCAGGACTTTGCACTTGGTCTAGTTGAACCTTGTGAGCATGTCTTGGGCTCCCCTCTCCAGCCTGTCAAAGTCCCTCTGGATGGCACCCATTCACTTCTCAGCCTTTCTTTTAAAATACATTACAGCATCACAGAATCACAGAATTAACCAGGGTGGAAAAGACCTCTAAGATCCTTGAGTCCAACCTATCACCTAACCCTTCTAATTAACTAAAGCATGGCACTAAGTGCTTCACCCAGCCTCCTCTTAAACTCCTCTAGGGATGGTGACTCCACCACTTCCCCAGGCCGCCCATTCCAATGGGCAGTCACTCTATCCATGAAGAACTTCTTCCTAATGTCCAGCCTAAACCTGTCCAGGCACAGTTGGAGACTGTGTCTTCTTGTTCTGTCACTGGGTGCCTGGGAGAAGAGACCAACCCCCACCTGGATACAATCTCCTTTCAGGTAGTTGTAGAGAGCAATAAGGTCGCCCCTGAGCTTCCTCTTCTCTAGGCTGAACAACCCCAGCTCCCTCAGCTGCTCCTGACAGGGCTATGCTCCAGCTCCCTCACCAGCCTTGTTACTCTTCTCTGGACACATTCAAGCACCTCAACATCTTTCCCACATTGCGGAGCTCAGAACTGGACACAGTACTCAAGGTGAGGACTAACCAGTTCTGTGTACAGGGGCAGAATGACTTCCCTGGTCCTGCTGGCCACACTATTCCTCATACAGGCCAGGATGCCATTGGCCTTCTTGGCTACCTGGGCACACTGCTGGCTCATGTTTAGTCATGTGTCAACCAGAGCCCCCAGGTCCCTCTCTTGAGTTACCTTCTTCTCTTTCCAAAGGTGATACACCCTCTTTTTTCCCTTAATTCCTTCACAAGTCCCATGCCCATCCAGGCTGGTTGCCTTTCCTTCCGGCTCTGCTGTTGGCACACCAGGACAGCCGTACCTGTGCCTTCAAGATTTCTTTCTTGAAATAGGTCCAACCTTCCTTTTGCTTTTAAGGCTTTTTTTCCCTAAGGTACCCTTTGAGTTAGTTCTTTGAATAAGCCAAAGTCTGCCCTCTGGAAGTCCAGTGTGGCTGTTTTGTTGATGCCCCTTCTAGCTTCACTGAACATTGAAAACTTTATTATTTTGTGGGCACTGCAGCCCAGACAGCTTCCAACCACCACATCTCCCACCAGCCCTTCTCTATTCATAAACAGTAGGTCAAACACAGCCTCACACCTTGGAGGCTGACACACTAGATGTGTCAAGAAGTTATCCTCTCTAAAAACCTTCTAGACTGCCCTCTCTCTGCTGTGTTAAGTTCCCATCAGATATCTGGCAGGTTGAAGTCACCTACAAGAATAAAGGCTGGCAATATTGAGACATCTTGTTGAGATACTGCAAAGTGTCTAGAGAAGGAGGATGAAGCTGATAGGAGGCCTGGAACAAAAGCCCTGTGAGAGGCCGAGTGTCATGGTGGGGATTTCTCTATTCCTCCTCTGTTAGGGGGAGGAGAGAAATTAATTTGAGGATGTATTAATTATTTATAAAATTATTTATTAAAATTAATATTTACAAATTTGTACCACCCCCAACCACCATGAAATCAAGTTCTTTTGTGCAAGTTTATGAAAACAGGTGGGATATATTTACAGGGATTTGATTATTAAATGGAAATATCAAATTATCAACAACTACAGACAGAGAGAAAGATTCCCTTAGGCTTAATGCCTCTTAACAACTATGCTGTCTGCCCAGCAAGGGCTGAAACTGTGTCTGCTCTTAAGACAGAGGTAACTTATATTACAAAGGAATTAAAGCTTGCTTAAATGTGTTCCTCTTAAGTATTAATTATTAATCATCCTCCTGGGATTGTGTCACAGAGTGTGCCCAGTATTCGGGTCTTGGTGAGGCTGGAATCTGTCCCGGCTTTCAGGTGAATGATAAGTGTTCCCAGTCTCTGGGGTAAACAGGGTTTCTCTGACCTTCTCTCCTGGTGTGAAGTGGTCTCTGTCTTGGTGCTGCTGATTCTTCTGGATGCTGTGTCCAGGGATGATCAGCTGGCAGGATTTCCAGATGCAGGAGGAGGATTTGTCATCTGTACAGCTAGCAGGCTGTGTTTGTAGGTTTGCAGACTATCTGGAAAGGGTCTGCTGAGCCTAGAATTTTCCAAGCTTACAGGACAGCTGGCAAGCAGGGTCTATGCCGGGCTGCAGGGAGACTTGAGCTCCGTAGATAAATACAAGATAGCAAGCCAGTATGTACGGCTGCTCTAGGCTTAAGCAGGGGGCTCTCGGCTCCCCATACATGTATGCAATGCAGGTGTGTATGTGCTCTGCTTCTCAAAGGGTTCGCAGACAGCTTAACTGCACCTTGAGATCAGTGCAAGAGGTCTGAGCCTCAGTAATGTTTGCAAGTGAGTAAGGCCTGACTCTGTGTCTAGGCCATGCAAGCAGGTCTATGCTGCTGTGTGGATCAGAGAGCTGAGCTTGGTCCTCTGAACGCTCTGAACGCTCTGAATATGTGGTGCTCCTTTGCACTCCTCTTCATAGACTCTGAGCCGAGATTTGTGGCTCATTCAGACATCTAAAGTGACCAATCAGGCTGGCAGTAAGCCAAACCTTACCTTAATAGGCAGTAGCTGTTTGCCTGGACCCTCCCAATAGGGGATTACCTGGGCAGACCCCAGGGGTACATGGACTGGGCGTGTGTGTGTTACACAACCTGTTTACTGCCATAGGTCCCTGTCAGAAAAACGTATCCAGGCATGTAGAGGCATAGGGAGGCCTCAGTTTTGGGGCTGCTGCCCCTCCACCACACTGAGGGAGCTGGGATTGTTTAGCCTGGAGTAGAGGAGGATCAGGGGTGACCTCATTGCTGTCTACCACCACCTGAAGGGAGGCTGTATCCAGATGGGGGTTGGGCTCTTCCACCAGGCAAACAGCAACAGGACAAGGGGACAGAGTCTTAAGTTGTGCCAGGAGATGCATAGGCTGGATATTAGGAGCAAGTTCTTCCCAGAGGGAGTGATTTGCCATTGGAATGGGCTGCCCAGGGAGGTAATGGATTCACCTTCCCTGGAGGTGTTCAAGGAAAGGCTAGATGGGGCACTTAGTGTTGTGGTCTAGTTGATTGGATGGAGCTGGGTGCTAGGTTGGTCTGGATGATCTTGAGGTCTCTTCCAACCTGGTTGATTCTATGATTCTGTGATCTTAAGCTTCCCCATGATTGGTATTCCTTACGTACATTCAGAGCCTTCCTCTACAGTTACTAAAGGTTTAACTAGTAAAAAGAGGAAGACAGAGAGCATCCTAAAACACAGAAATCAGTGATAGAGTTTTCTACTCTTTTCTATTATTTTCCTATTCCATTAGTAGAATAACACTAATACTTTTGATTTATTTACTAACATTATGTTTCACACAAAATTTCCCAGTGACATCAAGAAATATTTTGTAGTTCAAACCTGGCAACTAAATGCATTCACAAATCATAAACAAGACAGAAGCAGGAGATAATGAGCATAAAAAAACCTACATTAAGCATTTTATCAGCACTCAGATTGATCAGAGTTTAATGGGAAACACCTTCTCCCACGTGGTGTGTGAGAAAGGGGAAAGGATACAGTTCTCTTCCAGAGGCTATCCTAAATCATTAAGCATGAAGTTTTAAGGGGTCACTGCTTAACAACTGAGGCAGGTACTGGCTAAGCAAGTGTTTTATTTCTTGTAATAATACTGATAATTAATGAAAATTATTCCCACAAGAAAGTGATTATGAATGCTGATAAATGCTCTTTCCAGAATAAAGGCACAAATCAAACCTTTCTAGCATAGTCAGTCCATTCTTGGGAAATAAAGAAAAAAGTTTCAGTGCTTCTAGTAGCAAATCCCATTCTTTTACTTGAGAAAAAAAAGATGTGATTTTTCCCCCCTCATCACCAGCTTTCATATTTTTCTTGTTTATTTACTTTTACTGGAAGGTTCAGTGAATATTAGAAAGCCATTTGTTGTGATTCCTGTCTCAGACAATGCTATTACACTCACCATTCTCCTCCTCAAGGTGAGCTCTTGTTCAGAAGTTGTTTTTTTTTTTTTTTTTTTTCCCAAGATTTATTAAATGAAAGAGGGCATGATTGTGCTAAACACTTGTCTGGAGGTACCTGGATTTGAATCTTTCCTTTTGAGACTCTGCATAACTAAATTGGCAAAGTTGGTTAGACATAAATGCTATTTATACAGTAATTCTACATCACAGTGGTAATTCTAGCTTATCCAGACAAAGACACAGGTTTGTCAATGTAGTGTAAAAAGAAATACCAAAAAAAGCTACTCCAGAATTGTGTAAGTGAATTTGTTCAGTACATTTTGCCAAGCCTGCTTAATGATTCTCAGTCTTAGTGAGTGTCCTTTGTTGATAAATCACCTGTTAGTAATGCAGTGAAACTGTCCTTGTAATGGCATAAATTACAGAGAAGTTTTTACCTGAGTTTGTATAATGCTCTTTTTGTTGGCAAGTAAGGTGACACATTTGCAAATGGGTATGCCTTTATTTCATGTACTGTAGATCCATACAGATATAGTCACTAATATGTATTGGACACATTCATTAATTTAATAATACATTATTGAGAAACATCTTGGATATTGAGAAGTTTTTAGATGTTGTTTCAAAATGCAAGCTTGCATAGTTCAATCATCTGGCTACTAAATTAGCAGGTGTAAAATAATCAATGTGGGTTTGGTTTGGGAACTCTAAGCAAAGAGTTAAGACTCGGTGCTAAATCAGAAGGTAAGGTCTCTGGAAAGGTTAAATACTAAGACATTCATCATTTTGTGTTCTGTTCAGAAAACAGCATCAAGGAGATAAAATATCACTGCTAAAATGTACTTGAGATTAAGGACAGATGGTTGAACTTGGCAGTTTCAGGCACGCTGTTGAGTATTTGATCTTTAGAGGCAATGAAGAAACAGCCCAGCTGAAGCTAAACTAGTGAGCCATACTTGGACTAGTCTTGATTAGTATCCACTTGCAAGAGTGCTATAAAGGTGTGAGAGAACAAGAGATTATAAGAATATTTCCAGTGAAAATCTGTATTGCTGGAATCTGAATTAAAATATATGCAGAAACTGAAGTTCATGTTCCAGTTCTAATTAATTTAAAGAGGAATGTGCTGCTCTGAATCTGAGAAAAGAAGGCTTGAAGGCATTCTTAGATAGTTTAAATCACACTCCTAACTGCAATCACATACGCACATGAACAGATCAAATCTGGATCAAAAGACAGATGTGAATACTTTTGATTTGATACTTTTGTGGAATAGCAGGTATTTTCAAAGGTAGGCAAAATTGGAAAAAAAACCTGTAAAATGGAGTTGTCTGTCTCAAAGCTGTCAGGCTTAGTTTTCCCAAGAATAACAGGAAAAACACATGAGAAGAAGTATAGCTGAGAGGTTTACTTTGGCAATGGCTTATGTGTGAGTTTGCAGTTCTGGCTCTGACTGTGTGGCTGCAGTGTAATAGTTCTGTAACAGCTGGTGCCAGTATATTAGTTATTGCTGCAAAGGAAATATTCAATAGAATATGTTTGCATATTCCCACAGGAAGCAGTGTGCTGCATTTTCATGTGATCTCAAATTTTTTGTGCTACAATGGGGTACTGAGGCTGTTATCAGGACTTTTTTGTCCCACAAACTACTAAAAGAGTATCTCAAGGAGTTGCTAAAAATATCTGTGTAACTTATTGTCTCACATTTTTGATATGCCAAATATTTAAGAGGAATAATAACAGTATTTTGATACATATTTGAACAAGACGCTTTGGAGATTTTTTTTTTTTTGTCTCTGTACTTCACAGTATAACTTTTCATTTGTGCATACTGTTAATCCAATTTCCTAGAACTCATAGGGGAAAACTAGAAGTAATACAGGCTTAAATAACCATAGATACCTGAAATAGCTTTTCCAATTAATAAGAATCCCAGCGTGCTTATGTGTGAATTTCCAGGAAGAAAACATATTTTCAGTTTATTCCAGTTTTGTTCTGAGGAGTTGTCAACTCACTGCCATTTATTCAGTATTGAATGTCATGAATCCAACAGCTCAGTCTTGTGTACAACTGAGTGAAATTTTATGCATGTTCACCATTTGAAGAGGAAGTATTAAACACCCCTAATGCAAGGTGACTTTTTTTAGTAGGATGCCAGTGCTTTAAAACTAGCTGCTCATACTGAACAGATGTTAAGGTCTTCAAAATTTAATCATTGGCTAATGCATTAACAAAGTACAAAACTGTGCTTCTTGTTTGATCACAGTTAGAGAAGAGAGAATCTTTTTTATTAATCTTCATAAGCTATCAAAAAATTGTACTGAAATGTAAAAAAAACCCCAAGCCACAATTGTTTTTACAAATTGCAACATCATTGGATCTTGCAAACATTGATACATTAGTAAGCTGAACTTCTGGAAGTATTTCAAATAGTGCCATTGAGTACTGAGCTTAAGTTGCAAACACTGCCATGGAAAATACTCATTACATGAATTATCTTTGAAAAAATGTTCCTAATGAGTTTGTCATATTAATTTATGTAACAGCATTATATATATATATCAATCTTAGAACACAAAGACCACATTGTTATTAGCAAAATGGTGAGGCATCTGGAGCAGAAGCCCTGTGGGGAGTGCTGAGGGAGCTGGATTTGTTTAGCCTGCAGAAGAGGAGGCTCAGGGGAGACCTTATTTCTCTTTACATCTACCATGATGTGAGGTTGTAGCCAGGCTGGGGTTGTTCTCTTCTCCCAGGCAACCAGTGACAGAATGAGGGGACACAGTCTCCAGTCGTGTCAGGGCAGGTTTAGGCTGGATGTTAGGAAGAAGTTCTTCACAGAAAGAGTGATTGCCCATTGAAATGGGCTGCCCAGAGAGTCCCTGTCCCTGGAAGCATTTAAAAAGAGACTGTGGCACTTGGTGCCATGATTTAGTTGACTAGATAAGTTGGGTGATAGATTTGACTTGATGATCAAAGGTATTTTCCAATCTGATGATTCTGTGATTCTGTGAAAATCTGTGATTTATGTCTCAGCCTTCACTTGTGCAACATTGAAGGCTGTGCATGCCATTCTGTATACAATGGCAAAATATTATTCAAGGAGATGTTTTTTTAATTTTGAAGAATACAACAATACGTTTTCTACCCATTCCAAACAGTTTACTACATGTTTGTTTGTGATCATCAGAAGTATTTTCCAGCCCAGCAACAGCATATATTTTGCTTTGCCCTTGGGAGACAGACCTGTTTTTTTTTTTTTTTTTTTTTTTTTGGATCCTCGGGGAGATGAGAGCCCATACTTCAGCTTATCTGTTTACATAAAAAAAGGATGTTGCATATTTATCTATAGAATTTCTGAGCTACCAAAATACCTTCAGTTCAGCCCTTGGCATTCTTTAACTGATTTTATTTTCATCTTGTTCAGTAGACTCTCACCCTACATTTTTCCCCAACATGTATCTCTCTTTTCCATTCAGCCTACCAGAACTTTGTCATAGTTTTATACCTCTATTTTGCTGCAAAAAAATAGTTCCCTCTGCTCCTTACATTGTACTAATAATTTTCTGAGATCATAAGCTTTGTCTTTTTTCTGTTTTGTGGTAATCACATGCAATTTCTCTCAGCAGTTGAAATTTTACTAGACCAGAGTTAGTCTGTTACTGCATGATAGCTTTTATAAAATCTAGTGGTAAAACACAGTTTCCCAACTATTTTACACAAAAGGATTTCAGGGAGTCTACATCCCTGCTTTAATTGGTTGCTTTGAGCAGAAGTGAACTTGATAAATGAGTGGATGTTTTAATTGTTACTTGTAAACTTGACCATCAGTATCTCCTTTCAGATAAATCAAAGGCAGTATCACTAGCCGAGCAAACTGGAAATAAGTGATTATTTTTCTTGGCCTGTAAGAAGATGCAATTAGATCACTGTAGATCAATGCAAAAAATTGCTTTTTCTTTTACTCTAGTGTAAGCAACTGAGTCTGAATTTGCACTAAATGAGATTCTTAGATGATAAAAGCTCTCTGTAACTTCCTAGCCTTGTAAGGGGTGCTGATGTAGGCTTGTTTAAATGTTGAAGCTGCATTACCATTATTAATATACTACATTGCTCATCAGAAATTATAGAGATTAATTATTGGTTTAGTTTTTTAAATAATAAATTAAAAAAAAAAAAACCCTGGGAGTAAACACTATCTTAGGCAGCAGCTATGGCATTGCATCTCCCACTTAAAAATAAAATATTCTTGTGAGACTGCCAGGGAAGTCATGGATTTCATTACCACTTTTGCTGCTTTTCTTTGGAAAATACAGAGATACAAACTCCCCAATTTGCATTTTTAAATAGGATAAAAAATTCAATGTCATTAAGAACAATCTGTAGCGGGAATGATTTTATTATGAATACTGTAATCTGAGAAAATGTGTTTGAGTATTATTTGAATGTATAGGTGGCAGATATGGCAGTCAAATTCTGCTCTACACTTAGGCAGCAGTGAAGAGATTTTTGCCTTATATATCCTTTCCTAAGGCTGTCTCAACAGTTGCACTGCATGCTTATTAAGTCTGGGGGGTGACTGCACACCATACCCAAGAGAATGGACAACCTTTGCATTAAGTTTGTATAAGTAATCTCCTAAATACAGATTACAGAATAGTGAATGTTGTTTGTACCACCGTGCTGCCAACCTCAGAATCACCAAATCACAAGATATTAGAGGCTGGAAGAGACCCTGAAAGATCATCTAGTCCAACCTCATTGCCAGAGCAGCGTCACTTAGAGTTGATCACATAAGAATGCATCCAGGCAGGTTTTTAATATCTCCAGTGAAGGAGACTCCACAACCTCTCTGGGCAGCCTGTTCCAATGCTACCACTCTCACAGTAAAAAAGTTTTTCCTTATGTTTAAATGAAACCTCCTATGTTCCACTTTGCACCTGCTGCCTGTGGTAGTTATAGGTGTTACCTGTCCACCATTCCTCCAGGGATTCACTCAGACTAAACTCAACAGGCTGAGTTTTGTCCTATCATTGCACATTACTGAGAAGAGCTTGACTCCATCCTCCTGACACTTGTCCTTCACATATTTATAAATATGAATGATGTCACCTATCATCCTTCTCTTCTCCAAGCTAACGAGACCCAGCTACCTAAGCCTTTCCTCATAAGGAAGATGATCCATTCCCTTAATCATCTTTGTTGCTCTTTCAAGCAGTTCCCTAATGTTCTTGAGATGAGAGGCCCAAAACTGATCACAATATTCCAGATGTGGCCTTATGCCAGAGTAGATGGGGAAGAGAACATCTTTCATCCTATTAGTTACTCTCCTTACCTGCCACACCCCTTCTAATACACCCAAGGATGCCATTGCCATTCTTGGGCACAAGGACATATTGTTGGTTCATGGTCATTCTGTAATTGACTAGGACCCTCAGCTCCCTTTTACCTGTGCTATTGTGCAACAGATCAGTCCTCAACCTATACCGACACATGGGTTTGCTCTTTCCAAGATGCAAGAATCTACACTTGCCCTTGTTGCATTTTGTTCAGTTTCTTCTTCCCAACCCTGCAGCCTGTCTAAGTCTCATTCAATGGCAGCACAGCCTTCCAGTGTGTCAGCCACTCAACTCAGTTTTGTGTCATTAGCAAACTTGCTGACAGTCCGCTCTATGCCCACATCCAGGTAGCGGATGAATATTTTTACTAGCACTCATCCCAGCACTGACACCTAAGGGACCCCACTACAGAAAGGCCTCCAACTATACTCTGTCCCATTGACCACAACTCTCTGACTTCTTCCCTTCAACCAGTTTACAATTCACCTCACTATCTGATCATCTAGACTGCAGTTCCTCATTTTAGCTGCAAGGACTCTGTGGGAGATGGTGTCCCACCTTAAGGAAGATGGGGAAGGGGGTCAATCAGTACTGAAGTAGCAAAGCAGCAGCAGCAGCCAAAACAATAGTGAGGGAAGATAGCAGCGGGTGCAGCAGAAGCAGCAAAAGCAGCAAGGGCCAGATACAAACTGTGCTTCCAGACATAAAGCTTTTGATTCATCCCTAAAGCTGTGGTCATCCAGATTCAGGGAAAGTTATTTCAGAGGAGAACAGATGGAAAGGAAGTCTATTAGGGCCATTCAAGGACAGAAATTTTGATTTGTGAGAGATTAGAAGAACTGGGTCATTCATGTTAGTAAAATAAATTCTCAAATATATTCACTTATGAAAACACCAGAAAAGTCAACATAAGGGAAGGACAGAATAAGAAAAAAAAAAGAAAAAAAGATTATATGAAGTGGTGAGGTAAGGGTCAATCTAGAAAGTTCTAGTGAGTCTTATGTATCTTATGGTTCTAGAGGTAGGCTTGACTACTGCTCAGTTCTCAGTGCCATAATCCACTGGAGAGTGTAGAAGTAAAAAACCAAACTGTTACACAGAATTACAGGCAGATCTTGATGGACTATACATCGTAACAATGGTTATGACTTTTTTTGAATCAACCCGGAGTGAAGCAGAGGGTTGGAAACACTTGACTATTCAATTCATGACACCTGGACTGAGCAAGCATGCCCCTTCTCACTTAAATCCAAGGGGAGAGGGGCCAAAGAGTTGAGGGTTATATACAGAAAAAAAAAAAGAGTGAACTTGTTGAGACATGTTTGCAGAAAGAAAAAACATGCAAGTCATGCAAAAACTCAGTTTCACTAAGCAGTTTCAATGGCATACATGTCAGCCAATCAGAATGAAGTGTGTGAAGGTGAAATGGTGATATAATATTATACTTTGAAACGTGAAACACTGCTAAGAAGTGGCACTGTTTCATTGGTTCTCAGTGGGACTTGTGCCCTAGCGGTGCATTGAGGTAGTGCACATTTGGCTTTGTAACAAAGTTGGCCACGCCCACTGACAAAGTCAACACTTGACTCTGTTATACCAGTCAAAGGCCAGGTAGGGAAATGGGTATGTTTTTTTAAGAATCAACCTGGAGCAAAGTAGAGGGTTGGAAACACTTGACCATGTGTCGCAGAGGGCAGGAACTGATATGTGGCCGAGTCGAGAATTTATCAAAAATAGATATTTTTTATTTTCCCAAAAACCCGCCCCCACAACTATATATACAAAGATTAATTTCATTTAATAAACAGGTTCAGTTGCATGAGAATTAAATCTACAAGGATACCATCAATAATCTGACTATATTTGGAAGTCAGAAGTTGGAAAAGGACTCAGCTATTAATTAATAGCGGTTTCTTACTAAATTAAGCTAAGCCAAATAACTCACTCAGGCTGGCTCGTGCGGTCTGTCCTTCTCTTCCTTTCTAGCGGCTGCAGGAGTCGTTAAGGGTCGTTAAGGGTCGTTAGGCACACAAAAGTGTGCCTAACAGGAAAGTGAATCCTTGGTCTCTCTGCAGTCCAGGCACAGGGGAGTGTGTGAGCTCAGGCAGACACATACGTCCAGGCACGGGCAAACTCCAAAGTGGGAACCCCAAAGGCGGGAAGACCCCCAATATTTATAACCTTCGCTAGACAAAGGGCAGAGTTACCACACCTTAGGCGCGAAAGCACACGGCCAATCCCAGCCTGGCTCCAGTGCGGGAACTCACAGGGCAGTCGCCCCCCCCTTCACGGGGCAGTCCTCCCCCCCTTCACGGCTGCAGGGGAGGCGAGGGGGGGGGAAACCAGGCGACTTTTCCCCTTTCCCCCCGAAGTCCGGGCAGGAGAGGAATTTAGGGGTACAGGACTCCAGGACATCCCACTCCGGTGATAATGAGCATCTTTGTCTAGAACTTGAGTGACAGGTGATCCCCCTTCAATTTAGTAACCTATTAATATATATACATAGCTTAGCCTTTTCCAACATTAACAATATATATAACACATTAATCGCCTCAACAATATTTAACAATACTTAACAAGGCTTAACAATAGCCCAAACAGTATTAATAAAGCTACACAGTCAATTGAAGATTGCTCTGTTCCTGGTAGAGCAACCAAGTTCATGGCAGAGCCTTAGATGCTCTGAGTCCATGGCTGGAGGTCACAGTCCGTGGGTCCTGATGCCATCATCCACTGGCCACCCCGGTGATATGACTCCGTCTCTCATGTAGCTGGCTCTCCCTTTCCCAGGTGCTGGTCAGGTGGTCAGGAACTGGTCCTCTGCCTCAACCTTAACCTGTAAGGAGACAAAACCTGCCTTGGCCTCTAAAGGCCAGGCTTGACAATTAATAATTGGGGACGATCCACCGTGCACTGATCCGGTGACCTTTTGTACTGGGGCAGGTGGTCAGTGACCACGTGGCTCACCTAGGCAGCAGGTCTTTATTCTGGGGGCTTCTGTAGCTCTCCCCATGACTGCTGACCATTAAAAGCTGCAGAGCCACTATTACACTAATTCAGTGTTTTGCCTCCCGTGTGGGAGATGAGAAAGGGTTAACCTTTCTGTCTGGGGACGAGCTGCAGTTCCCAGCGGGGGGGCTGCCACTTCTGGGCGAGCCGCTCCGGGAGCCACCGCTGCCCCTGGGCTTCTCGCGGCTGCCTCTGGATTTTGCAGCCGATTTCTGAAGGCACCGCACTAGATTCTTCAGCTGCCAGTCTGCCAGCTGCCTTAAAACAGTTTTTGGTATCCCTAAAGTCAGGGCTTGTCTGTACCAACTGCTCTTCTTTTCTCTGGGTCTCCAGTTACTCTGTTGGTCTCTGCCCCTTCCCCTCAGGGAGAAACCTGCAGAATCCGTTCCCCTGGGGCAGCAGTCCTGCACTGGCCGGACTTGCCTGTGCAGAGTCCTGGGATTTTCTGGGGGAGAAGCAAGAGACTGTCTCTCCCCAGCCCCTTTTCCTTCAGGAGACCCAAACCCAAACTGCAACCCGTAGGCATTTAAGTCAGTTAACAGTTCAGCCCAAGTCATTACATGCTCTTTAGCATCGTTTTCTGCATTTTTTTTTTGCAATCACACGTTCAATTTTCTCAACATTCTTCATTAGTTGGATTTGCAGAGTTGCTGGCAAACCCTTCATAATAGGGTGAAGTCTCTCCGGGTCCACAGGGGCATAAAACGGGCAATCGTAATGTCCCTTATCATAGATAGCCTGGACACAGGCAAGTCTGCGGAGAGCAGTGATGAGCTCAGAGGAGCTGGTGACCCTTAGTTCCGTCGGCTCCCCATGGTAGGCTGGGCGGACGCTGCTTGCCTAGTAGCCTGGAGAAGAGGAGGCTCAGGGGTGATCTTATTACTGTCTACAACTACCTGAAGGGGCATTGTAGCCAGGTGGGGGGTGGCCTCTTCTCCCAGGCAACCAGCAATAGAACAAGGGGACACAGTCTCAAGTTGTGCCAGGGTAGGCAAAGGCTGGATATTAGGAAGAAGTTCTTCCCAGAGAGAGTGATTTGCCATTGGAATGGGCTGCCCAGGGAGGTGGTGGAGGCACCGTCCCTGAGGGTCTTCAAGAAAAGACTGGATGAGGCACTTAGTGCCATGGTTTAGTTGATTGGTTAGGGCTGGGTGATAGGTTGGACTGGATGATCTTGGAGGTCTCTTCCAACCTGGTTGATTCCATGATTCTATGATTCTATTCGGGCGGTGAGGCTGTGTGTCCCCTCGGGTTCACGTGTCAGGAACACATCATCCCCCCAGTCTCCAGCCGCTTCCTGCGACTCTAGAAGAACCCGGTCCCCACCGGCTCGGGACACTCGATACACATAGTCAGCGATTGAGTCCCCAGGATCTCTCGCATATTTGACTTGTAAGTCACTGAGCTGTGTGTCTGTGAACTGCTTTTTGATCACGGTGGTCCCTGCAGCGCCTTTCCTGCCCTTCACGGACTGAGTCCTTATCACAGGCAGCACGTGCTTCTGCACCATGGCGCCCTCCTCACCGGAGCTCTCTTCTCCGCTAGCCACGGGGAGTCCGGTCGGGCTCTGCACTTTCTGAGTGGCTTTGAGGCTTTCTGCAGCACAGAGGCACATGCAGAGGAATTCTCTGAGTCTCTAGCAGAGTCTTTTGTGCCTGGTTTCGGGGAACTCCTCTCCCCCGAAGAGCCCCTCGGGGCATTCTCTGCCTTTTTCCCCGATTCCCGCGAATCACTCAATTCAAATTCAGACACGGAGACTGAAGAGGTAGTGTCTGAAGGCGTTACAAGCCTTTCTTTCATCCAGGCAGTCAGTGCCGCGGTCAGGCTCTTTGTCTGCGCCAGCATGTTCTCCCAGATACTTTGGCTCTTAGTTTTTCTGCTAATAAATCCTTTCCCAAGACCTGAATTCTTTTTTCATAGTTTTCAAATTCGGCCAGAGTCTGGGTCACGACTGACCCCAGAACAACAGAGAAATGCTCCATTGGAGACTCAGGAACCACAGGGTCTGAGCGCTCAGCTAATTTATCCAGGATTTTCTCCGGATTTTTACAATTTTGCTGAGCCCAAATTAAATCAAGTCCTGTGATTAGGCATCCCTTTTCATGTAGAAATTCTATGATTGAACTACTCTGCATACACTGCGCCATAATGTTGCAGAGGGCAGGAACTGATATGTGGCCGAGTCGAGAATTTATCAAAAATAGATATTTTTTATTTTCCCAAAAACCCGCCCCCACAACTATATATACAAAGATTAATTTCATTTAATAAACAGGTTCAGTTGCATGAGAATTAAATCTACAAGGATACCATCAATAATCTGACTATATTTGGAAGTCAGAAGTTGGAAAAGGACTCAGCTATTAATTAATAGCGGTTTCTTACTAAATTAAGCTAAGCCAAATAACTCACTCAGGCTGGCTCGTGCGGTCTGTCCTTCTCTTCCTTTCTAGCGGCTGCAGGAGTCGTTAAGGGTCGTTAAGGGTCGTTAGGCACACAAAAGTGTGCCTAACAGGAAAGTGAATCCTTGGTCTCTCTGCAGTCCAGGCACAGGGGAGTGTGTGAGCTCAGGCAGACACATACGTCCAGGCACGGGCAAAATCCAAAGCGGGAACCCCAAAGGCAGGAAGACCCCCAATATTTATAACCTTCGCTAGACAAAGGGCAGAGTTACCACACCTTAGGCGCGAAAGCGCACGGCCAATCCCAGCCTGGCTCCAGTGCAGGAACTCACGGGGCAGTCGCCACCCCCTTCACGGGGCAGTCCTCCCCCCCTTCACGGCTGCAGGGCAGGCGAGGGGGGGGGAAACCAGGCGGCTTTTCCCCTTTCCCCCCGAAGTCCGGGCAGGAGAGGAATTTAGGGGTACAGGACTCCAGGACACCATGTGACTCATGACACCTTGACTGACCAAGTACACCCCTCCTCACTTAGATCCAAGGGGGGAGAGATCAAGGAGTATAGGGGTTATATACTGAAAAAAAATGAGTGAACATGTTGAGACGTGTTTGGACAAAGAAAAAACATGCAAGTTATACAAGAACTCAGTTTCACTAAGCAGTCTAAGCAGCTGACCTTGTCTCCATCATTCTGCCTAGAAAGGTTCTTGAGTTTTTATGATTTTTTTCTTTTGTATGCAGCAGAGATACATCATATGAGCAGAATCAGAGAAGAAGGTGGTCAGAGTGTTGGTGACACTAGATTTTTCACTTCAAAGATACCTTGTCCATATTCTCCAGCTACTGAGGGGAAAGGGAGGTACAAATTCCTGTGGCTGAAAATTTTGCAAATAGATGTGTTGTAGTTTAACACTTACAGACTGCTAAGATTCCTGCAGCTTGCTTAGCCTCTGGCAGCTTGCCTGTTCAGAAGAAAGCAGAAGGATGGGGAGAGAATTGGAAGAGCAAAAGTGAAAAAACTTGTCTGGCATACTGAAGACAGTTTGCTAAGTGAGGAAACACAAACAAGTGAAGAAATAAAAAAGTGATGCAAAAGACCAATGCCCAATTGCTCAGTCAGCCTCTGAGCAATATTGAGAATAACTTTCTTCCATTTCTTGTTGCCTCCAGTTTCAGTGGTGATCATAGTATTATATGTTATAGTATATTTCTTTGGTCAACTCAGGTTCAGTATCAGGCCTGTTCCCTCACACTCTATTGGCTGTCCCTAGCTGACTCACTGCAGGGGTGGAGTGAGAAACAGGAGCTGCATGACCCTATACAGTGCTACGTTTTGCAAGACAGCAATGCTTTCACCATTGCTGAACACATTGGTATGTTGCAAAACATAGCACTACATAGGCTGCAATGGAGCAAACTAACTCCATTGCAGATAGAGCCAGTACAATAAGCCTTTGCTGAAAGAAAAGACCAAACATTTTAGTATATAGTTCCTTTTTCATTCCAGTGAGATTTGGTCTCCTACATTGATGGATTATTTGAATGAGGAAATAACTTGTGATTCACTGATTCTTCACAAATAAGGTTGTTCACACATTTACACCATTATGTCACTTTTATCACTCTTGCACCATCTCAAATGACCTCTGTGTGACAGTAATGTATGCCAAAATAATGCCTGTTTTAATTTTTTTTTCCCTCTGCTATTCCCTCTTCACAGTGAATAGAAAAGACAAGAATTCCTTCCTAAAAGGACAGTTGAATTTTGAAGCACTACCTCAGTTTCTGGCAGAATGAAAACTGGGAGGAAGCTGAGTAGAAGCTTCTGTATTTTTCTCTGTTGCCATCTGTAGAGGTTAATATAATGAAGATCTTACCATATGTGCCTTGTCTGCCACCCATGAGAAAAATACAGGTGCTCCACAATGAGAGTGACTGAGCACTGGAACAGGCTGCCCAGAGAGGTTGTTGAGTTTCCTTCTACAGAGACTTTCAAAACCTGCCTGGATACATTCCTGTATGAACTACCCTAGTGAACCTACCTTTATGTCAAGGAGGTTGGACTTGATGATCTGTCGTGGAGGGGTATTCTGCCAGCCTACGCCAATTTTGGTGGAGGGGAGAATTAATTGGGGTGATATAACCTTATATAAAAATATATATTTATTGAACTCAATATTCTGAACTCTTGCCACCCCAACCACTGAATATTAATATTAATATGTTCTACATGGTTATGAAAACATTCTAGGATAAAATACGTACAGTGACATTAATTAACTAGCAAACATCCAAACTATAAACAGAGAGAGGAGTTTTCCCCATGGCAAATACCGTTTGGGGTCTATATGCTATCTGCCCAGCAGAGTGGGCTGGAAACTGATTCTGCTCTATGGCAGAGGCAACTTTTATTTACAGAGGTATTAAGCTTTTACTCACAATTCTTATTAATTATCAATCACCCTCCGGCGCTGTGTCACAGCCTATGCCAGTGTCCAAACTTCAGGGGATCTCTGCCCATGGACTTTGAGGCTGGAGTCCTCCCGGCTTCAGGGGAAAGGATGAATCTTCCTGGTTTGTGGGGAAATGATGGTCTCTGATCTGATTCTCCTGGTGAAGGATGCAATCTCTACCTTGGTGCTGCTGGCTTCTTCTGGATACTCTGTCCAGGGACTCTTAGGCAGGCAGGATCTCAGGTGCAGGAGGAGGAAGTTGTGCAGTCTCAGCATGATTCTCATGTGGCTAGCAGACTGATAGCGTGTGTGTACAGACAATTCAGAGTCTACTTCCTGGTTATCTTAGCGGCAGTGGTGCTTACCAGTCAATGACAGGCAGCAGGCATGCAGGATGTGCACGGCTGCTGGGAGTCTGAGCTCCGTAGGTAAAGGCAGGCAGCACAGCATCTGGTCCTGATAACATAGGAGACTATAGGCTCCACATATATATATATATATATAGGCAGGCTTAAATGAGCTCTGCAACTAAAGTATGCAGGCAGGTAGCTGCAAGTCAGAGCACAAGGGTCTGAGCTGCAAGTGAGGCTCCGAGTGTGAGCAATGACATCCAAGCAGGAATCTGAGCACTTTGTTTACCTGTGCACCCCTATTTATTGAATGTAGGCCGAGATTAATGGCTCCTTGGCCACTAGAATAACCAATCAGGTTGGCAGTCAGCCAAACCTTACCATAGTAGGCAAATGCCACTTGCCTGGACTTTCCCCACATATGGGGATCATGTGGGCTTACACCAGGGAGACACAAGCTGGGTGTGTGGGGCCTTACACAGCCTGTTTACAACCAGTGGTCCTGGCAGAAAAACATGTCCAGGCAGGGAGAGGCATAAATAAGCCACTTTTTGGGCCTACAGGCTCTCCACGACATGATCTCTGGAAGTCTCTTTCGACCTCTAAGGTCTTGTGATTCTGTAAGAGAGACTATGGGGTTTACTTAAAATGCTGTGTGGTTTGATAACTGCCTGTATTGGTCATTGAACTGCACACTCTTTCCCTTGACAGACAGGGACAACTCAGGGGAAAAAATATGGGACTCTCAATTTCCTATGTATCTTCTCTGTCCTTTTCTGTGAAAGCACTATCTGGCCACTAATAAGGATTTCCACACATTGTGAAAGGTGAGCAGTTGTAATAAGACACTAGCTCTGGATGGAGTTTAGTTAAACATTAGTGCTTTAAGGGTAAGCTCAGTGTTATGACACTGTTTTGAGCACTTGAGATGTCCTGCGTGATACCTGGTCTAGTGTCATTCAAACCCCATGAAATATCATATTTAAAAAAAAAAAAAAAGTTTATAAATAGATGATTTATATAATACAGAATGGTGAATCTTGTATAAGTTTTGCCTTTTTTTTCCAGTTCTAACTGCTGAATTGAATTTAAGATTCTTACTCTACTCTTCCTCATGAATGCTGTATTCTGTAACTGGTTAGAGGGGAATATCAAAGGAATATCAATGATTAGAGAGGAGTGTTACTCGTGATACCAAACTGAGTGGTGCAGTTGATACACTGAAGGGAAGACATGCCATTCAGAGAGACCTTGAGATACTTCAGGAGTGGACCCACTTGAAACCAAGTGCAAGGTCTTCCAACTGCACTGGGACAACTTTTGGTATCAATACAGGTTGGGAATAATAGATTGATTAAAAGGTCCAGAGGGAAGAACTCAAGGGTACTGGTGCATATGAGCTGGTGTGTATTTTCAGGCCAGAAAGCCAGTTATATCCTGGGTCCCACCAAAACAGGTGTGGCCAGCATATCTCCTACGCTCTCCTCTAGTCAGACACTATTAGGAATACTGTGTTCAAGGTTGATGTACTCAGTATGAGGAAGACATGGACCTATTAGAGCAGGTCTAGAGGAGGTTATAGAAAATGGTTAGAGGGCTGGAAAACCTCTCTTCTGAAGAAATGTTGAAAGAGTTGTCTAGCTTGCAGGAGAGAAGGCCCATTTAAATACCAAAAGTAGGAGTGATTAATCCTGAAGAACAGGTTTGATAAAAAAATACTAAGATGCTTTTCAGTTATCAGGCAAGTTTTCTGGAGTGGCAAAGTCAGAGGCCATCTTCTCCAATTTCAAGAGTTCAGTAGAAACCTCATCTTTGGTAGAATCAAGATTTTTAGGAGTCTTTGCTGTCTCCTTTCAGAAATCTCACTAAAACAGTTGCTTGTTAAGGGAAGTCCATAGGAGTACAACACAGCACTACTACCCTCCTGCAATACTAGTGACCACAGCAGGAAATATTTATTAGTCTCATTATCACATTGAGTTTTTCCATGGCAAAACTGAGTGTGGTTTTATATTTTTACTTTCTTTCTTCTTATTATTCTGCCCTTTTTTTCCCCCCCTCCTCTCAGTATGCTGATTTTAGTTATCTTTTCCTCACAGGCTGCTTAAAAAACCTCAAAGTGCTCAATGTGAGTTTCAATCACTTGAAGTCAGTCCCTCCAGAAATAGGCGATTGTGAGAATCTGGAAAAATTGGATTTGTCTGGAAATATGGAAATAACAGAGCTCCCATTTGAAGTAAGATAATAAATTATGTTTCCATTAATAAAAAAAAAAAAAGGTTTATAATGTATTTCATCACAATCTTAAAATATTTTCCTAAGAGATTAAATTACATTCCTTGCAGTTTTTAGCAATAATGTTTTAGAAGTATCACTGAAAATGCCTTAGCAGCAGTTAAATGGGACTAAGATTTTTTGTTTTGGTTTCCAAGTGACTAAATTTTACTTGTATTTTTCCTGATATATGAAGGAGGACATGACTCCAAAGGAGATTTGGTCAGTAGTGATAAGGAGAAGGTTGCAAATAACCATTTTCTGTGAAAGTAAAGTGTAACTTGACAGTCAAATTCATGTACTAACCTTTTTTTCTAGAGTCTGGAGAAACATGCTATATATCTCTAAGAACATAAATACCTGTCTGAAAGGGATATAACCTGTGAGGCATGAGATGAATATATAACAGAGAATGAGAAAATGACTGCCAGGAATGCATCGGCAGTGTTTCTTCTGTTGGATGCATAACTGCTCTCTCTCCCACTTTCTCTAAGACTTACTCACCATAGAGAAATGAAGCCATTGTCTGTACCTAATGACAGATTTGGGTATTATCTGTATTTCTTAAGTTCTTAATATCCTGATTCCTGAATGCCAGGAATGCCAGTAAGGAATGCCAGGATCTTCTTTACTAATATCTACTTTTTTTTTTAAACGGTGATTTGCAGGCAGTGTCATAATGGATTAAATATTTTTTGAGATCTGTTTTGGCCGTGATTATGTGCTTCTCTGAGAAAACACAAAAGACAATTAATTTCCCCTTAACACTTTTTACTGTAAGGTAGCTTATCTGAAAAGAATTGTTAAAAAAAAATATGTGAAGGGGCCTGGAACAAAGCATGAACATCAGCTTCACATTTCATAAAAATGTTAGCAGCAGCACAAATAGAGCAAATTTCTTTTCTCTTTCCTCTCATCCTCCCTCAGAGAGTTAAGACAAGGGACAAATCAAATAATGTTTCACAGAATCACAGAATTAACCAGTTTTGAAAAGACCTCTAAGATCCTCGAGCCCAATCTACCACCTAACCCTTCTAATTAACTAAAGCATGGCACTAAGTGCTTCACCCAGCCTCCTCTTAAACTCCTCTAGGGATGGTGACTCCACCACCTCCCCAGGCAGCCCATTCCAATGGGCAATCACTCTATCCATGAAGAACTTCTTCCTAATGTCCAGCCTAAACCTGTCCAGGCACAGTTGGAGACTGTGTCCTCTTGTTCTCTCACTGGGTGCCTGGGAGAAGAGACCAACCCCCACCTGGATACAATCTCCTTTCAGGTAGTTGTAGAGAGCAATAAGGTCGCCCCTGAGCTTCCTCTTCTCTAGGCTGAACAACCCCAGCTCCCTCAGCTGCTCCTGACAGGGCTGTGCTCCAGCCCCTCACCAGCCTTGTTACCCTTCTCTGGACACATTCAAGCACCTCAACATCTTTCTCACATTGCGGAGCCCAGAAGTGGACACAGTACTCAAAGTGTGGTCTGTAACAGATTGACACATGCTCCCAGCTTAGTGTCATCTGCAGACTTAATGATGCTGGGCTCAATCCTCTCATCCACATCATCAGTGAAGATACTGAACAGGACTGGGCCCAGCACTGATCCCTGAGGCAAACCACTAGTGACTGGATGCCAACTCGATGTGGCACCATCCACCACCACTCCTTGGCCCAGCCATTCAGCCAGTTCTTAACCCAGCACAGAGTGCCCCTGTCCAAGTCATGGGCTGCCAGCTTTGCCAGAAGTTTGCTTTGGGACATGATGTCAAAGGCCTTGCTGGAGTCCAGGTAGACTACATCCACAGCTTTCCCTACCTCCAGCAGGCAGGTCACCTGGTCATAAAAAGAGATCAGCTTGGTCAAGCAGGACCTGCCCTTCCTAAATCTATGATGGCTGGGTCTAATTTCCTGGCCATCCTCTAGGTGCCCTGTGATTGCACTCAAGATGAACTGCTCCATTATCTTGCCTGACACTGAGGTCAGGCTGGTAGTTCTGGAATTTCTGGGGTCCTCCTTTCAGCCCTTGTTGTGGATGGGCACCACACTGTCCAGCTTCCAGTCTCTGGGGACCACTCCAGTGAGCCAGGACTGTTGATAAATGATGGAGAGCAGCTTGGTAAGCTCATCTGCCATCTCTGTCATCACCCTAGTATGGATCCCATCTGGTCCCATAGACTTGTGAGGATCCAAGAGGCTCAACAAGTCCCTAACTGCTTCCTCTTGGATTACAGGGGGGCTGTTCTGTTCCCTGACCCCACCCACCAGCTCAGGAGGCCAGCTGTCTTACTACTGAAAATTGAGGCAAAGAAGGTGTGAAGCACCTCTGCGTTCTCCTGATCTCTAATTACTATATTCCCCTCCTTGTCCAATAAAGAGTGGAGGTTTTCCTTGACCCTCTTTATCATTAATAGATTTATAACAATATTTCTTTTTATCATTCACAGCAGTGCCCAGTCTAAGTTCTAACTGGGCTTTTGCTCTCTAATTTTCTTCCTACATCACCTGGCAACATCCTTATATTTTTCCTGAGTAATCTTCCCCTTTTTCCAAAGATGATACAGCCTCTTTTTTCCCTTTAATTCCTTCACAAGTCCCTTGCCCATCCAGGCTAGTCATCTTCCCTGCCAGCTCTGCTTTTGGCACATCAGCACAGCCTGTTTCTGTGCCTTCAAGATTTCTTTCTTAAAGTAGGGCCAAACTTCCTGGACCTTTTTGATTTTAATTTTTTTTTCCTAAGATACCCTTCCAGTTAGTTCTTTGAATACACCCTCTGGAAGTCCATTGTGGATGTTTTGTTGATGCCTCTCCTAGCTTCACTGCATATTGAAAACTTTATTATTTTGTAGTCATCAGTAACTAGTAAAAAGAAACTGTAATGGAGTCAGAAAACCATACATCCTAAACAGGCTAAGGAATTGTGTATGAATGTCTAGGAAAAGTGAGTTCATCGAAGCCTGTGGACTAGAATGATAAACCTGGCTTCAATGACCTGTATATTAAAAACAATTTTAGTATTTTCCTAGTTGCTTCAAATGGCTTGTAGTGCAATGTTTTATCCATGTCTATAATTTGTCTGTAGCTTCTGCCTAGGATCACAGAATCACAGAATCGTTGAGGTTTGAAGGGATCTCCAGGATCATCTAGTTCCAACCCTTCCTGCCATGAGTGGGGACAGTTTCTGCCAGATCAGGTTGTCCAGAGCCCCATTCAGCCTAGCCTTAAAAAACTTCCAGGGATGGGACTTCCCCCACCTCTCTGTGCAGCCCATCTCACAACTCTTATGGTGGAGAAATTCTTCCTAACATCTGATCTAAATCTACCCTGCTGTAGCTTGGATTCATTTATCCTGATCCTGTCACTATCTGGCATCCTAAAATGTCCCTCACCAGCTTTCTTCTAGGCCCACTTCAGATATTGGAAGGCCACAATAAGATCTCCTCAGAGCCTTCTCTTCTCCAAATTGAACAATTCCAACTCTCTCAGTTTGTCTCCATAGGAGAGGTTCTTTAGCCTTCTGATCATCCTTGTGGCCCTTCTCTGGACTTGCTGCAGCATGTCCATATCTTTCCTGTGATAGGGGCTCTAGAACTGGATGTAGTACTCAAGGTGGGGTCTCACCAGAATGGAGTACAGGGGGAGAATCACCTCCCTCAACCCACTGGCCACGCTTCTCTTGATGCAGACCAGGATACGGTTGGCTTTCTGGGCTGCCAGTAAACCTGACTGCTCATGTTGGTATTCTCATCTGCCATTAGTACCCCCCAGGTCCTTTTCTTCAAGGCTGCTCTCAAGCCAGTCACTGCCCAACCTATCTTCATGCTGGGATTGCCCCAGCCCAGATGCAGGACTTTGCACTTGGTCTTGTTGAACCTTGTGAGCATGTCTTGGTCTCCCCTCTCCAGGCTGTCAAGGTCCCTCTGGATGGATCCTTTCTCTCTGGTGTGTTGGCCACACCACACAGCTTGATGTTGTTGGCAGACTTGCTGAGCATGCACTCAATGCAACTATCCATGTCACCAACACAGATGTTAAGTAAGACTGGTCCCAGTACTGATCCTTGAGGGACTCCATTTGTCACTGGCCTACACTTGGACATGGACTTGGCCACTCTTTGTGTGTCACCAGCAAGCCAGTTCTTTCTCCACTGAGTGATCCATCCATCAAACCCATATTTTACCATCTTGGAGATGAGGATCTCAGGTGGGACAGTGTAAAAGGTAAATGATGTTTGTTGGTCATCTCTTGTCTATTGATGTTGTAACCTTTTCATAGAAGGCCACCAGGTTTGAGCAGCACAATTTGCCCTTGGTGAAGCCCAATCACATCTTCATTATTATTCTTCTGCAGCAGTGCCTCCAGGAGGATGTGCTCCATGATCTTACCAGGCACAGATATGAGATTGATTGGTCTAAAGTTCCCTGGATCATCTTTCTTTCCCTTTTTGAAAATGAAGGTTATATTTCCCCCTTTTCAGTCACAAGGACTTCATCAGACTGCCATGACTTTTGGAATACAATGGAGAGCACTTTAGTGACCTCATCTGCGGTTCCCTGAGTACCTATTGTTGTATGCTGTTGGAGCCCCTGGACTTTGAGTGGTGAAGTGAATTGTGATCTGGTTAAAGGAAAGAAGTCAGAGAGGTGTGGTGAATGGAACAGAGTCTAGTTGGAGGCCTACATCTAGTGAGGTCCCTCAGGGGTCAGTATTGGGACCAGTACTGGTCAATATATTCATCAACTACCTGGATGAAGGTACAGAGTGCACTATCAGCAAGTTTGCTGATGACACAAAACTGGGAGGAGTGCCTGACACAACACAAGGTTGTGCTGCGAATTCAGTGAGACTTAGACAGGCTGGAAAGCTGGGCAGGGAGAAATTGAATGAAATTCAACAAGGGCAAGTGTAGAGTGTGACACCTGGGAAATGGATGGAAGATTGACCACGAGCCAACAATGTTCCCTTGTGGTGAAGAAAGAGTGTATTGGAAGGGATGAGATTAGTAGGTCGAGAGAGGTTCTACTCTCCCTCTACTTTGCCCTGGTGAGTCCGCATCCAAAATATTGTGTCCAGTTCTGGGTCCCTCAGTTGAACAAGGAGAGAGAACTGCTTGAAAGTGTCCAGCACACAGCCACAAAAATTATTAAGAGAGTGGAACACTTTCCTTATGAGGAGAGACTGAGGGAGTTGGAGCTCTTCAGTTTAGAGAGGATGAAACTGAAGTGTGACCCTATTAATGTTTTTAAATGCATAAAAGGTGAATGCCAAGAAGATGGAGCCAAGATCATTTCAGTGATGCCCAATGACAGGACAAGGGGCAATGGGTGGAAGTTGAGGCACAGGAATAGTCAAGTAAACATGAGGAATTTTTTTTTCATTGTGAGTGTGAGAGAACACTGGAACAGGCTGCCCATGGGGTTGTGCGGTCTCCCTCTCTGAAGATACTTAAAACCGTCACGGTGCATTCCTGTGTGATCAGGTATAGATGATCCTTCACTGACAGTGGGGTTGGACTAGATGATGTTTTGAGGTTCCTATCAACCCCTAACATTCTGTGATTCTATGATTCTGTGACTTGTACACTCTCATGTTCTTCAGCTGGTCATGAACCATATCTTCACATAATGGTCCGTTCCCTCTTCTAGTCTCTGCCATTATCTTCTGTGATTTTGGGAGTGCAGCTGGAGCTCTTGTCAGGTAAGACTGAGGTAAAGAAATTGTTGAGAACCTTGGCCTTTTCCACATCACTTGTCACCAGTTCTCCCATTTCCTTTCTGAGGGGGCCTACACCTTACCTAGGCTTCCTTCTTCCACTAATGTACCTATAGAAACTTTTGCTATTCCCCTTGATGTCCCTAGCTAGATTTAATTCTATCTGAGCTTTATCTTTTCTAACCAGGTCTCTTACTGCTTATATGTCCCCACTTCTTGCTGTCCTTTCTTCTCCTTCTTATATGGTTTCTTTTTGTGTGACAGTGTGTCCGGGAGCTCACTATTTGTCTGAGCAGGGCTCCTAATGTTCTTTCCTGCCTTCCTCTTTGTTGTTATACTTTGCTCTTGGGCACAGAGAAGATGACCCTTGAATACACAGCAGCTGTATTGTGCCCTTCTTTCTTCTAGGGCTTTGTCCTATATACTTCAGCCAGCAGATCCCTAAAGTGAGAAAAATCTGCATGCCTAAAGTCCAGGGTTGAAAGCTTGGTATGCATCCTCCTAGATGCCCTGAGGATCTTAAATTCTAGTGCATGGTGGTCAGTGCAGATAAGGCTGCTCCTGAGCCTGATATTGGTCATCAGCCATTCTCTGTTGATCCAGTGTAGCACATTTTCTTGTTGGTTCCTCCACTATTTGGAGGAGAAAGTTGTCATCTATACATTCCAAGAACATTCTGGATTGATGATGCCTTGCCATGTTGTCCCTCCAGCAGATGTCAGGGTTCCTGTCCTTCCTAAAGAGCTTGCAGTTATGGGAATCATCCCACCAAATTTCAGTAGCATCCACTACGTCATGGCTTTCCAGCAGCACAGTGGCCCTCAATTCATCCTGCTTGTTGCCCAGGCTGCTGCACAGAGACCCTTCAGGTGGCCTGGCTTTGCCACCCTCTTTTTCAAATCCTCCTTGATTCTCTTGGGGTGTCTCAGTGCATTGCCCCTGGCTTGCCTCAGGGCAACAAGTTGAGAACCCTTAGTAGCACTCTGTCCCTCTGCCCCTCCTGTGCTGCTCCACCGTGTGTCACAGGCAGGCGTGAAATTACTAACCCTTTCTCTTGAAAACCTAGCTGTATGTAAGTCTTTCCAGAGCTGAGTCCCAAGAGACTGATGTTTCTCTTGGAAAGCTCAAAAATGTCATTCCCTTCTGGTAGTCTCCTATACAATGGGATTAGAAGCCACTAAAACTGAGTGTACGGCACTACATAATGGTTCACTTACGATCTATGGAAAAAAAAACCCAGGAGCTGTGCAAATGACTTCATGTAACAGAAAAAAACTTGAATCAACATCATGTCAGCAAGGTCTAAAAGGTCAAAGAAGGAAAATATTTGCCTTGCTTCCTGTGTTTTCTTGTTTCTCTAAAGGCCAACATTTCATTTATACTAACAGTGACTTGGGAGATAGGCTTCATAAACTGTCTTGATTTAGCTTATAAAATTAGTTTCCCAGAATCAACATTTCAAGGGCAGCTTGGGAAGGTGAACTTACAATTAAAGGAACACCTTTGTCAAATGATTTAATGTGCTGCAAAATGTTTGTCCTTCGATATACTCTATATGGCTAATGTTATTCAGAACAATTGCATCAGTATCCTTGCTAATGTAAAAGGTGTCTGATGGGCAAAAGGTGGTAGTCACTGGCAGATGCATATTTAATGACCTCACATATTGAATTGGTTTGAACAGTTGGAAAAGGGAAGACCTTGTGAAGTATTGTGGTGGGCTAACCTTGAATAATAGCCTGACACCCACCCATCCACTTTGCTCTCTTCTCAGCACAATATGGGAAGTAAATAGGTTAAGAAACATCATGAGTTGAGCTAGAAGACAGGGAGGTTGTTTACTATTTATTATTGTGGGCAAAACAGATTGTACATGGGGAAGATTAATATTTACTAATATGTATTTGAAAAATGAGAAACAAAGACATTAAAACAAAACTTTCACTTCCCTATCTCTCAAGGTCAGGCTTCATTCCTTATCTTTAGATTCCTGTGTTGAATTTATGCTGGGGGTGTGGGATTGGTAGTGTGGGAGGGGAACTACTAGCAAGTCTCCTCTAAGAAGCTGTAAGAAGCGACCCTAGGTCCAAACTGTACTTACCTCTGGCCAAGGTCAAGTCAATCAATTGCTCTTCAACATGTTTAAGAGGTGAAAAACTCAAGCAGATCAATGCTGCCAGCTTAGTGTTATCCGCAGACTTGCTGCAGGTGCACACAATCCCCCAGTCCAGATCACACAGAATCACAGAATCACAGAATTGACCAGGTTAGAAGAGACTTCTAGGATCATCGAGTCCAACCTATCACCTAACCCTTCTAATTAACTAAAGCATGGCACTAAGTGCCTCATCCAGCCTCCTTTTAAACACCTCCAAGGATGGTGACTCCACCACCTCCCAGGCAGCCCATTCCAATGGTCAATCACTTTTTCCATGAAGAGCTTCTTCATAATGTCCAGCCTAAATCTGTTCCAGCACAGTTTGAGACTGTGTCCTCTTGTTCTATCACTGGGTGCCTGGGAGAAGAGATCAACCCCCACCTGGCTACAACCTCCCTTCTGGTAGTTCTAGACAGCAATGAGGTCAGCCCTGAGCCTCCTCTTCTCCAGGCTAAACAAGCCCAGCTCCCTCAGCCTCTCCTCATAGGGTTTGTGTTCCAGGCCCCTCACCAGCTTTGTTGCCCTTCTCTGGACACGTTCCAGCACCTCAGCATCTCTCTTGAATTGAGGGGCCCAGAACTGGACACAGGACTCAAGGTGTGGCCTGACCAGTGCTGAATACAGGGGAAGAATAACCTCCCTTGTCCTACTGACTACATTGTTCCTGATGCAGGCCAGGATGCCATTGGCTCTCTTGGTCACCTGGGCACACTGCTGCCTACTATCCACCAGTAACCCCAGGTCCCTCTCTTCCTGGCTGCTCTCCAGCCACTCTGTTCCCAGCCTGTAGCGCTCCTTGGGGCTGTTGTGGCCAAAGTGCAGAATCCTGCACTTAGCCTTTTCAAATCTCATCCCATTGGCCTCTGCCCACCCATCCAGCCTGTCCAGGTCTCTCTGCAGGGCTCTCCTACCCTCCAACAGATCCACACCTGCTCCTAGCTTGATGTCATCTGCAAACTTACTGATGCTGGACTCAATCCCCTTGTCCAGATCGTCAATAAAGATATTGAACAGGACTGGGCCAAGCACTGACCCCTGGGGAACACTAATAATGACTGGCTGCCAACTGGATGTGGCACCATTCACCACCATTCTCTGGGCCTGGCCTTCCAGCTAGTTCCTGACCCATATCAGAGTGAATCTGTCCAAGCCACGAGCTGCCAGCTTGGCCAGGAGCTTCTTGTGGCAGACAGCATCAAAGGCTTTGCTGAAGTCCAGGTAGACTACATCCACAGCCTTCCCCATATTCACCAGGCAGAGAACTCGATCATAAAGGGAGATCAGGTTGGTCAGGCAGGACCTGCCCTTCCTAAACCCATGCTGGTTGGGCCTGATCCCTTGGCCATCCTGTAGATGCTTTGTGATGGCACTCAAGATGATCTGTTCCATGACCTTTCCTGGCACTGAGGTCAGGCTGACAGGTCTGTAGTTTTCTGGTTCCTCCTTTTGACCCTTGTTGTGGATGGGTATCACATTGGCCAGCTTCCAGTCTTTGGGAACCTCTCCAGTGAGCCAGGACTGTTGATAAATGATGGAGAGTGGCTTGGCCAGCTCATGTGCCAGCTCTCTCAGCACCCTAGGATGGATCCCATCTGGTCCCATGGACTTCTGAGGGTCCAAGTGCTCATTTAAGCTTTTCTTAAGCAGGTCACAAACTCCACAGGGGCTGTATAAAGTCATGACTGCTCTAATGCCCCTTCAGTATTGCAATATTCTCTTATTATTTTAATTTAAAGCCCCACCATTATTATGACAACTATTTCTGATCTTTCATAATAGTCCAATTCATCTTTGGAATTTTATGAGAATGGAAAAAGTATTTTCTTCAAGATATAGAGCACTGTGGCTCTATATATTAAAGAGAACTCGCACCAAAACTGTGCCCTGGTAAACACCACTTGTGACTTGCCACCAACTCAGTTTAATTGAATAGACATATTAGAGAAATGATTACCATTTATTTCTTATATCTCTTAACCTGGTGAAATACTGGTATGGGTTGGTCATTATTGTCTCCTGTGGTAGAAGTACTTAGAATTGGAGAGTGTGAGTAAAGTACATGCAAGTTCTGCTTTTGTAGGTGAGTGAGTTGGCTTCACAACATTAGGAAAAAACAATTCAAAAACTTGGCAACTTATAAACAAAATGATGAGTTGTTAAAAATGTTTCACATTTACCATCTTTTAGGAAGTTCAATTTTCATTTGATTTTCAAATCTTTACAAGATTCCTCTAGAAGATAAAAGAAATGCATGAATGCAGTAACAATATTCTCCAGTGAAAAAGCTATTAAAAAAAAAAACAACTTTAGCCCAGCAGAATTGACCAATTTTAATTTGACCAAGTTTAATTTTACCTTCATTTTGTGTGTAGAATAATTGTCTGACACAGATAACATATGAAAACAGATTGATAATGTGGTTATAGTCAAGACAAGAATTTTTGACAAACCTTTAAAGTGATCATTAGAATTCTGAGACTGAGTTATTTCTTCAGTAATGTCTCCCTATTTCCTTTCTATTAATTTTATTTATGACAGTTGCAAAAATTAAGTGTAATTTAGAAGGTTTAGCTTATTTGATTATTTATTTGTTTACTTTCTTAGGAAAATAGTTCAGATTTTGTTTTGTTTTGTTTGTTTCCTTTTTTTTAATAGATACAAAATATTACACAATGAGCTAATTTAGATTAATATACAAGATCATGCATCATCACCAAATTCCCATTTTTAATTGATGTTCCAAATTTGTGAAGATAGCTACTTTATATGTGCTTGCATCTTTGCTAACATATGAATTATTTCTGTACCTGCATTTGTTAGTCAGCCACATAAGAAATACACAGACTTTTATTATGTCTGTTAAGTCTGCTAATTTCTTTTGTGAGTGGGGAAACTTCAGGAAAGACAAGATGCTAAGCATCTTAGTCTTGTACAACTTCTCAGGTAAATTACAGTTATTATGCAGACTTTCTGCATGTATGCTGACTATGATTCTTGCCTTTTTAATCTACCAATATAATTTTTCAACATAGCTGTTTTAAGATGAAGTATGCTGTAACAAAGTTATAATATATGAATTATTATTAATATTAATAACAGGTAAAAGTATTAATAAAAATATGGAAAAATATTAAATCTCCCCAGAAAACTTATTTACAACCACGTTTGTGGTTTATTTACAGAGGGAACAGGCAATTTAAACATTTATCAAAATGAAATGCAAACATTAATTTAAAATGGAGATTGATGTCAGTAATTATGCTGCTTGCCCACTAGGGGACCGGAGAGGAAACTTTCTGCTAAAAAAAACATCTATAGGTGGACACCTAGAACTCTCACAAGACAATTTTAAGGCTAAATTTGCTGGGCTTACTCAAGGCTATGCTGCTTTTATAAGGGGTGTGTCCTTTTGGCACGTGGCAGGCAAGCAGGTGATGCAGTTGACCTGCAGGCTACAGCTTGGGGTTTTCTCCAGTGCTTGAGATGGCTGCTGGTGTGCATGGCAAGGCTCACGGGTTTGGAGCACCTCTTGTCCCTGCAGCTTTTGGCACAGCAGTTGTATGGCTGATTGCTATGAGAAGCTTCTTTAGTTGCAACCTTGGCAGCAGCTCTTCTTGTTTCTCTGGGCATGGCAAGGCAAGGCTTACCAAGGCAAATTGTTTTTCACATTGGCTTTGTACTTACCATTTTTCTAAGAACGAACCTGGCCAATAGGCAACCCCAGCAACCTGCACAAACCTGTACCTTCTGTTCGTGGAACGTAAGAATTAGTAGGGTGCCTGTATTTGCTTTTTGACTGTTGGATAGAGTTCTTACTGTTATTTTCATATGTGTTCTGCAACTGTTATATTTTTCTGAGACTAAAAATCATGTTATATATAACATGTTTTCTGATACAGGCTTATAGAAAAACTATTATGACCTCCTTTTGAGTCGTGCTTTCTTCAGAAAATATTGCTTTCTAATTATGTTATTTATGGAATTGCACTATTAATGCTTCCTGTGCATGGGAGAAAAGCTGGTTTGTGCTGACGTATCAGAGACAGCTTTACTGTGTGGAAGAGCCATTCTTCTTCCATCCTATAAAATTCTTCTAATAATATCACATCAACCAAAAGTATCTACAGAAGTGACCTGAAGACACTTTAATGAGCAGGACAGAAAGATGAAATTTTTATATTCTTCATCTCTACCATCTGGAGTGGCACATGCTCTCAAGAGGACAGGCAAGTCACACCGCGCTACCAGCAAGCAGAAATGCTTACAGGGAGATATAATTATATTGAAGTATACTAAAGAGGGACTTTGCAAAGTTATTCTGCTCTAACTAATGCTCAATATCACATCTAGGCAGTCACAATAAGTGGTTTCAAAAGTTTTCTATGTTAGGTCTGGGTAATGCAAAGTGAGAGAATGAGAGAGAAACTCTTACACAATATGAATGTTTTGAAGAAAAATAGCATTGGTTTATATCCCTGTGTTTCCATGACAATCCTGTAAAAAAGAATAGAATTATAGAATGGTGGGGGTTGAAAGGGAACTTTAAATGTCATCTAGTCCAACCCTCCTGCAATGTGCAGATGTCTTCACTTAGATCAGGTTGTGCACAACTGTGTCCAACTTGACCTTGAATCCTTCCAAGGATGAGCCATCTACCACCTTTCTGGGTAACCTGTTCCAGTGTTTCATCATTCTTATATCTAGTTTGAATCTATTGTTTCATTTAAAACCATTGCAACTTGTCCTATCACAATGAGCCTTAATTCTTGCAGGCCCTTTTTAAGTACTGAAAGGTCTTGCCAGAGCCATCTCTTCTCCAGACTGAACAACCTCAGTATTCCCAGCCTTTTACCACAGGAGACAAGTTCCATCTCAGATAATTTTTCTAGCTCTCCTTTGAACCTGCTGTAATCGGTTCACATCTTTCTTGTGCTGGGGAGTCCAGAGCTGGGCAGAGTACTCCAGCAGGGGGTCTCACCAGAATGGAGTAGAATGTGAGAGTCATGTCCCTTGACCTGCTTTTGAGGCAGCCTTAGGCTGTCAGTTAGACGTCTGGGCTGCAAGTGAACACTGATGGCTCATGTACAGCTTTTCATCCACCAGTATCCCCAAGTCTTTCTTTACAAGGATGTTCTCAGTCATTTCATTTCTCAATAATGGTGTAGGATCTTGCATCTATTTTTGAACCTCATGAGATTTACATGGGCCCACTTCCCAAGCTTGTCCATATCCCTCTCGGTGGCATTCTGTCCTTCAGGCATGTCAGTCAGACTACTCTTGATGGCATCTGTAAACTGGCTGAGGGTACACTCAATCCCACATGTCATTGATAAAAATATTAAACAGCATTGGTACAATGCTATCCTTCAGACACATGAAGGACACCACTCATTGCTGATCTCTATTTAGACATTGATCTCTTAATCACTACCTTCTCGATGTAACCATTCAACCAAGTCCTTGTCCACTGAATAATCTACCCATCAAATCCATGTCTTTCTAATTTATGGAGAAGGATGTTGTGTGGGAGAGTACCAAAGGCCCACAGATGTCCAGATGGATGACATTCATAGCTGTTCCCTTGCCCAAGGCAAAAGCTAAGTCACTCCATCATAGAAGGCCACTGGATTGGTCAGGCAAAACGTGCTCTTGGTGAAGCTATGGTGGTTGTCTCAAATCACCTCCCTGCCCTCCATATGCCTTAGCATAACTCCTAGTAGGATCCATTCCATAATTTTCCAGGGCATAGAATTGAGAATGGCAGGTTGGTAGTTCACAGGGACCTCTTTTCTACTCTTTTAAAAAATGGATCAGATATTTTCCTTCTTCCAGTCACCAGGAATTCACCAGATTTCCAGTTCCCTCAGGCCTCTTGTTAGGTGCTTTAGACTTGTGTATGTTCAGGTTGCTCACCTGGTGCTCATATAACTGATCTTACAGTGAGAGGAACTTTGCTCTCAGGGTTCCTGTCTTGTGGTTCATCAAATCACAAGGTACGGAAATATGGGTTGCCAGTGAAGACTAATGCAAAAATGTTGTTGGTCTTTCTCCTTGTCCACCGGTACCAGCTTGCCATTCTTGCTCATCAAGGGGGATATACTTTTTTTGATCTTCCAGTTCTGACCAACATAACTTTGGAAGATCTTATTTCTCTGAATTTCTTGCCAAACTGAGCTCTAGTTGTGCCTTGGCTTTACTATCCCTACTGAAACCCTCTTCCACTGCTTGTGTGTCCCCTTCTTGCCCTTTAATTTGACTGCAGGTCTTGATTCATTCATGCTGGTCTCTTGCTTTCCTTGTCTGATTTATTATACTTGGGAACAGGGAACTCTTGCACTCTATGAAAAGAAGACTTAAAGATCTGCCAGGTCTGTTTTGCTCTCTGAACCCTTAACAAAAACTCTATCTGATATGATTAGAGAGTCATTAATCACTAAAATTGTTCTCCTAGAGTTTTCAAGAACAGCATTATCCAGAATGGACTTTAAAACCCCCTTTTTTTATACATTAATGTGGTTTTGAAAGATATTTTAACCACATAATTAACAGCTGTATTTAATAATCTCTGTAGGTCTGTTTCTGTTTCTCTGACCAGCCCTATTTAGCAAATTACATTTATCAAGAAAAGCAGAGGTACTAGCTCTAGGCGAGTGCAAGGAGATGTCAAACAGGTCCTCATTAGGCATTTCCGTGTAACTCGTCTTTGTGATCTGTGACTCACACACCTCAAAGCAATACCCTGGCTATGCAGGCAGTATGCCATCAGTCTCAACAGAAATGTAAAATGACAGGTTGTTTTACCAGCATATTATTCTTCAAAGCTGAAAACATTCAACTTTCTTTTCCTTGTCCTATTTTTTAAAAAAAAATATGTGTAACAATTACAAAATGAAGTGCAAATGAAAAATACAACTAGGGGGATGTACAAGATACTAATTACCAGTGGGTTTTACTATCCAGTCATCAGAATAGACACTTAGGTCCTTCTTCTCTCATGCAAAGGGATTCTGAATGATCAGTAAAAAACTTCACATTTGTAGGATTTTTAGAAATTTGCAAAATACATGTGGATATGTATTTGATTTGTTGAAAACTGAGTTTTCTTTGTATGGATTTTTCAGGACCACAAACCAGAAAGGACTGGTATAATAAAGGGATAAAGTATTTACTCTGAAGCCAACAGCTTTAGGCCTGCCTCTGGTGAAATGCTTCAAGTCACTGGCAAGAGTCTAGCTGACTTTAATCAGGCCAGTGTTTCTGTGGATATATTTCAAAGTCAGTAAAGTTTTTCCAGTTGCTTGGTTTGGGTACTTTTCTGTCCTGCCCTTCTTTGCTCAGTGTTTGTACTTTTTTTTTTTTTTTTGAGTTTTCTTAGCATTCATGATCATAGAATCAATTAAGTTGGAAGAGATGCCCAAGATCATCCAGTCCAACCTATCACCTAGCCCTAGCCAATCAACTAGACCATGGCACTAAGTGTTCCATCCAGGGGCCACCTCCAGGGACAGTGAATCCATCGTCCATTCCAATGGCAATTCACTCTCTCTGGCAAGAACTTCCTCTTAATATCAAGCCTATGCCTCCCCCAGCTCAACTTGAGACTCTGTCCCCTTCTCCTGTTGCTGGTTGCCTGGGAGAAGAGACCAACCCCCACCTGGCTACAACCTCCCTTCAGGTAGTTGTAGACAGCAATGAGGTAATCCCTGAGCCTCCTCTTCTCCAGGCTAAACAACTCCAACTCCCTCAGCCTCTCCTCATAGGGTTTGTGCTCCAGGCCCTTTACCAGCCTTGTTGCCCTTCTCTGGACATGTTCCAGCACCTCAACATCTCTCTTGAATTGAGGGGCCCAGAACTGGACACAGGACTCAAGGTGTGGCCTGACCAGTGTTGAGAACAGGGGAAGAATAACCTTCCTTGTCCTACTGGCCACACTGTTCCTGGTACAAGCCAGGGTGCCTTTGGCTCTCCTAGCCATCTGCACACATTCCTGCTTCATGTTCAGCCTACTATCTACCAGTGCTCATAGGTTCCTTTCTGCCTGGCACATGCTCTCCAGCTACTCTTTCCTCAGCCTGTAGTGCTGCTTGGAGTTGTTTTCCAGTACTTTTAGCCAAACTGCAGTCAATCTATGCAAACCAACAGCTGCTTTGTGGAACCAGTATTAAATGTAACATCAAATATTAACAGGATGAGTGTGAAAGCCAAAAGAGCAGGTGCAAAGGTGTTAGGTGTCAGAGCACATGCATGGAGGCCTTACTGCTACAGGAGCTTTCATAAATGTTTTAATAGACAAGAGGTTAAAGAAGGGCATGGTCTATGTTAGGAAACAGGATTATGCAGTTAGACACAGGAAAGTGTGTCTGTCAGTTGATCTTGTTCTTGACACTGTACGTCCAAAGTCTACTAATTGATAGAGTATCAGAGCAAGTCATCAGCTAGTAATAACAGCCCGCTTCACTGGAGAACCCTGCTGTGATGCAACTCTTACTCCTTTCCTATGAGGTCAATAAAATTAACATATTTTTTCACAGTCCGTTTTTTTTTTTACAGTAAGGTATGACAGAGAAGTAGTTTTACAGCACAAGGGAAGACATAGCAACGAGCAAAGGGGCATAATGTCCACATTACAAAATAGTTATGATGATACAAAAAGCATTAATCTTAGTGGCAGGAAAGGATATTTCCAGCTTTTCTTTCTCTGAAAAGAGGTAAAGATCTGATTGAGACCAATAGCAAAACAGGCTTTTAAAACCCTAAATATATCTCCAGATATAATATGATCTCAGGTTATATTATAATCTGGGACAGATTTTATGTAACTCCTGAATAGAAGAATAGAGAAGAACAGATACATAGCACTTCCACATTTGCACATTTTAAATTAAAGAAAAAATATCCTCACATGCCCACATGTGTGGACTGGAGAGAGTCAGGAGGGAGGTGCAGGTGAAGGGAGGAAAAAGCACACTATTTGTTATTCCATAAAGTGGAAGGTAGTGAGAAATAATATATATTCTTTAAGAAAAGTAAAGTTGAAGAGTCTACATGCATTTAATTTACTACCAAATGAATTCACTTGTTAACTAATTATAGGTAGCTACATGATTGATCAATTCTTTGCACCTGTAAAAAATGCTTGATAAAGTTGTCTGGGATTTTTATTCATCATCATTGATCACTGGGAAAGCCAGCCCTAGTAGCTGAAAGTACATATCCCAATTTTTGTTCTCATATGAAGCTCTGTCAGGTAAGATCTCTGGTCTGCTATTGGTGGGCAAACATGTATAATTATGACCAATATGAAATGGAAGTGATGCTGAAGATGCAGGGGAATCCAGTGGAAGATACGACCCAGCGGTTCCTGCTTTTCTTATTGAAGAGATGCAAACATAACTGCTCGCAAATCTGGAACTCTGCCATGCTTCTGAACTGCAGCGCTAAGCACAATGAGATTCAGATTAAGAAATCAATGCCTGGAAATCTCAGAATAAGTATGAAAAAAGAGGCCTCTCCTCACCTGCTGTTCAGACTATCCACCTAACTCACTGTTGTGTCTAGTCATAGAGCTGGCCACTATTAATGGAGTTTAGAAAAATGTGGGTAACTTTACAGACAGTAAAAATGTCTGTAACCCTACAGTGGTAGGGTTAAAGTAACTTCATGCTTCATGGTGTAAATACAAGTTTACAGGAAGATTTCCCAGACACTGGTAATTTTTGTCTTCATATCTGTTTTTAATTGACATTTTTTTAAAATCATCTGTGTTACTCTATCCATATCAGCCAATTGTTTTCTGGACTAACCTGAGGTGATACTGTTAATCCTGATCGGTCAAATTTCTTCAGCCAAAATTTGAGACTTGCATATTGGTTTACATTGGCAATCTGGATCCTGGTCATATGTGCCCAGTGCTTGCCTATATGTAGAATTTGTGTGAAGAATGTGTACAGCTATGAGACAGGACTTCCTTTGACTATGCCTAGTGTGATGGTTTGGGAGTTACCCCCCAGCACTTAAGGAAATCACCCAGACTAGACTCAGACAGCTGGAAGTTAAGAAATGAACCTATATTTACAGTTTAGCACAATATACAAGCATATATATATACACACAAATATATACAATTACATACAAATTAAAAGTAACACAGAAACACAGTACCCCTCTCAGAAACAATCAAAGTCCCCAGGAGGGCTCTCAGCCCAAAACCCCTACCCCCTCCCTCTTTCCCTCCCTTCCTTCAGAAATAACCAGATCAGCTCATGTATATCTCACATGATAAATCTGGAGATCTGAGGTGAGATGTCAAACAAAGACGACAAGGAGGTTAGAGGAAAAAGGGTTAGGTGGATTAGAGAGCCAAAGGCAGAGTCAGCAACAAAGACTGGACCACCAGAAAGAAGGCAGAGACTGAAGTGAGAGCTAAGAAGTGTGTGAGAAGTGACTGTCTTATCTTTTTTTTGACTAGTTGTAATTCTCAGCAGAAAAACTGAGGGATATAGATTACTGCTTTTTTTTTCTTCTCACAGCTAAGTATTTAATTTCTCTTAGTAAATATTAGCCTCAAACCAGCACAATCCACCCCTCTATATAACTCAGTGTTCTGCTGAGAACTATCTGTCTAATCTAAACTAATATTTACAATAATTAATATTACAAGTTCAGTTTGCACTTTATTCCACCTATCTCAGATGCAGGTGATTCAAAAGCTCAGAAAACAGCAAATAGTTTGTCTCCTCATGGATGAGAACAGAAACTCCTGGATGACATCGGGTTCATGCTCATGTACTATAGATTCTCTCATAGACTGTGTCTCATTAGAAGCCGATAGTACCTAATACAGCTTGTATTATACACTCTGGATTTAAACTCTCTCAGCTAAAGTTAGATTTCTCTGTAGAATACACTGGATTTCACCATTCTCTTGCATTACCCAGTATGTATTACCAGGACCCTCAGCAGAAACCACCCTTCAGACAGTTTTCCCTTTGCCCGAAAGAGAAAATAGCCAAAGTTTTCCCTAACAGATTCTTTTCACACACAACAGGAACTTCATCACCATCCACTGTTTAGGCAGTGCTCTGTTTACTGAACTCTACTGTTTACCAACCAGGTTGCTTGTGCTAAATATTTGTCCCAGAGTTCCACCCCCTATGACTTTTAGGGTGGTTTTCAGCGAACTGTTGTAGTGCTCAATCTTTCCTGAAGCTGGTGCATAGTAGGGTATGTGTTAGATCCACTGTTTTGGTAGGCCTGATAGGCCCAAAATAGGCTTATACATGTCCTGCCTTGCCTAGGCATGTTTTTCTGCTGCACCAGAAAGGCAAGTGTGGGAAATGGATGCAAAAGAACCTAGACCCACTGAGTCTGGCCTGTCCAGGGTCCTGTGGTGTAAGGTACGCACACTTAGCTTGTGCCTGCCTAGTGCAAGGCCCATGCTTTTCCTAAATTAGGGAAAAGCAAGCCCATGGCTTTGCTTAATATGGTATGGTTTGGCTAACTGCCATCCTGATTGGCTGTTCTTGTGTCCAAAGAGCAATTTATCTTGACCCACATTGATAGGAGATACACAGGTGAAAAATGTGCTTTTGCTTCCCTGCTATTTGCTGTGCTCTCTCTGCTATGCCCAGCCCTGCTGCTATTGCACACTGCCTTATTGCTTGCCTGGTAAACTCCACTTCCATGAGTTACCAGGAGCAGACCCTGGATGCCTGCATGCAATTGGCCTGTGTGGCCAGTGTGACATCATGCTGAGACTGCACGACATCCTGCCTTCTGCACCTGAAGGTCCTGCTTAAAAGTCCTCGACATAGACACAGATTGTCCATAAGAAGCCAGGAGAAAAAGGTCAGAGATTGTATGCATCCTTTCCTCAGAAAGGAAAAGGAAAGCTTTCTTCCCAGAAGCTGGGAAGATTCAAGTCTCAATGTCCAACAAGACAGAGTCCCCTGAAAGCATTTGGGCACTGTCTGGACATTGGCTAGCCCCCACAAGGGTAATAATAATGATTTGTTAATAAATGTTTAAATGCCTCTTTGTAATTCTCTGCTGCCTTCTGCCATAGAGCAGAAAGAGCTCCTTGAGCCCATCTACTGGGCAAGCAGCATATCAACTGCAAGCGACACTTGACTGCAGAACCTTCTCTTCCAGTTCAATTAATGTTTATATATTTTGATGGTTGTTACGAGATCTAGATGTTATCTATAGAATGTTTCAACGACTGTGTAAGAGCTGAAATATTATTAAAATTAGTGGTCAGGGGTGGCGAGAGTTCTGAGTATCAAAATTAATAAACAATATTCATTTTGGAAAAATATAATCTTGCATCAATTAATTTCTTCTCCGCACATCCACTCAATACCATTCTCTTTGGCCCAGTTTTTCACAAGATTGTTCTTGAAATGATTGCCATTGTCTGACTCGATTCTCTCTGGAGTTCCATGTCTCCACATGATTTGTCTTTCCAAGCCAAGAATGGTGTTACGTGCAGTAGCATTTGGAACTGGATAGGTTTCCAGCTACCTGGTGCTTGCCTCTACCATTGTTAGCACATACTGCTTGCCAGAACAAGAACAAGGTAAAATGATGTAGTCAATCTGCTACACTTCACCATACTTGTGCTTTGACCACTCATCACCAAACCATAAAAGCTTGGTTTGCTTTATCTGCTTTATAGCAGCACAAATGTCACAGTCATGTATGACTTCAGTGATAGCATCTACAGATAAGTCAATTGACCTATCACATGCCCATTGGTAGGTTGCATCTCTGCCTTAATGTCCAGACAAGTCATGGGCCCACCGAGCTAAGGACAGTTCACCTTGGTGTTTCCAATCAAGGTCAAGATCAGAGTTTGTATCAACTTGAGAAATTTTAGCAGCTCGATCTGCCTGCTGGTTGTGTTGGTGTTCCTCAGTAGCTCTGCTCTTAGACATAGAATCATAGAATCAACCAGGTTGGAAGAGACCTCCAAGATCATCCAGTCCAACCTAGCACCCAGCCCTAGCCAGTCAACTAGACCATGGCACTAAGTGCCTCATCCAGGCTTTTCTTGAACACCTCCAGGGATGATGATTCCACCACCTCCCTGGGCAGCCCATTCCAATAGCAAATCACCCTCTCTGGGAAGAACTTCCTCCTAACATCCAGACTATACTTCCCCCAGCTCAACTTGAGACTGTGTCCCCTTGTTCTATTGCTGGTTGCCTGGGAGAAGAGACCAACCCCCACCTGGCTACAACCTCCCTTCTGGTAGTTGTAGACAGCAATGAGGTCAGCCCTGAGCCTCCTCTTCTCCAGGCTAAACAAGCCCAGCTTCCTCAGACTGTCCTCATAAGGTTTGTATTCCAGGCCCTTCACCAGCTTTGCCGCCCTTCTCTGGACACGTTCCAGCACCTCAACATCTCTCTTGAATTGAGGAGCCCAGAACTGGACACAGGACTCAAGATGTGGCCCTGACCAGTGTTGAGAACAGGGGAAGAATAACCTCCCTTGCCCTACTGGCCACACTGTTCCTGATACAGGCCACGATGTCATTGGTTCTCTTGGTTGTTGTGGCCAAAGTGCAGAACCCTGCACTTGGCCTTGTTAAATCTCATCCCATTGGCCTCTGCCAACCCACCCACCCAGCATGTCACAGTCCCTCTGCAGGGCTCTCCTACCCTCCAACAGATCCACACCTGCTCCTAGCTTGGTGTCATCTGCAAATGACTGATGCTGGACTCAATGCCCTCGTCCAGATCATCAATAAAGATGTTGAACAGGACTTGACCCAGCATTGACCCCTGGGGAACACCAATAATGACTGTGTGCCAACTGGATGTGGCACCATTCACCACCATTCTCTGGACTCGGCCCTCCAGTCAGTTCTTGACCCATATCAGAGTGAATCTGTCCAAGCCACGAGCTGCCAGCTTGGCTAGGAGCTTCTTGTGGCAGATAATGTCAAAGGCTTTGAAGTCCAGGTAGACTACATCCACAGCCTTCCCCATATTCACCAGGCAGAGAACCTGATCATAAAGGGAGATCAGGTTGGTCAGGCAGGACCTGCCCTTCCTAAATTCATGCTAATTGGGCCTGATCTCTTGGCCATCCTGTAGATGCTTTGTGATGGCACTCAAGATGATCTGTTCCATGACCTTTCCTGGCACTGAGGTCAGGCTGACAGGTCTGTAGTTTTCTGGTTCCTCCTTTTGACCCTTGTTGTGGATGGGTATCACATTGGCCAGCTTCCAGTCTTTGGGAACCTCTCCAGTGAGCCAGGACTGTTGATAAATGATAGAGAGTGGCTTGGCCAGCTCATGTGCCAGCTCTCTCAGCATCCTAGGAGGAATCTGATCCAGTCCCATGGACTTCTGAGGATCCAAGTGGCTCAGCAGGTCCCTTACTTCTTCCTCATGGATTACAGGGGGCCTATACTGGACCCTAACTACATCCGCCACTCCAGGAGTCCAGCTGTCCTGGAGATAACCTGTCCCACTATTGAGGATTGAGGCAAAGAAGGTGTTAAGCACTTCTGCCTTTTCCTCATCCTTTATCACTGTATTCCCCTCTCTATCTAATAAGGACTGGAGGTTGTCCTTTTGGCCCTTTTCTTGCCATTAATATATTTACAGAAATATTTTTTATTCTCCTTATCATCAGTGGCAGCCTAAGCTCAAAATGGGCTTTTGCCTCTCTAATTTTTTTCTACAAGACGTAGCAACATCCTTGAACTTTTCCTGGGATACCTCCCTTTTTTTCCAAAGGTGATACACTCTCTTTTTTATCTTTAATTCCTTTAGTAGCTACTTGCTCATCCAGTCTGGCTGCCTCCCTCGTAGTCTTGTCTTCCGGCACAATGGCACTGCCTGCTCCTGTGCCTTTAGGAGTTCTTTCTTGAAGTAGGTTCAACCTTCCTGAACCTCTTTGTTTTTAAGGGCTGTTTCCCAAGGAACTTTCTGAATTAGTTCCTTAAATAGGCTGAAGTCTGCCCTTTGGAAATCCAGTGTGGAGGTTCTGTTGATGCCCCTCCTGGTTTCTCCACGTGTTGAAAACTCTGCAATTCCATGGTCACTGGACCCCAGGCAGCCTCCAACCACCACATCCCCTACCAGCCCCTCTCTATTTGTGAGCAGGCGGTCAAGCAGGGCTGCCCCCCTGGTAGGCTCATGTAAAAACTGGTATTAGAAGTTGTCTTCCACACACTCTAGAAACCTTCTAGACTGCCTCTTCTCTGCAATATTTAAGTCCCAGCAGATATCTAGTAGGTTAAAGTTGCCCACCAGAACAAGGGCAGGTGATATTGAGGCAGCCTCCTCCAGTTGTTTAAAGAGTAATAAATCAACCTCTTAGTCCTGGTTGGGTGGTCTATAACAGACTCCAACCAGGATATCAGTCTTGTTTGCCTTCCCCTTAATTCTCACCCATAAAGACTCAACTTGATCATATTTGATTTCTACCCCCATGACATCCAGAGCACCCCTAATATACAGAGCCACTCCCCCACCCTTTCTCCCTCACCTGTCTCTCCTGAAGAGTCTGTAGCCATTGATTACAGCACACCAATCATGTGAGCCATCCCACCACATTTCAATGATGGCGACAATATCATAGTTTTCCTCCAGCACCAGAGCTTCCAGCTCCTCTTGTTTGTTACTCATACTTTGTGCACTAGTATACATACACTTCAGCTGGGCTGCTGCTTTTACTCCTAGCTCTAGCCTACCGCCCTCAATTTCCTTTGGTTTATCTCTGTCATGTTTAACCCCCTCCCCCTTCCACTCTAGTTTAAAGCCCTCTCAACAAGCCCAGCCAGCTCATGTGCCAGGGTCCTTCTCTCCCTCTGCGTCAGCTGTACCCCATCTGTTGCTTGCAGACCTGTGGCAATATAAAGTTTCCCAAGACCAAAGAATCCAAAGTTTTTTCAGATGCACCAGCCTCTGAACCACTTGTTAAATACGCTTTCTTATTCCTCTCTGCATTCCAACCTGTGACTAAGGGTAAGGATGAAAAGACTACTTGTGCTCCTGCTCCCTCAACTGCTTTTTGCCTTAAAGCCTCTTTTGATAGCTTTTAGCCCTCTGGTATCAACCTCATCATTTCCTGCCTGTATAACTAATAAGGGATAGTAATCAGAGGGCTTCACTACAGTAGGCAGCCTCATGGTAACATCCCTGACCTGGGCCTCAGGGAGGCAGCAGACCTCCCTGTGGAAGAGATTTGGCTGGCATATGGGGCCCTCTGTTCCCTTCAGAAGGGAATAACCAATAACTATTACCCTCCTCTTTTTCTTATGGATACCTGTTCTGATGAGAGGGAACAACTGATTTGCTTCAGCTGCCCTCCCAGCCAGTGTTGCTTCTGCATCCTCCAAAACCACCTCACATTCAATTTCTAGTGCCCTATATCTGTTGTGCAAGGGCAGCTGAGGATGGAAGGATGTCTGGAAGGGTTTTCCCTTGCCCCTTCTGGCAGGGACCTGCATCCATTCACACCTGCATGTGTGAGTCTACATGCCACGCCTTTACTGGAATTCTTTCCAGTTGTGCATCAATGTCCTGCAGTGTTACAGGATGCAAACCAGACTTTTGTCTGTTGCAACCTTTTTGAATTTGGGCATTTTATTTATGAAACTCCAAGAACTAATAAATCCAATTTCAAGTTTCAGTGTTCTCTTGCTTGGTAGCCAGTTAGTGGTGTTTGTCAGCATCACAGTAGGCAAGAACGTTGCACATTTATTGAAGTTGCTCTGCCCTGATGCCAAACGTAGTTTGTAGAGCTAAAAATTGCATGGAGATGCTTATTCCTGGTATGATAGGAGGCAACTCACAAACAACAGATGATCCAGTCTCTGCTGCTGAAGTCAGAATGTCTTTTCCCCCGACATATTCCATTTTCCACTTACATTTATACACAAGCTGATTTCTGGCTGACATTTCCAAATCTATCAGGCTATATTTGTTCAGTCTGGTTGAGGAAGATGTTGTTGCCCAACATCATTATGCAGAAGGTGAAAAGATTTCATCATCAATCATCAAAATGCTGCTATAGTAATAAGTTAGAGCCATAGGACCACATTCTTACTTTCACTTCAATGTTTTTCTCACATAATTTTTCTTATTATTTATTTTACTTCTGACAATATTACCTAGTTTTGTTCTACTAAAAATATATTTTCAAATGTCCTTGATATTTTCCAAGTGAATGTTTACTATTTCATCACTCTAAAACAAAATCATCAAACTGTGTGTTATATTTCTTTGTTTTTGTTGTCATGCAGCTTTTCTTAGCTGCAACAGAATAAAATTTCCTTTTGAATGTTTTCCCCATTTCAACATATAGTTAGTGATTCTAGGTTTCAGGATTAGCTCAAATGAACATACTCAATTTTTAATATCATAAAAGTAACTTCATAGGTTACAGTGTATTGTTGTGGGAAAATGGGGGTTTTATAGAAATATAAATTATATCTAAGCCGCTGTTACATCCCAGCACAGATAAGAAAGTAACAAATTTGGTCATTTCTTGGTGGAAGAATAGAAAATACCTTACAATTTTCTTTTAATATATTCAAAGGACACTCCCCAGCCAAAAATACTAGAGATGTCAGTTAATGACTGTATGATACTGACATTGCTGCTCTTCCTCTTCTGTATGAAAAGTGGGCACCCAAAGTGAGATACTGAATACATTTAAGTTGATAACAAATCTGTAATTGACTTATGTAGAACTCAATTTCCCTTCTAATGTGTGTCCTTAATTTTCATATTTTGGAGATTTGAAGACGAGATGACTTCATGACAGGGAAATGTAATAATACATGCAGACCGAATGTAGCTGTATCAGTCATCAAAAGTTTAAGTCACCTAATCATCATAAATTTAATTTTTGAGAAAGATAATATGTTTTGGCTTCATCCAAGAAAAGAATTAATTTTGTACTTAATTTCATGCATGTGACTCATCTACTGGATTGGAAGAACTCCTGTACTTAAATTTAAGTAGCCACATTCCTAGGTATATTAAGTGCATAAATATATTCCTGCTGTTACTGCTATGCTTTTCTTCAGTCACTTTTGAAGGATCACTTCTTGATATTTCTGTGAATATTGGATGTGCAACCAGATTTCACATACCTTGCAGACTTAATGAAAGGTTTGTGTATACAAAGCCCTGATCCAATAAAATGTAAAGCTCCTTTCCATGAACTTTTTATGCTTAGATCATCAGAGCTACATTATTATTAGGCATTCGAATGATGGTAATATTCTGAAGAGGGAAGGCAATAGTATTAAACTTCCAAGTAAATAGTTTGGTGTCAGAATAACAATGCCTCTTTTTGGCTTAACTCTGCAGAAGATTTAGGATTTTGGTATTGCAAAATTAGAATAATGTTCGTTGGATGAAGATCCATATATGTTTGATTTGGTTTATCATGCTACCACTAAACGAAATGCTGTATTAAGGCATGCATTTTTGTACTTCTGAGCATTTTATCACACAGAGTATGAACAAGTACCCTGTTACTAAGAGATAAGGTTGACTGTAAAATGCCTTTTCTTCCTCAGGTTTGAGAGTCCAGTTTGGAAGTCCAGTGGTGGACTTGGCTATAAATATACATATCTTAATGGAAGTTATCTTTTGCCTCAAGAGATACTTGTATCCTGTTTCTTTAATTGATACTTTTATCCACGAATATCACTGTGAATATAGAAACAGTTACACTTAAAGTTTTGTGAAAGATTTGGTCTGAATGCATATGAGATCTATGTGATCAACTCTGAGATTTGCATCTCTAGTGCTTTGTTGTCATATACACTATACTGGTTTTGGTGACCTAATTAGATGCTGAGTGCCAGTCTGTGTGTTTTGGGAGATAAATGTATGTTATAACCTGATCCTGAAGAAATGGTGCATAATTGTCTTTGAAATCTTTGAGTTTGGAATTTCTGTGCAAGAGCACATTTGCAATACTTTGATAGGTGATTCTGGGTTAATCTTTTGTGTGTCTTGACTTGGACACGATATTGTTTCTGTTGCAGAATATTTACATGCAATTGAAAAAATAAAGTAATCATGTGGTAAGGCTTGACATTATAAATTTTTGTTTGTTGGTGCTAAGTAGTAGGCAACTCCTGATAAACTTGCATACAATCTTATTAGTAAGTCCCTTTCACAGTAAAGGGCAGAACAGAAACAAAAAGGAGGCTGGATGAGACACTTAGTGCCATGGTTCAGTTAATTAGAAGGGCTGAGTGATAGGTTGGACTTGGTGAGCCTAGAAGTCTTTTGCAACCTGGTTAATTCTGTGATTCTGTGAACACCACACTCATTTATCAAATAGCATGTTCAGCCCAAAATGCAGTGTCCTTTTCTTTCAACTGAAAGTTTAACTGTCAGAAAGAAAGAGAATCAATGGTGTCCTACAATAATATTTAGAATTTAGGAATCCAGGAGGGTTTGACTCACTTCAAGAGGGAAGTCTTAAAGGCACAGGAGCAGGCTGTGCCTATGTGCCAAAAGACAAGTTGGTGGGAAAGATGTCCAGCTTGGCTAAATAGGGACCTTTGGCTAGACCTCAAGAACAAGAGTGTTGTGGAGGGGGTTCTCAGTGCCTACGCCTATCTGGTGGAGGTGAGAAAGTAATTCGAGGTGGTATTAATTTTTTATAAAAATTAATTTATTAAAATTAGTATTTACAGATTCTTGCCACCCCCAACCACTGTGTATTGAAGTTCTTTGTGCGAAGTTATGAAAACAATTTAGAAATATAATATATATATATACAGGGATTTGGTCAATAACTGGCAAACTATTGCAAACTATTTGCAGAGAGAGAAATTTCCCTTCGGCTTAGTGCCGCTTGGCTTAGTGCCGCTCCTACCGTTTTTGAAAATGGGGGTTATATTTCCCTTTTTCCAGTCAGTGAGTGCTGCACCAGACTGCCAGGACTTTTGGAATAAAATAGAGAGGGGTTTAACAACCTCATCTTCCAGTTGCCTCAGCACACCATGGGTGTATCCTGTCAGGTCCCATGGACTTGAACACTTCCAGGTTCTTCAGGTGATCATGAACCTCATCTTCACTTATGATGGGCAGCTCTTCCTTCCCGTACCTGCCATTATCTTCCATGGCTCCAGGAGTGTGGCTGGAGGCTTTTCAGTGAAGACTGAGGTAAAGAAGTCATTGAGAACCTCAGCCTTTTCCATGTCATTCATGACCATTTCACCTGTTTCCTTTCTAAGGGGCTCCACACCTTCCCTATTCTTTTTACCATTAATACACTTGTAGAAATTTTTAGTGTTCCCTTTGACTTCCCTGGCTAAATTCAATTCAAACTCTGCATTGGCTTTCCTAACCAGATCTCTAGCTGCTCGAGCAGTTTCCTTATATGCTCAACATTCCAGCTGTCCTTTCTTCCACTCCTTGTGGAGTTTCTTTTTGTCTGACAGCATGTCCAGGAGCTCCTTGCTCAGCCAGGTAGGCCTTCTAGCAGTCTTCCCTGCTTTCCTCTTTGTTGGTGTGCACTGCTCCTGGGCCCCTCTTCCCTCTAGAACTTTGGCCCATGATATTTCGGCCAGCAGATCCTTGAAGTGACCAAGTCTGCACATCTACAGTCTTGGGACATAAGCTTGGAATACCTCTTCCTGGTTGCCCTGAGGATCTTAAATTTAGCTGTGTCATTGTCACTGCAACTAAGGCTGTCCCTGAGCCTCATATCAGTCACCAGCCCTCCCCTGTTGGTGAGAACAAGTTCCAGTATAGCACCTTTCCTTGTTAGTTCCTCTACCATTTGAAAGAGGAAGTTGTCATTTATACAATCCAGGAACATCCTGGATTGCTGATGCCTTGCTGTGTTGTTCCTCCAGCAGATGTCAGGGTGGTTGAAATGTCCCATGAGGACCAGGGCATGTGACCTGAAAGCCACTTCTATTTCCCTGTGAAGGCTCTGTTGTGGAGGCAGGGAATTAATGCGGCCAAGTCAGGAATTTATATAAAAATAGAGTTATTTTACTTTCCCAAAAACCCGCCCCTAAAACTATATATAGAAATTAATTTAGCTTTAAATACCATATTCAGCTCATTTGAGAAAATCTACAGGATGCCATAGATAATTTGACTATTTTGGAAGTCAGAAGTTGGAAAAAGCTTTTAGCTATTAAATGAATAGTATTTCCCACTAAATAATAAAACTGAGATGAAATAACTCACAGTCGGGCTGACTTGATCCAGCAGCCTGTCCTCTCGCTGTATTCTGATGCCATCATTAAGAGAGTCGTTAAGAGGTATTCAGGTGCACAAAGGGTGCTAATGGTAGGAAGATGCCCTTCCGAGTGGAGCGCTGGGCTCTTTCTGCAGAATCTGTGCCGGCCGGGGGGGGGGGGGGGGGGGGGGGGGGGGGGGGGGAGGGGTGGGGGGGGGGGGAGTGGAAGTCTCAGGCAGGCACGAACGTTCAGGCAGGCACAATCTCTAAGACAGGAACCCCAAGAACGGGAAGTCCCCCGATATTTATACCTTTCCTAGACAAAGAGCAGAGTTACCACTTCCTAGGCGCGAAGACCACAGCCAATCCCCAGCCCAATTCCAATGCGGGCACTGCACAGGGCACCCCTCTTGCTGAAAGGGCCCCTTGCTCACCCCCTTCATGCCTGCAGGGTGGGGGGAGTGAGACAGGTCTTTTCGCACCTTTTCCTCTTCCATTCAAGCCACAGAGGGAGAGGAATTTAGGGGTATACAGGACTCCAGGACAGGGTCTCATCTGTTTGGTCCTGATGGTCACGTGGCCTGTAGTAGATCCCTACTGTAACATCACCCTTCCCTGTCTTCCCTTTAATTTTAACCTATACACTCTCAACCAGCTCATCACCCTTCCCCAGGTGGAGCTCCACTGATTCTAGCTGGTCACTGACATAGAGGGCAACACCTCCTTCTCTCCTTTCCTGACTACCCTTCCTAAAGAGCCTGTAACCATCTATGCTACATTCCAGTTATGGGAATCATCCCACCAAGTTTCAGTAATAGCCACTATGTCGTGGCATCCCAGCAGCACAGTGGCCCTTAATTCATCCTATTTGCTGCCCAAGCTCGGTGCATTTGCATAGAGGCACTTCAGCTGGGCTGGCCCTGTTCTCTTGTGCCAAGTCTCCTTGATTTCCTTAGATTGTCCTTCTGTGTCATCCCTGGCTTGCTTCAGGGCAGCAAGTCGAGGGCCCTCATTTGCTCTCCATCCCTTTGCCTCCAATGAGCTGTCCCACTGTTTGTCACCAGCCAGCAGGTGACTATTACCCCTTCCCCCTTTGAATCTAGTTTAAAGCCCTATCAATGAACCCTGCCAATTCCTGCCCCAGGATAATTTTTCCCCTCTGGGACAGGTGCATCCCATTAGTTGTTTGCAGCTCTGGTGCCTTGTAAAATGAAAACTAGGTTGCAGATTCCAAACTCTTGTTGATGACACCAGCCCCAGAGCCATGAATTGAACTGTTGGCTCTTTCTACATGTTCCCTTGTCCATTGCTGATGTTAGAGGGATAGAGGAAAACACAGCTTGGGCTCCTGATCCCTTTAGCAGCTGTCCTAAGGTCCTGAAGTCTTTTTTAATTGATTGTGAGACTCTTATTTTTGCATCGTCACTACCCACTTGAAAGACCAGAAGTCAGTAGTAGTCTGAAGGACTCACAAGGTTGGGAATTTTACCTACTATGTCTCTTACCTGGGCACCAGGGAGACAGAGATCTCTCTGTGAAGTAGGTTTGGTCTGTATATCAGGCTTTCTGCTTCCTTCAGTAGGGAGTCTCCTATAACAATGACCCTTGAGGTTTCTTTTTAGGAGTGGTTTTGATGGCTGGCCCGAGGCAACCTGTCTTTGGTGCAGTTTCTGGGCTTTTTGAGTCCTCATCCTTGCTGATAACCTGTTCCTCCTGCAGAGCCTCATACCTATTCTGCAAGTGCACTGTAGGCAGTGTGATGCTTAGAGTAGCATGCTTGCTCCTTTTGCATTTGATCCATTGGGCAGAGACCCTTTCCCATTGACTCTGCTCATGAGGGTTATTACATGGAGGCTGAGACTTGCTGGTGGGAGGGTATTGGGCTCTCTGATCCACTAAGAGTTAACCCTAGTTCTTTTTTTTTTTTTTTTTTTTTTTTTGGGGGGGGGGGGGGAGGGAATTATAGAAGTAATCAGTTTTGTAGTCTCTTAATCTTTCTACTTCTTCATTTAGCTCAGCCACCATGTTACTCAGATCCCTGATCTGTTCACACCTAACACAGTTGTTGTCCCTGCCATCCTCCATATCAAGTTCCAGGCTCTAGCACTCTCTGCAAGCAGTTACCTGAACATCTGCATGCTTGTGTGTGGCATCTGTTTGGGTGCTCACTGTTTTTCTACTAGCCTTTACCCGAGCAGAAACCATGACTTTCAGTAACTGTCCTGTCCTCCCTGCTGTTTGGGTGTTTCCTCCCACACCACCTCGCAGTGAGAAGATGCCGCTGCTGCTGCCAGCGCTGCCTCCTCTCTTCACAGCCATGCACCGGGTTCCGTTTCGTCGTGGTGCAGTTTCTGTGGCGACCCCTGCCCCTGCTGCGTCACTGAGCTCAGGCACGTAAGCAACCCAAGCCTACCGCCTCCCCTCCTTTCCTCAGGAGCTCCGCAGCGGTTGGACCCTTGTCGCCTGAAATGAAGGGAAAGAAAGGCCAAAACCAAGTGTCCTGAGTTGAGCTGGCCTCCGCTGCCTCCTCTCCTCCATAGAAGAGTCTATGGCCATTGGAAGAGGGAGCATGTCTCTCGTGAGGACTATAAAGATGTAGCAAAACTATGAAGGGGCAAAATTAGGAGAGCCAAAGCACAGCTAGAGCTTAACCTAGCTACAGCTGGTAAAGATAATAAAAGAATGTTTCTGTAAATTCATTAACAGAAAAAGGAGTACTAGGAAAAATCTTCATCCCCTACTGAATGCAGAGGGAAACTCAGAGACTAAGGAGAAGGCTGGAGTACTCAATGCCTACTTTGCCTTGGTCTTTAGCACTGGATGCATCAGTGTCCTGGGCACCTACTGTCATGAAGTAGGAGTCAGGGAGAGGAATCAGATAGAGGCCATCACAATAAATGAGGAAGTGGTCACTGACCTGCTGCACCACTTAGTACACAAGTCTGGGAGGCCAGATGGGCTGCACCCAAGGGTGCTGAAGGATTTGGCAGATGTTCTCACCAAGACACTTTCCATTATTTACCAAAAGTTCTGGCTAACTGGGGAGGTGCCAATGGACTGGAGGGTAGCAAATGTAACACCTATCTGAAAGTCAGAAAGGAAGATCTGGGAAACTATAGACCTGTAAATCTGTCCTTGGTATCAGGGAAGGTCATGGAGCAGGTCATCTCAAATGCCGTCATATGCCATATAGACAGCTACCAGAGGATCAGGCCAAGTCAGGATGGGTTTATGAAGGACAGGAACTGCCTGACCAACCTGATCTCCTTCTGCGACAAGATAACCTGGCTACTAGATGAGGGAAATGCTGTCAATGTTGTATTCCTTGGCTTTTGAAAAGTCTTTGATACTGTTCCCCACAAGATTCTTGGTAGACAAATTGGCTACTCATGGCTTGGATGAGCACACTATCTCCTGGATAAAGTACTGTCTGGACAGGAGAGCACAGAGAGTGGTGGTAAATGGAGCTAAATCCAGCTTCAACAAGACCAAATGCCAAATCCTACACTTGAGTCACAACAACCCCAAGCAATACTACAGGCCTGGGGAAATGTGTCTGGAAAGCTGCCTGGCAGAAAGGGATCTGAGGGCTGTAATAGGCAGCTGAAGATGAGCCAGCAGTGTGCCCAGGCAGCCAAGAAGGCCAGTGACATCCTGGCTTGTAGCCTTGCAGCGGGACCTTGCAGCGGGACCTTGACCGCCTGGACAGATGGGCAGAGTCCAAGAGGATGGCGTTCAATAGCTCGAAGTGTAGGGTGCTGCACTTTGGCCACAACAACCCCATGCAGAGATACAGGCTGGGGTCGGAGTGGCTGGAGAGCAGCCAGACAGAGAGGGATCTGGGGGTACTGATTGATACCCGCCTGAACATGAGCCAGCAGTGTGCCCAGGTGGCCAAGAGAGCCAGTGGCATCCTGGCCTGCATCAGGAATGGTGTGGTCAGCAGGAGCAGGGAGGTCATTCTGCCCCTGTACTCTGCACTGGTTAGACCACACCTTGAGTACTGTGTTCAGTTCTGGGCCCCCCAGTTTAGAAGGGACATTGAGATGCTTGAGCATGTCCAGAGAAGGGCGACGAGGCTGGGGAGAGGCCTTGAGCACAAGCCCTATGAGGAGAGGCTGAGGGAGCTGGGATTGTTTAGCCTGGAGAAGAGGAGGCTCAGGGGTGACCTTATTGCTGTCTACAACTACCTGAAGGGTGGTTGTGGCCAGGAGGAGGTTGCTCTCTTCTCTCAGGTGCCCAGCACCAGAACGAGAGGACACAGCCTCAAGCTATGTCAGGGGAGATTTAGGCTTGAGGAGAGGAGAAAGTTCTTCACTGAGAGAGTCATTGGACACTGGAATGGGCTGCCTGGGGAGGTGGTGGAGTTGCCATCCCTGGGGCTGTTCAAGGCAAGAATGGACATGGCACTTGGTGCCATGGTCTAGCCTTGAGCTCTGTGGTGAAGGGTTGGACTTGATGATCTGTGAGGTCTCTTCCAATCCTGATAATACTGTGATACTGTGATAAAAAATGCTATGGCCAGCAGGAGTAGGAAAGTGATTGTCCCCTCATACTTGGCTTTGGTGAGGCCACACCTCGACTATTGTGTTCAGTTTTGGGCACCACAATACAAGAAAGATGTGGAGGTGCTGGAGCGGGTCCAGAGGAAGGCAATGAAGCTGGTGAAGGGCCTGGAGAATAAATCTTATGAGGAGCAACTGAAGGAGCTGGGGCTGTTTAGTTTGAAAAAGAGGAGGCTGAGAAGTCATTGCTGTCTACAACTATCTGAAGGGATGTTGTAGAGAGGCTGAAGCTGGTCTCTTGTGACACGTAATTGGAGACAGAACAAGAGGGAATGGCCTCAAGCTGAAGCTGGGGAGGTTTAGATTGGACATTAGGACAAAGTTTTTCATGGAGTGATCAGGCACTGGAATGAGCCGCCCAGGGAAGTGCTTGAGTCATTGACTCTGGATGTGTTTAAGGGTTGTTTGGATGTGGTGCTTAAGGATATGGTTTAAGGTGAATCTTGTGTAGAGTAGGGTTCTTGATTGGACCTGGTGATCCTGAGGATCTTTTCCAACCTGGACGTTTCTATGATTCTGTGATATTTGCATTATTTCTATGAACAAAATTATTAAGATAAGCAAAGTGTGTCAGTTTTTCAAATAAAAATGATTGACGTGAGGACCACATAAGGACCACAATAAGTGGGTCAACATAGCTAGACTATAAAATATACTATTTTAAAGAATGGAACTTGCATAAAGCTTCTATACTGATTGATTCAAGGTCACACAATAGAGGAAAATACCAAAAATAATAATCAAATAAAAATAAATTATAACATTAAAGTGATGAGATATTCATGTTTGTTTGAAAACAAAGTGTTATAAAAGGTGCAAAAATTAATCAGTTTTTCAAGAAGAAATGAAATACACATGTTTTTCTTTAGAAGATATAATAAATAACTACCATATTTTCCAAGAGATTATATGTCATACACATTTGTTGGTAGCATATAGGAGACAGATTCAATAAAAATTCCATTAAGTTTCAACATGCTATAGAAAATGGATAGGTTTTGTTAAATATCAACCTACAAGAACAGATGCTGAGGGCTTGTATAACTGGCTCTGACACAGCACTAAGCTGTGAATATGAACATTTAAAATGCATGAGTCAATTTAAGATGAAACTCTAGCAGTATTGCAGTAAGAAATAGTTTGCCCATAAAACACAACAGACAAAGATGTGATTCTTAACAATAATTTTTAAAATCTTTCTAAAAGATTCAAATGTAATTTATTGATTTATATTGAGTTTTACTCATAATTTATTCTCACTCATTCTGGAAATGCAAAATACATTTGTTTTGGGATTTTTGATTCTTAATTATTTTATACATTCTAAGAAATCCTCAGTTAAAGACCAGTGCATTTTTTTGGGGTCAGTTTTTCATGTGTGTCAAAATCTGTAGAAGTAGATTTTGATGGTGACCTGGTTAGGAGTTCAGAGACATAATTTCAGTCCTAAAGTACTTAAAGTGCCTTTTTTTTTTTTTTTTTTGGGTTTACATTTATGCTCCTTTGACATCGACTTTATTTAACTTCATGGCTTTGTGAACACTAGTAGAGTTAGTAATTTATTCAATTGAGAGATTTATTTCTTTAGTAGTTGTATTTTACATTAACAGTTAACCTCCATCATGCTAAAAGTTTATTACTAAAGGGTGCAATTAATTTGGGAAGTATTAAAAATTCTCTAGTTCAACTTACACTTAGTTGCAGTATATAAAACATTTTCTTAAAGATATTTGGAAAATATTAGATCAAAATTTCTGTTGACTGAAACTGACAATTTCATTTTCTAGGGGTAGTCTAACAAGAGACTCTCAGTACATAACAGTTATACTGAAGGAAGTCTGCGTATTTTTAATGAGAGTTACAAATTCTCTTATTTTAAGAATTGTAACCTGGCATCTAGTAATTATGAAACTATGCTTTGTCACTTCAAAGCTTAGTTCATTTGTAGCCTAGGAAGAAACACATGCTGTTTCCAGCTCTGGTACTGTCTGAAAGGAAAGGGTGTTTTTAGAAGAAAAATCTCTTTCAATACTATGACAGTGTCAGAAAGGTCAAGGTGGTAATTTTTCATGTAACATGATGACTAAGAGGTAAGGCTGGCAAAATTAAAGTGAAAAAAACCCACCAAATTCAGTTCTTATTTTTCTAAGTATTTTGAGATCAACAAGAAAGTTTAATGAATGAAATGTCTTGTATTTGCAAAGTATTACTAAATAAAGCACCATTTTTTTCTAGCTAAGTAACCTGAAACAAGTCACAGTTGTGGATGTGTCAGCAAACAAGTTCCATTCGATTCCAATTTGTGTTCTCCGGATGTCTAATTTGCAGTGGTTGGATATTAGCAGTAACAACTTGAAAGATCTCCCAGAAGACATAGACAGGTAATTTATGTTTTAATTCATTGAGGGGTCTGTGAACTACAAAGAAATTTAGAAAGTAACAAGCTTCCAAGGGACACCATTAATGAAAAACTTCTTTAAAAATTCACATTTGGAAATGCATCAGATAATTTTCATGTAAACTTTAACATTATTATTGACAGATAAGGTCAAAGAACAGAAGCTGCATTTTCTATCTCACTGACTTCAGATGGCACAGTCAATGTCTCTACTGTTCAGTTAACTAATTCTATTTGCTACATTTATGATAATTAGTTATTACGTCCAAGTGTTGTTCTTTGGGAAATAATGAGGTATACTCTGCACCAGTTCCAGCAAAAGGGACTCACTGTATGGAGTTTGCAGCAATTTTTTTCTGAAGATGGATGTACTAAAGCATATTTAAGCTACTAAAGGACACTTTGCTGGTAAAGCAGAAAAATATTGGCAAGATTAAAAATATCCAAAACCCCACACTGAAAATCCTTCTCTTCTACCACGAAGTATATATGCATGTGCATGCATGTACTCACTCAGTTTAGGAATCCACTAAAGCTAGTTTACAAGCAATCATGCTGAACCCTTTAATCAGACTGGCTAGCCTGAGAAATAACTTCTTATTGGTTGTAGCTTGGTTTACAAAATTTTATGTTGACATAAGTAACTAAAAATATATATTAACAAAATTTAACAATGAATTTATATATGGTACAAGTACAATGAATAATGAAATTTAATTGAAAATTTTAAATGTATTAATTATTTATTGATCTTGGATAGAGAGCCCTGAAGCAGAAGAAACATCACACAAAGCTCAATTGACCATAAGTTTTGTAAGGCATTTGTTGTTGGGGAAAAGGACCTTTCTGGGACATTATTTATTCATAGATTGTTATGACAGCATGGCTGAAGCCTTAGTTGATATTAGTAATTTACCTGCTCTATATGCAACAGTGTAAACCTGCCATTTTTTTCCCCGGGGATTTGAGAAGAGATATGATGAACTTCAAACAGCTTCTAAGACTTTATTTTTATTTTACAAAAGGATACTCCTTCAACTTAAGGACTTATGCTTTTTTTCCTCCTTCCATTTTGTAACCTAAATATGTTTCTCTGTCTCCAAAATATTAATTTTCTTTATTTGATCCTCTCCATTTTGTGCTGAGTTGCCTCAAAATAAGATTTTCTTTGTTTGAGTTTGGATTTTGATTTTTAAGATCTCTTGGGCTTATATGGATTCTAAAAACTAGAAAATGTCAGAATATTTCCCCCCCCGTAAACTGATACTGTCATTTAGACTCATGCTGTGGCAGCAAACTGAAGCCTTTCACTAAATTTAAACAAACTATATGGGTCCGATAAGCAACAGCCTGCAATAGTGTTTTAATAATGGACTCCTCTGGTCAAATGAGACAAATGTTTTGTCAATTTGCTATGTTTTTTTTCTCCTATCTGCTCCAAGGAATAAATGCTCAGACACAAATTTTTATTGTATTAGGAAAAGCCAGGGGAAATGAAGTAAAAGAAGCCCAACACGTTGCTCCACAAAATATTGTTGTTAAATTGATTTCAGTGGGACAACTTGCAAAAGCCATATGACCAGCGGTTTGTCATTCTGTTGCTCCCCATAGTACTAATTACTATTAGAAAAAATAGATGGAATATATTGCCTAGCATGGACATATATAGTTAATAGAAATCAGCATATAGTCATGGGTGTGAGCTGGTAACAACATCATAATGTTCCAGCACTGAAAGAGAGTGAAGCTTTATATCATGTTTGATCAATATCTTCTATATGAAAGCACAGTAATTTTCTTAACATTTTATCTTGGGCATATGTCTGAGTTCTTTTCAGATGCATGCTATTAGTATCTGTAATGCTGAAACATGACTGGAAAATCCAGTTAAAATTGATGACTATTAAAGTATGGTGTGAGTAAAATTTGAGAAGACAAAAGCGATGCATGTAATTGTCCTTTGTTTACACAAGATTAAGTCTGTATTGCTACTTTGCCTAGATGTTTCTGTCTGAAACTAATATTTATTTGTTTTCCATTTCTACAGGTTAGATCAGCTGCAGACACTTCTCCTGCAGAAAAACAAACTGACTTACCTTCCTCGAGCTCTAGTGAATATGCCTAAGCTCAGTTTGCTAGTTGTCAGTGGTGATGACCTGGTTGAGATACCTACAGCCATCTGTGAGTCAACCACAGGTTTGAAGTAAGTAAGAAGGAAAGGAATATGCCTTAAGAAAATTAGGCAAATGCACCCAGAAGAGATACTTTCCAAAACATCAGTTTCTACTATACTTGCTGGTCAAATTCTGAACTGATTTATGCTTGAGCCTGTAAGGAGGCACTGGAGATCTTAGAAATTGGAGAGGCACTGCAGCTTTCTGATCTTCATCTGCTGGTTCTCCATATTTTGCATCTATATGTTTAAAAATGCTATTTCTGTGTAGACTTAGTCATAACAGCTCTAACCCTGGCCTAGTATGAGAACAGTAGTCTAATAGCTTTGATAAGCTTTGTGCTGCCAAAATATGCCACTGAGAATGGGAAACATGGCTAGTTAGAGGGCTAAACAGTGTCACATGAGTGTAGTAGTCTGTATTTTGTTTGTTTTGAAAGATCATTGCTGCATGCAGGAAGAGACTGACAGGCTTTTAGTCAGGTGATGTTCAGATCTTTGATTATGAAATCAATTGAAATTGTGTGCTAGGTCTGTGGCTGGGATGAAGTTTGCTTTCACCATAGCAGCCCTTACAGTGCTAGCCTTGATATTTGTAGTTAGAAAGGGGGTCAATGAGTTATGAAAGTTTTTGACAATGGGTAAGCAGTGCTCTAACAACTCCAAGACTGTCTCTCCATCCCTCTCCCATAGAGGCAAGTAGGCTAAGTGTGAGCAGAGATTGGTAAGCAACACAACTGGGACAGCTGACTTAAACTGACTAACGGGGTATTCCATATCATATGATGTTGTGTTTATCAATAAAAGCTATGAGAAGGGAGATGGGTCATTTGTCTTCCAAAGCAACCACTAAAAGCTATGAGAAGGGAGATGGGTCATTTGTCTTCCAAAGCAACCACTACACTTACCAAGTCTCTCTTTCCCAGGAATTGTCTGGACATCACCTGTTGATAAGGACTATAATTATTTTTTTTTGGCTTTGCTTTGCTTCCACACATGGCATTTGCTTTTCTTCATTAAGCTGTCTTTGTGTCAGCACTCAAGTCCTATATTCTTTCCCTGTCTTGCTGAGGAAGGGTGGTGAGAAAGTTGCTTAGTGGGCACCTGGCCAGTCAAGGTCAACTGACTGTAGACTCACAGCAGATCATGAGATTTTTAAAAAAATTGTTTGATTTGTTGGAATATTTGTTATTTTGAAAGCAGCATTTTTTTCTCCCCTTCTTGCAGAGGTAGTATAATCAGAGAATCTCAGAATGCTGACCACTTAATTTGCACACTATGTAAGCTGTTTATATAAACCATCTACTTTTCCACCTGCTTTGGAATATTTGCAAATATGATGTAATTCATGTCCAGTCATGCACTATAAATGAGAAATAATGTAACCATGGTATAAAAATTGGAGATACATATTGTTAGCTAAGTGATATTGGCAAATTTCCAGATTGCTAGGCAAATGATGATTTTTTTACTGGTCCTTAGTGGATATGAAATTTCAAGGTAGTTTTTCAGATGCTCTGTATTAAAGAAACATACCTGTTATTGAAAATAATGGTTTACACAGATAAGTAAACAGACACATAAATCTAATAATTCTTATATAGAAAGTGCAATATCGAGAAGGTGTAATTTTCAATGCTTATTTCTAATATTTTTTCCTAACAAAGCCATAATGAGAGAATTGAATAAATGTTCTTCATGTTTCCCCTTCTGGTTATATTATCCACTTCTAAAATATAATTCATGTTGGCCAGTGTTGTCCATAAGATTGTTGCACATATTCTGTTGTTGCACCCTCTCTAGATTCGTAAGTCTTAAGGATAGCCCAGTTGAAACTATTGTGTGTGAAGACACTGAAGGAATTACAGAAAGTGAACGTGAACGTGAGCAATTTGAAAAAGAGTTTATGAAGGCGTACATTGAAGATCTAAAGGAAAGGGGTATGTACTAACTTGCAATAGACTTCCTGTTGTGTTGAATATAAATTCAGATATGCATTGGGAATATTAATTTGTAGCAGTATAAGCAGTGTGTCCTTAAACTGTAATTGGCTATTGTAGTTTTAGCTAGGAATAAAAGTGAATACATTTTGTTAAAAATTTGGGCTCTCACTAAAACAGCTGATAATAAATGCATATATGCAAAATTAATGATGAATTCCTACCTGCATTAACCTTAATTCAATGATAAATACGTAAATATTATCCTTTATTTCCAGATTTACTTGTTTCTTCAGGGATTAATATCGGTGCTTTTGATTTTCTACAGAAGTACATCTCATCTTCAGAAAGAAACACAGTGTATATATGAAATGCCCTTCGCATTGTCAGAACATTCTTTAAGAACCTATCTGTATCCATGTACTAATTATTTAAGCAGTGTAGAACCACTGCAGTAAAATCACTGTTTGTGTCTTCATCACACAGCCCTTGAAAGTTTACACATTACTTTATTTTGCTATTGTATTTTATATTTGCTATAATTAACTGGGTCTATTGGGTCATGTTTAGTAAAATGTGCCAAGAAATGAAAAAAAACAACAACTGTGAATCAAAATACCTTAGAGGTTCTGTTTAAATCTCTTTGTGTGCAGAAATGAAGTTCTGTGCAATGAATTGCATAGTATCTTTTCACTTACAGTATTTTATGTAAGTGGTCTATATAGTGAGTCCTACAAGACCTTGTGAAAGAGAAATACAAAGAAAGACCACTTCCTGTGGCTACTGAGTACTTTTCATGTTCTGATACTGGACTTTTGTTGCTTAATGTCCATGACCTGCACACTTAGGTATTCAATCTGTCTACTTCTAAAGCAAAATCTACTGTAAAAGTGTCAGATTCTGATAATGGTAGCAAGAGTGGTTAAAAGGGAGAGGAGGAATAAAGAAAAAGCTGAGATAACAACCTGGCTCATGATTAGTAGTGATTGAGTTGTATTTACATATTTGTGAAATGTGGAGCCTAAAGCAATGCAGATTACACAATGCCAGTCTACCTGAAACCTGCATTTGACCCTGTCAAGCATAGGCTAGCTTTTCTGTGTTATTAGACAAAAATTTTCTCTCTATTTTTTATGATGATCTTGGACCACTGATAACATTTGGATTTCTTGCTTCTCAACTCTTGTACTATACTTGCTTTTAAAAACCAAACTAGACAAGAAATAGTTTCTGTTGAATATGAATCAGCAGAATTCCTGAAAGATAAAGAAGAGATTACTTGTTCCTTTGAAAGAAAAAAAACCCGAACCTAGCTGTTTCTAGCTAAAAGGTCTGCTTGTTTGTGCTGGATGACATACCTGAAGTCTGAGATGCATCTGTTTTTTTTTTTTTTTGTTTGTTTGTTTGTTTGTTTGTTTTTCCCCACAGATTCAGCTCCTTCCTACACTACAAAAGTATTACTCAGTCTTCAGCTCTGAAGATCAAAAACCTCTAAATCACTAGTGAATATCAGAAACTCTATTTTTTTATCTGCATTGATAGAAAATGCTGGAAACCATAGATGACTAGAAACACTTCAAAATCATAACGAGTTTTTTTGGTTTTGTTTGTTACTACATCTGCTCACAGTAACTGTAGATAAAGTAAGGAGTGGCGGAGCCTTCCTAAGATGCTGTTTCACCTTTAAATGAAGATCTTTATTTTCAAGACCAGGTAACAGTCATTAATTCACACATAGACCTACAGAAAGTAAATATAAACTGTAATGATTTATACACAGGCATAGACATCATCAAGTTGAAGACATTATATGTTGAAGCTGAGCCAGGGGAACTTAAATAATCATCTTAAAAAGAGATTTATTCCTAAGGGAAGGAATAATTTAGAAAATAACTGTAATCTAGCATATTTAGATCTTTAAAACATTCAAAGTATAAACACATACATATCTGTTTGTGCTTACTTCCAGTTCTTCATGGAAATTATCCTTAGAATTTTTAATTTAGCTAAGTTTCATCAACTTTATGTATAGAAAGTGTAATAATTCTTCTGCTTTTTTCCAAGTTTTTAGGTGTTTGCAAATTAAAATACTAACATGACTGAAACTTCTGTGCTTAAGAGTCTCGTACTATGTCTCATATGATAGCAGTGTATTAACTAAAATTTTAAGATCTGAGCAGCATGAATAAACACTATAAGCAAAACAATGATATATGTTTTCTACATGTGATGGTTTGAGTGTTACCTGCCCCCCCACTCTTATGAAATCAGTCACACTAGATTCAGCCAAGCTTGAAATTAGAATGAAGCTTTATATTTATATCTTCGCACAATATAAAAGCAGATATTTACAGTATATACAGAAATATACACATTAAAAAAGTAATACAGAACCACAACACACCTCCCAGAAACCAGAGTCCCCAGGTGGGGCTCCCAATCAGCCTTCCACCTCCTTTCCACCCCTCTATCTTATCTTTGACTTTGCCTTACATTCAAGGTGAGTTTGGAGAATCAGCCAGGGGGGTTAGAAAGGAGAAGGATTAGTTAGACAGCAGGTTAGGGAGAAAAGTGCAGGCAGCCAGATCCAGAGAGCAACTGTGTTATTTATATTTATGTTCTTGTTTTTATACATCTCACTAAGCCTATGAGTGAAGTAGACATCACCCTTGTTTCCTTTTCACAGCCTATAATCTAATTCTTCTCACCAAAATACTCCAGCTAGCTTCAAACTAGCACACTATCAGTGGTGTCAGATCACAGAATTTTGTGGACATTTATTGGAATTTTCCAAACCGTATAAGAACATGTTGTTGGATTAGAAATATTTGCTTGGTATTTAATAATCTGTTTATATGTTAATTATGTAAGTGTAAGTGTATATACTGCAGAATTTCAGATATTCAGTTTTACATATATTTTTCTTTAATAGATTAATACATTTTGATCTAAAAATACTTGAGATTTTGAGTATTTAGACTCAAAATATTTCTAAATTATGAGTGTCGTTAGGGGAAAATATATTTACATCATGCTTTTTTTTTATAGATTGGCTGTGTCCAGTTTTGTGCAGTAGAGTGACACTTGGTCATATCTAAAAAGCAGAGCAACAAAGGATGTGCTCCTCAAGACTTCCATCCAAAAAGATCCTGTCTTTGATGCTGGTTTTTTTTTTTGTTCAAATAGCATAGGTGTGTTATTTTTTCCAGTCAGAAACTCCTACAGTTATAATACTCTCTAAAATGAAACCCTCTTGGGTCAGTCTCTAGGTATTAACACTGGGTTTAAATAAATCATGGAAGGAGAAAATGAAAAAAAAAAACTGAAAGAGAAATTGACATTGACTTGGAACAGAATAATGGAAAATCTGAAATTATTATTTTGTTACAAAGGTAAAAAAAATGTGATAAAATGCAGACAATCACAGTGGGCTTATGGAAATCAGGATATCTGAAACTGCTAAACATTCTTTTGGTGAAGTTATAAATTTAGTTGATTAGCTGTTGACGTTGATGTCACAAACTTCCACAAGGCATCTGATATGATGTTGTCTGAAATTCTATTTCTAGAGTTCTGTTGTATTCTAATGTGATTCACTGAAAATCATAAGAATGAAAATCACAGCAGCTGTTGTTTATAGAGTGGAGATATCCATTGTGAGAATTATAACTATGAAAAAATAGGGTACAAATAATTCATTAAATTAAAATTTCCAGTGCAGATTATACTGCCAAAATTGTTGCATATATAAACAGAAGACACTTGAATAAAATTTTATTAGAAATGACTTAGCATTGCTGTTAATTTTACTTGAAAGATTTCTCCTGTTCATAAATGAGAGTTATACAGATAAACTGGAGAATGTTCAGAAAAATGCCAACAGCATAAAGAGAAAACATGCATTTTAAAAGTCATTGAATAGTAGAATCATTTAGACTGGAAAATACCTTTAAGATTACCAATTCCAGCCATTAACTTAATGTTACCAAGTCTGTTGCTAAACCATATATCTAAGCACCATGTTGACATATTTTTCAATATCTCCAGGAATTCAACTACTTCCCTGGGGAGCCCATTCCAGTTCCAAACAACTCTTTCAGTGAAGACACTTTACTTAGTGTCCAACCTAAATCTCTGCTGACTCAACCTGAGTGCCCTCTCATCCTACTACTTGCTACCTGGGAGAAAACGCCACCCCCCACCTCACTGCAACCTCCTTTCAGATAGTTGTAGGAAGTCAAAAGGTCTCTCATCAGCCTTCTTTTCTCCAGACAATCAGGAGCAAGTTCATTTGTTTGTCAATGTTCATCAATGAAAAGTCACAGTACAGAAGCAGGATTTTTCAATGTAGTAGACAAACATAAGTCAGAAGACTAAAATTTGAATTGACTTGTTACCATCTTTCTCAAAAAAAAAAAAAAAAACCCACCAAAAACTTTTACATATTGAAAAGTGGTAAAAAACATCTCCCTGGGTTCTTCTCTTCTCCAGGCTGTACAGAGACGATTCTCTCAGCCTTTTCTCACAGTGAAAATGTTCCAGCCTTCTGACCATTTTGGTGACCTTCTGGAACCTGTTCTAACAGGGCAAGGACTTCTCTGTACTATGAACCTCAGATCTGAATGTAGTACTCCATGTGGGATCTCCTGAGAGTGAGTAGAGAAGGAGAATTGCTTTGACCTGCTGGCCACACTTCTGAGGAGGGATATAGCTGGCTTTCTGGACTGGAAGTGTGCATGGCCCATGCCCAGTTTCTTTTCCACCAGTATCTCCAAATACTACCCCACAGGCCTGGGAGTCTTTGGTCCTAGTTTTGTAGAACATTACTTGCTGTTTTTTTGTTTCCAGTACCACAGCATTTCATTCAGACTTTTACAGGTTTATGGATGGAATGAAAAGGTTATTCAGTGTTTCATTCTTATTCTGTGTTTGCTGTTTTTTAATCTGCAATGCTATGTCACCTATGATATCTGTGTAGCCTTCTGTCAAGACAAATGTTTGAAAAAGAGTAGATGCCAGGCCTGTCATGCAGCTCCAGAGAGTCAAAGCAAGGTGAGCTGTCTAGTCCAGGTTCATTCAGAGAAGGCAAGTTGAGTTTCTAGATGCTGTCAACTGCAAAAACTGTGAGGAGCGACACTACAGCCTGGTAACTCAAAGAGACTGAACTTTTATTAAAAAAAAAAAAAAAAGTAAATCTGGTTTTGGTTGTATATTTAAAAAATATCTGTATCACCAGAGTTCCTTTCTCTATAGTTGTATGAGCTGTGTGTCAAAACACATGTTGGCTTTTTAAGGCAGGACATGATTTCAGAAGGGAAACTTTAAAAGAAAGTGTTAGTAATTTAATTGCAGTGAACCTATCATTGACAATATTGTGAAATGGCTGAAAATGATTAGGATATATCTGCTTTTATCCCATAAGCAGGTTTTTCATATATTGGAAGGTCTTGCTATAGGAAGGCTTCTACCTAGAAGAGGAGGCATGCCCACAAGCTAACCTTACCAAGAGGACTTGCTAGGTATTTGTCCACTCCACTCTCCTTGGTGAGTGGTCCTAGCTGCTTGGCAGACTTGACTCCTACCTGTAGGGCATTTGCACCAATACTACGGCACCTCATCAGCCAGCTTAGGATTGGCTCACCTGATTCCCTTGAGTATTCCTTTCTAACTTCCCTGACATCTCTGAGGGGATCATTGGAATCCTGGATGTCATTCTTCTCCTCTTCCTCTTGTTGATCTGGATGTCCCTGGCCTAGAAACAGAACTTTCCTAAGAGCACTCTTAAACTCCTCGGAACCATCCTCTTTCTTGGCAGTCAACCTCACAGTGCTCCTCTTATCAGAGTACTGGGATCTGAGCATGTTTGCCAAATCTCAAAGACTATATGTCTCCTCTTCCTCCTCTTGCTCACCATTAGTCCCCTCTCTTACGTCCTCTTTTGAATCACACTTTGTCAAATGTCGTGTCTTAGCTCAGGCTTTGGCAGATACTGAGAGGGCATGCTGCACAGCGACAGACTTTGACAAGTCCACTGGTGGGTTTGAATCATTGGGGGTTTGGCCTGAGGCCTGTGAGTTCTGATCTGTCTTAGAGCTAGGAGGGTTCTTGTCTGCTGGCTGGGGATTTGAACTGGCTGAATTAGTGTTGTTAGTTGAGGGAACATCTTGGCTTTGAATAGTCACCTGTTTTCCTGGGAACCCTGCCATGTTGTCATTCCCAATAGGAACATTGGCAGCTTTCCCAGAATCTGGAGGGGGAAGTGTATTGGTAGCTCCTTGATGTGCCCCTGAGTTATCTTTGTTTTGGTTTACACTGGTACATTGTTTATCTTTCACCTGGGACGCAGACAGCAGGCACCACACTCGAAATTTTCTTACATAATAACAGAATATGAAAATCAAAATTACAAGAATTACAAGACATAAATTCACACACGACAGAAATACCACAGTCTGATGTGAATAACATTCAAAATAAGATTCAGCCACCTGACTTTTAGGTAAGATAACTCTCATGAGGGCTGTAGATAAAGCAGAAGAAGTACTACTTCCATTACCTGTAATGTTATTGGTGAATACCCCTGTAATATTACTGGTGAAAGTCTCAGTGACATTGAATCTAACATATCCAAGGATGAAATCCCCCCAACTCCAAAAAACGCATGTGAGTTTAACTTTGATCTTCTTAAAAATTATATTAAACAAAAAAATAACCAATTTGGGCTTTGATCCAATTATAATCAAGAAAACAGAAAATAGGCCACACAATTGCCCCCACTAAATAAAATAGCTTCTTCATTAGCTTAATTCTGATTCCCAGAGTTAATTAACAATCACTCAAAATGAATTTGCCCCTCGTTGGAGTGCCAAATTTTAAAGATGTGATGGTTTAGGTGTTCCCTGCCCCCCCCACCCCCCACTTTGGAAATCACCCAGACTAGACTCAGCCAGCTTTGGAAATATGGATGAAACTTATATTTACAGATAGCACAGTATACAAGTAGATATTTACAGTATATACAGTTATATACAGAAATAGACAAGGTAAAAGGTAATACAGAAACACAACATCCCTCCCAGAAACCTGAGTCCCCAGGAGGCGCTCTCAACCACCCCTACACCTTCCCCCTACCCCTCTCAACCTTACCCCAGTGCCAAGGAAGAATAGAGGTTTGGCTAAGAGGTTTTAGGAAGCAAAGTGGGTTAGCCCAAAATGGAGGGTGAGGTTAGAGAGATGCAGTTCAGCCAACAGCCCCAGCGAGAGTGATTATCTAATGTTTTTGTTTCTTGTTCCTATACTTCTCAGCAAGACTCTGAGGGAAGTAGACATCACCATTGTTTTCTTTCCACAGCCTGTAATCTAGTTCTTCTCACCAAAACATTCTAGCCTGCTTCAAACTAGCACAGTAGGAAAGAGTCTGAGATGGCATATAGCCAAGACATCTGACCAAATGTTGTGGTATGCCTATAGGCCAAAATAGGCTTATACATGTCCTGACTTGCCCAGACATGTTTTTCTGCTCCTCCACTCCTGCTGTAGTGACAAGCAACCCCAGGAAAGAGGACAAGGAATCTGGAGCCACTAAGTATTTTGACTTGTCCAGATATGTTCCCCTGCTCCCCCTCCTTCTGTGCCGGAGGAAGCAACCACAGGAAAGGAAAGTTAAAGCCGTAGCATCACCTAATATAGCCAAGCTTGGAAAAGTATCATTCTGATTGGCTAATCTATGTCCAAAGGCCCATTAGTCTCAGGCTGTATTAATAAAAAAGGATAAGCAGGGAGCACAGTGTGTTTTTCCTGCCTCATTACATCCTAAACTGCCTGGGAACTCCACTGTCTAAAGGTACAGGCTCTAAATGTCTGCACATGATCACCCTGCATAGCCAGTGTAACACTGTGCCAAGACTGCACATCATATTTCCTCCTGCCTGGTCCTCTGCAAGACTTCTGCTGAATCAGGAATAAAGCGGAACCAGATCAGAGACTATGTTATAGACTCCCAGCTTGCTGAGAAAAGAGCTTGGGAAAACTCCAAAGCCTCTAACAGCTTTGAGACCAGTGACAGCAACTCCTCCATGTGCTTTAGGTACTGTCTGATACTATTTTGTAAGTAAATACTTAAAGCTTCTTGTAATTCACTAGTTGTCTTCTGTCATAAGCAGAAAGGGGCTTCCTGTGTCCATCTAGTGGATAAGTCATATAATTAACTGCAAGTGGTATATTGACTGCAAGAATACTCTTCCAGTATAATGTTTGTGTTTGCTAGTGACCACCTAAAATGTTCTAGTTTTGCCTGTTCCCAGTATGCATAAGTATCCAAATTGCGCATTTTGAGCCTTGTAAATAAGTCTTCTGGTGAAATTTAATGTTAATAAACATCTTTCATAGTTATTCATAATCTTTGCCTGGATATAAAAATTAATACAGATTATTAATTTTGCATAATTCTATCATACCCAACCAGGCAAAAAGCTTATCTGAGACCACATGATGTCTTCTTTGGCAATAAAAGCTCAGAGAGAGGAGAGACCTTTGTGGTTCTGGCATTTGTATTCCCAAGAAAGTATTGCACTTGCTGGGATCCTGCTTGCCAGGGAGCAGCACATGCCATTGGTGCATTAATTTTGTGGTTTATTTTCTTTGCACATGCAGATTTTGCTTTTCTTATTAAAATGTCACTGTCTCTATATGCAAGGGTTCTCACCTTCCTTATATTTTCTCCCCATCCTGAAAGAGTGAGGGAGAAGCTGGATGTATGTTTGCTGTATTCGTGTGTGTGGGTTGACACACTCATTCTAAGGTTTAACGTGATTTTCTGCCCTACCATTTACTACAATATTTGCTTTCTATTATATGCTTTGGAAAAAATCTTGAACCTACTTTTTCAGCCATCTTTTACCTGTTTATTTTTCCAGGGAAAAGTATGTTTGAACATTTTAAGAACACAAGGTAATTTAATAAGACATACTGCTCTGAGGATGGGCAAAACATCAGTGTTGTTGCATATAGCAATGCTGAGACATACGTGTATTTCAGTTGCTGCTTTAGCCAGCAGTTTAATAAAGAAGAGTAAAAATTCTAGTCAAAACCATTAGAGAGGTCCTAGAATGACTGCAGATACCATGAAGAAAGAGCAACAGATCTTATCAGAGAAAATGAGAGTGGTTTAAGAATGAGCATGGTGACTGTATGCATTAGAGAATTACCTACAAGGTCAAGAAAGAAAAAATCTTTCTAAAGTCAGCTTTGGTACAAGACCAAACAAATACTGACTGGACAAAAGAAGGGAGAAGGAAGTTCCTAATTGTCAGAATGTAAGACTTGGCAAAATTATTTGAGAGCACTGATGACATTTGAATTCAGGAAAAGTGCAAAGAAAAGAGCATCTGCCATTTTCAGTCAGAATATGACGGTTTGCAAGAAAGGTGTTATAAGCATTAGGATATGCTTCCTAGTCCTTTTAGCATGTCAAAACATAGCTCTGCCTGCAAGACAAAATCTATAAAGGTCTTCTAGAAATAACAATTGTGACAAAATCAGCTGCATTTCACTCAATTTTCAAGACAGTTTCTTGGAGTTTCTTGGAGAAAAGGAGAACAAATATTTTACTTCTGACATCTTCCTGGGTAATAAAAAATAAATATTAAAATTATGAATATTCATAATCTGAAACATGGACTGCAATTCATTGTAAAATTCTATGCATCTGGCATTGTACAGAACATCAGAGTCTCTGTTATTATAGAAAGTTACTGTGCAGCAAAAAACCCCATACTTCACTAAGCAAAAAACAGTGTGACCAGACAATTCTTTAAATCATATATGGGTTTCAGGTGAAAGAAAAATCATGTCATTGTGGTAATAAGGAGCACAGTAGGTAAATGTTACAGAAATTAACCTGAAAATATTTGTCAAAGACTGCAGAAGGAGAGAGAAGAAAGTTAAAATAATAGATTTTTTTTGTCTGTTGAACCAAGATGCTACATTATTTCACATTCTGCAAGATGCTACATTATTTCACATTCTGCATGCGCTCATTCATTTTGAAAACAGTTATATCCATCAGAAGACAGACTGATATAGCAATTTTTACAATAAATCAGATCAATCTACGCACAACAATAACAACAAAATATTACTCACAAATATGCATTTTTAAAAATATGTTAGAATAAAATAATTGTACAACATTTAAAAGCTATAAGGGTGGGCTTTTTCAGTAAGTAATTTGAGTGCAGCTTGTAAAATGTTAAACATGCCACAGATGGCAAATCAATCAAACCATTCAGTGAGGAGTCAACTTATTGAACACCCACTTAAGACCAAGAAATGTAACAATGAATGAGGAGAATCAAGTTCAAAGCCCATCAGCACATTATCTTAAAGAGTTGTTAAGTTTGGGATAACATCTCAGAGTATTGATTTTTTTTTTTTTTTTTTTTTTGTTGCTTGGATTATTTTAATTATTTGGTATTTGTCATTAACACTCACGGGGGTTTACAAAAAACATTGAAGAGAAAAACACTTCCAACAGCCAGACAAAGTAAAAACTAGTGACTGCTGACTTCAAATACATACAGCATTTTTTTCCTGATATCCATCTAATTTTCCAAATGCTTTCTTTTGGTATCTACTTCTCACAAAACATATTAATATATTGTTATATGCTAATAATATAAAATTGTAATTTCTTCTGTGAGGAGGACCTACATTCTCATGACAAAAGAAAATAGATTTATGAAACAGCTACAAATATGCTGAAAAATCTGTAAATTTAGAAAAAAAATCTGGTCTGTAAGGTACAGATGAAATAAAGAAATCATTCATTTGATCTTTTTTATAACTGTCAAGAAAACCAATGTGATGACTTTGTGTAATTCATAAACCTATGACATATGCCTAACTACATCTTATATTTGAAAGCTATTCAAATTAGCACATACTATTCCTCTGTCTTTTTGCTATCATACTATAATTTCTGCAAAACTTTCTGAATATTTGGGGCATTAAAAAGGGAGAAGATGGGGGGGAATTAGAAGCCAAGAAAACACAGAGGACTGTAAGGCTTGATGGCCTTCTATGACAAGGTCACAGCAATAGGCAAGGAGAGAGCAACTGATGTCATTTATCTGGACTTGAGCAAAGATTTTGACACTGTTCTGCATGACATCCTGGTCTCCAAGCTGGTAAAATATGTGTTTGATGGATGGACCACTCAGTGGATAAAAAAACAGCCATGCCCAAAAAGTGTCTGTCAGTGGATACATGCCCACACAAGTGGAGTCCCTCAAGGATCAGTACCGGGGCCAGTCTGTGTTGATGACATGGACAGTGGCATTGAGTGCATTCTCAGCAGGTTTGCCAACACCAACCTGTGTGATGTGGCTGACACAGTGGAGAGAGGAATGCCATCTAGAGGGATCTTGATAGGCTGGAGAGGTGGGCCTCTCATGAGGTTTAACTCATGAGGTTTAACTCACAGTCTCATGAGGTTTAACTAGACCAAGTGCAAGGTCATGCATATGGGTTGGGGAAATCCCAAGCATTGACATAGGCTGGGCAGTGACTGGCTTGAGAGCAGCCTTGAAGAAAAGAACTTGGGGGTACTGGCAGATGAGAAGATCAATGTGATCTGCCAGAGTTTACTTGCAACTCAGGAAGCCAACTGTATCCTGGGCTGCTGTGGCCAGCAGGTTAAGGAAGGTGATTCTCCCCCTCTACTCCACTCTGGTGAAACCCTACCTTGAGTACTGTATCCAGTTCTAGAGCCTCTATTGCAGGAAAGATATGGACACGTTGGAACAAGTCCAGAGAAGGCCCATAAGGATGACCAGAGGGCTGGAACTCCTCTCCCATGGAGACAAACTGAGAGAGTTGGGGTTGTTCAATTTGGAGAAGGGAAGGCTCTGAAGAGGCCTTACTGTGGCCTTCCAATATCTGACGTGGGCCTACAAGAAAGCTGGTGAGGGACTTTTCAGGCTGTCAGCTAGTGACAGGACTATGGGGAATAGATCCAAGCTAAAGCAGGGTAGATTTAGATCAGACGTTAGGAAGAATTTCTCCACCATAAGAGTGGTGAGACACTAGAACAGGTTGTCCAGGGAGGTGGTGGAAATCCCACCCCTGGATGTTTGTAAGGCGAGGCTGGATGTGGCTCTGGGCAACCTGATCGAGCGGAAGGAGAAGAGTAAGTGTAGAGTCTTGCACCTGGGAAAAAACAACCCCAGGTATCAGTATATGCTGGGAGACTGATCCAGAAAGCAGCCAAAGAGAAAAGGGCCTAGTGGATGGAAGGCTGCCCATGAGCCTTGTAGTCAAGAAGGCCAGTGCCATTCTGGGTTGTATTAGAAGGACTGTGATTAGCAGGTCAAGAGAGGTTCTCCTCTTCCTCTACTCTGCCCTGGTGAGACTACATCTACAGTACTGTATCCAGTTCTGGGCTCCTCAGTTGAAGAAAGACAGGCAACTGCTTGAGCACAGAGCCACAAAAAGGTGAAATGTCTTCCTTATGAGGAAAGGCTGAGGGAGCTGGGTCTGGAGAGGAGGAGACTGAGGGGTGACCTTGTCAATGTTTATAAATATGTAAAGAGTGAGTGCCAAAAGGATGGAGCCAGGCTCTTCTTGGCAATGCCATATGACAGGAAAAGGGGTAATGGGTGGAAGCTGAGGAATAGGAAGTTCCATGTAAACATGAGGGAAATTCTTTTCATTGTGTGGGTAACACAACACTGGAATAGGCTGCCCAGGAGGTTGTGGAGTCTCTTTCTCTGGAGATATTAAAAATCTGCCTGGATGTGATCCAGTGTGATCTGTTGTAGGTGGACCTGCTCTGAAAGGGGACTGCACTAAATGATCCTTCAAGATCCTTTCCATCCCCTAACATTATGTGATTCTGTGTCATTCTCTATCCCCACCTAGGGCAGGGGGGGGGGGCTGGACCTAGATGACCCTTGAGGTCCCTTCCAATCCTAACAATTCTGTGATTCTATGATAGTTTGGCTAGAAATCTCTCAACAAATTTGTTGTGGTTGACATCTTTTGAACAACATTCCTATAATAGAACATCACAGTATCACAGTATCACAGTATCACCAAGGTTGGAAGAGACCTCACAGATCATCAAGTCCAACCCTTTACCACAGTGCCCAAGGCTAGACCATGGCACCAAGTGCCACATCCAACCTTGCCTTGAACTGCCCCAGGGACGACGACTCCACCACCTCCCCAGGCAGCCCATTCCAGTGCCCAATGACTCTCTCAGTGAAGAACTTTCTCCTCACCTCGAGCCGAAATTTCCCCTGGCGCAGCCTGAGGCTGTGTCCTCTTGTTCTGGAGCTGGCCACCTGAGAGAAGAGAGCAACCTCCTCCTGGCCACAACCACCCTTCAGGTAGTTGTAGACAGCAATAAGGTCACCCCTGAGCCTCCTCTTCTCCAGGCTAAACAACCCCAGCTCCCTAAGCCTCTCCTCGTAGGACTTGTGCTCGAGGCCTCTCACCAGCCTCGTCGCCCTTCTCTGGACACGCTCAAGCATCTCAATGTCCTTCCTAAACTGGGGGGCCCAGAACTGAACGCAGTACTCGAGGTGTGGTCTGACCAGTGCAGAGTACAGGGGCAGAATGACCTCCCTGCTCCTGCTGACCACACCATTCCTGATGCAGGCCAGGATGCCACTGGCTCTCTTGGCCACCTGGGCACACTGCTGGCTCATGTTCAGGCGGGTATCAATCAGTACCCCCAGATCCCTCTCTGTCTGGCTGCTCTCCAGCCACTCCGACCCCAGCCTGTATCTCTGCATGGGGTTGTTGTGGCCAAAGTGCAGCACCCTGCACTTTGAGCTATTGAACCCCATCCCATTGGCCTCTGCCCATCTGTACAGGCGGTCAAGGTCCCGCTGCAGAGCCCTTCTGCCCTCCAGCTCAGTCACATCTGCCCCCAGCTTAGTGTCATCTGCAAACTTGCTGATGACTGACTCGATGCCCTCATCCAGATCATCTATGAAGATGTTAAAGAGGATGGGGCCCAGCACTGATCCCTGAGGGACACCACTAGTGACTGGCCGCCAGCTGGATGTGGCACCATTCACCACCACTCTCTGGGTCCGGCCCTCCAGCCAGTTCCTAACCCAGCACAGAGTGTTACCATCCAAGCCGCGGGCTGACAGCTTAGCCAGCAGTTTGCTGTGGGGGACAGTGTCAAAGGCCTTGCTGAAGTCCAGATAGACCACATCCACAGGCCTCCCCACATCCACCAAGCGGGTCACCTGATCATAGAAGGAGATCAGGTTAGAAAGGCAGGATCTGCCCTTCCTAAACCCATGCTGGCTGGACCTGAGATCCTTGCCATCCCTCAGGTGCGCAGTTATTGGCCCCAAGAGAACCTGCTCCATCAGTTTCCCTGGCACTGAGGTCAGGCTGACGGGTCTGTAGTTCCCAGGTTCCTCCATCCGACCCTTCTTGTGGATGGGGACCACGTTGGCCATTTTCCAGTCTCCTGGGACCTCTCCGGTGAGCCAGGACTGCTGGAAAATGATGGAGAGTGGCTTGGCCAGCTCAGCTGCCAGCTCTCTCAGCACCCTGGGATGGATCCCATCTGGTCCCATGGACTTGTGGGTGTCCAGGTGGCTCAGCAGGTCCTGAACTAATTCCTCATGAATTTCCAGGGGAGCACACTGCTCCCCGACCCCATCTCCCAGTTTAAGAGGCCATTTGCCTCCTCCTCCTCTCTCCTTACTGTTGAAAACTGAGGCGAAGAAGGCATTCAGGACCTCTGCCTTTGCTTCATCATCAGTTATAGTGTTCATCCACAAATCTACAGGCTAGGCCACTCTCAATCCTCTTTGAAAAGTCCTAGAGAACAGGAGAGGTGCTTCAGGACAGGAAGAAAGCCAAATCCAATCCAGTCTTTGAAAAGTGAAAGGAGGACTCAGGTAACTACAGGCTAATCAGCCTCACTTCTGCTCCTGGAAAGGTGATGAAGGAGTTTGTTCCTGGTGCCAACTCAAACCATATTGAAGAATAGGGTGTTACCAGCAGTCAACAAAGATTCGCCAAGTGGAAGTCATACTTGAGCAATCTGTTAGATTTTTATGATGGAAAAAATGGATGGATAGATGTGGAGTAGGGCAGTGAATGGATGTCTAATATTTGACTTAGGCAAGACTTTTGACACCATTTACCACTGCATCCTCACAGCCGAGCTTAGGAAGTTTGGATTGGACAAGGTAGATTAAGAACTGTCTGAAGGACAGTGGTTAGAGGGACAGAGTTATCTGGAGACCCATCACTAGTTGCGTTCCCCAGAGACCAATACTGGATCCAGTCCTGTTCAACATCTAAATCAATGACCTGTGTCATGGAGGCAGGTAATTAATGTGGATGAGTCAGGAATTAAAAAAAAAGATTTTAAATTTTTTTTTCTGAAAACTCTACCCCCAAACTATATTCAAAACTCGTTTAGATTCTAATTTGATCGGGAATTCTTCAAAGGATGTTATGGGCAAATTTAGAGATTTAGGAAATCAGAAATTTGAAAAGGCTAAGCTATAAACAACAGCTTTACCTCACTATCAATCAGGATGAGCAGAGAATTAAGGCAACAGCAGGCTTTACTCACGGATGTGAAATAGGAAATGGATATGATTCCTTGCTGGATTCCTCTGCAGCTCACCTGCCTTCTGAGCTGCAAACCATACCCAGTAGTCTGGATCCATGTGGCAGAAGCCCAAGGTGAGCACCAAAGCTTCCAAACTCAGAAATGTTTCAAGTCATGGCTTCCACAAGACAAGGATTCGTGGAAGTGACACTGCCTCAACAGCAGCAGGTGAGAGCCAAACTGCTAGGGTCTCCCCAGTCCAGAGTAGCAGCCAGAAATTTGGCTGTGTATGGTACAAGAGTAGCCAGGTCAGGATGCCATCAGCAGATCTCTTAAAAGGACCCCGGGACTTGCCAACCTCATGTGATGGTTTGGGGGTTACCCCGCCCCTCCCACACTTTGTATTTGCCCCAGCTAACTCAGACGGCCTCTGGGAATATAGATGAAGCAATTTATTTACAGCTAGCAGAATTTACAAGCAGCTATTTACAATATATACAGTTATATACAATTATATACAGAAATATACAAAGGATAAACAATATGAAAGCACAACTCCCCTCCCAGAAACCTGAGTCCCCAGGAGGGGCTTTTCAAACCACCCCAACACCTCCCCCCGGCCCTCTTAACCTTACCCCAGTTCTCAGGAAGAAAAGAGGTGCAGCCAAGAGGTTAGGGAGCAGGGTTAGTAGGAGCAGGGTTAATGAGATGTGACCAGGTCTAAGGCAAAAGCAAGAGTGAGAAACAAAATGGAGAAAAAGTCTTTCTTCTTCCCAGAGTTCTCAGCGAGACTGTGAGAGAAGTTGACATCAATTGTTTTTCATTTCACTGCCCGTTATCTAGTTCTGTTACCAAAACATTCTAGCTTGCTTCAAACTAGCACAATCCACCCCTTGTCTACTTCGCTCAGAGTATCGCTGAGAATTATCCAATCTAATCTAAACCAATATTTACACTAAAACAATATATACAAGTTCAGTTCACACTTCAATCAGATGTAGGTGATTCAAAAGCTCAGAACAGGGACTCTCAGGTGATGTTGGGTTCGTGCTCACATACTGTAGATTCTATCATAGATTCTCTCAGTGTTGGGCGCCGATGTTACCTAGAACAGAAAACTCCTAAGAGCTTGAATTTAAACTCTCTCAGCTAAGGTTAAATTTCTCTGTGGAATACACTGGATTTCACCATTCTCCTGCATTACCCAGTAGGTATGACCAGGACCTTCAGCAGAAACCACCCCTCGGACAGGTTTCCCTTCGCCCAAAGGAGAAAATACCCAAACAGTTTTCCCTAACAGATTCTTTTCACGTACAACAGGAACTTTATCACCGTCTACTGTTTGGACCAGATCTGATTGTGCAGGTCCTGCTCTGTTTACTGAACCTCTACTATTTACCAACCAAGTAGCTTGTGCTAAATGTTTGTCCCAGTTTTTTAGAGTTCCACCCCCCATGGCTTTGAGGGTGGTTTTCAGCAAACCGTTGTAACGCTCAATCTTCCCTGAAGCTGGTGCATAGTAGGGTATGTGATAGATCCATTCAATACCATGCTCTTTGGCCCAGTTTTTCACAAGATTGTTCTTGAAATGAGTGCCATTGTCTGACTCGATCCTCTCTGGAGTTCCATGTCTCCACAAGATTTGTCTCTCCAAACCAACAATGGTGTTACGTGCAGTAGCATGCGGAACTGGATAGGTTTCCAACCATCCAGTGCTGGCTTCTACCATCGTCAGCACATACTGCTTGCCAGAACGAGATCTAGGTAAAGTGATGTAGTCAATCTGCCAGGCTTCACCATACTTGTACTTTGACCATCTCTCACCATACCATAAGGGCTTGATTCGCTTAGCCTGCTTAATAGCAGCACAAATGTCACAGTCATAGATGACTTGGGTGATAGCATCCATGGACAAGTCAATTGACCTATCACGAGCCCATCGGTATGTTCCATCTCTGCCTTGATGTCCAGATGAATCATGGGCCCACCGAGCTAAGAACAGTTCACCTCGGTGTTTCCAATCAAGGTCAATGTCAAGATCAGAGTTGGTATCAACTTGAGCAATCTTAGCAGCTTGATCTGCCTTCTGGTTATGTTGATGTTCCTCATTGGCTCTGCTCTTAGGCATGTGTGCGTCTACGTGCCGCACCTTCACTGGAGTTCTCTCCAGCCGTGCATCAATGTCCTGCCATAGATCAGCACACCAAATAGGCTTTCCTTTCCTCTGCCAACCATTCTTCTTCCAGTCCTTTAGCCAACCCCATAGAGCATTGGCTACCATCCACGAGTCGGTGTAGAGGTAAAGGATAGGCCAATTCTCACGTTCAGCCACATCAAGAGCAAGTTGAACAGCTTTTACCTCAGCAAACTGACTGGATTCTCCTTCTCCATCTCTCGTTTCGGTAACTCTCCTGGTAGGACTCCAAACCGCTGACTTCCATATTCGCTTGTTCCCAACAAGACGACAGGAACCATCTGTGAACAAAGCATAGTTCTTTTCCGGATCAGAGAGATCACCATAGGGAGGAGCTTCCTCAGCACGAGTTATTTTCTCCTCTGGAGGTTTGGAACAGTCTGTGCCTTCCGGCCAGTTGATGATCACCTCCACCAGACCAGGTCGGTCAAGATTACCCATTCGTGCTCGTTGGGTTATCAAAGCCATCCATTTAGACCAGGTTGCATCTGTGGCATGATGTGGTGATGAACCTTTGCCTTTGAACATCCAGTTAAGAACTGGCAGTCTAGGAGCTAAAAGCAATTGTGACTCAGTTCCAATCACTTCAGAAGCTGCTTTCACTCCCTCATAGGCTGCTAGAATCTCTTTCTCAGTTGCAGTGTAATTTGTCTCTGAACCTCTGTAACAACGTCCCCAGAAACCAAGTGGACGACCACGTGTCTCATTTGGAGCTCTCTGCCAAAGACTCCAAGTTGGACCATTGTCACTGGCAGCCGTGTACAGAATGTTCTTAATGTCCGGACCAGATCTCACAGGTCCTAAGCCCACTGCATGGACTACTTCTCGCTTAATTTGATCAAAGGCTGCTTGTTGTTCAGGTCCCCACTCGAAATTGTTTCTCTTACGAGTCACATCATGCAGAGGTTTGACAATCTGACTGAAACCAGGAATGTGTAGTCTCCAAAATCCCACCACACCAAGAAAAGAAAGTGTGTCCTTCTTACTGGTGGGAACTGCCATGGTAGAGACTTTGTTGATCACATCCTGAGGAATGTAACGGCGACCATCCTGCCACCGCACTCCCAGAAACTGAATTTCTCTGGCAGGTCCTTTGACCTTGTCTCTCTTAATGGCAAAACCTGCTTGCAACAGAATGTCAATGATTTTGTTACCTTTCTCGAAGACTTCCTCAGCAGTTTGGCCCCACACAATGATGTCGTCGATGTACTGGATGTGCTCTGGAGCTTTACCTTTCTCCAGTGCATTGTGAATGACTGAGTGACAGATGGTTGAGCTGTGTTTCCACCCCTGAGGCAAACGATTGAACTGATACTGGATTCCTCTCCAGGTGAATGCAAACTGAGGCCTGCACTCCTTTGCTATGGGAATAGAGAAGAAAGCATTAGCAATGTCTATGGTTGCATACCATTTAGCCTCCTTCGATTCCAGCTCGTACTGGAGTTCCAGCATGTCCGGCACAGCTGCGCTCATGGGTGGCGTCACCTCGTTGAGGGCACGAAAGTCAACTGTCAGTCTCCAGTCGCCCGTAGGTTTGCGCACAGGCCAGATGGGACTGTTGAAAGGTGAATGAGCTTTCTCGATGACAGCCTGACTCTCCAGTTGACGAATCAGCTGATGAATGGGCAACAAAGAGTCACGGTTAGTTCTGTACTGCCTGTGATGAACAGTTTGAGTTGCAATTGGCACTTCCAGGTCCTCTATGTCATGATGTCCCACAACTGCAGATTCATCAGAAAGTTCAGGTCTAATGGACAATTTCAGTTTATCATCCTCAATCTCTACAGATGCTATTCCAAAAGCCCATTTGTGACCCTTAGGATCTTTGAAACAACCTTGTCTCAAAAAGTCAATTCCCAAAATGCAAGGCGCATCAGGACCAGTTACAATAGTATGTGTCTTCCACTCTTTACCAGTTAAACTGATCTCAGCCTGTACCTTAGTTAACTCTTGAGATCCACCAGTGATTCCAAAGATAGAAATGGACTCTGTCCCCTTACAATTAGATGGCAATAAAGTACACTGAGCACCTGTGTCAACTAAAGCCCTGTATTTCCGAACTCTTGAACTGCCAGGCCACCTAATGAATACATTCCAATAGATTCGGTTCTCTCCACTATCCCTTTCCTCCTCCTGGCTGGAGGCAGGGCACCCCTAATGCTGAACATGGCATGTAGGGTGTACACAATGATTGGTGTTGTTGTGAGAGGAACTGCAACTGTTGGAACAATTGCAGTTGCTCTCGGGAGCAGAAGAAGTGACAGCTACTTTTCGGGCATTACTGCCTCTGTTTCTGCCACTCTGCAGATCCCTGACCCTCTTTGAAAGAGCTGAAGTAGGTTTACCATCCCATTTGTTCATGTTCTCACCGTATGTGTCACGCAGAAGTATCCACAGTGACGCACGTGATTGCTGCTGTCTGGGTGGAATTTGTCTCCTCCTAGGCTGGAATTGCCTTGCAGGAGGTGGGCGTCTGTTCCTGACCGCAGAAACATTCACCCATTCAGATGATGCAGGAATGGTATCCTTTACCAGATTGGTAATGTTTTTGAGATCCTCCTTCAGTTCTTTCATGGTATCTTTAAACTCTGTAGTCATAGTCTTTATGGCACAGATTATACCAGAATGGGACAAGCTGTCCTCAATCTGCCTGAGCTGGTCAGTGAATTCACCAACAGTGAAAGACCTTCCATTATCACTCCTTGCTAGAAACTTACTGGCCAAGATGTTAGCATAGGATGAAGGAGCAAGCTTAATCAGCTTCTTCATGAGACCTGTTCCCAAAGGAATATCATCAGGCTCATGAGTGCCATGATCTCCATAAAGCACTTCCTTCACAGCAAACTCCTTCAGAAGCTTAATTCCCTGCTCAACGGTGTTCCACTTCTTGGCAGCCCATGGCAAATCATCCCGGGAAGGATATCTCATAGCCACAGCCAACAGAAGGCGTGTCCACAAGCTAACCCTACCAAGAGGACTTGCTAGGTGTTTGTCCACTCCACTCTCCTTAGTGAGTGGTCCCAGCTGCTTGGCAGACTTGTCTCCTACCTGCAGGGCATTAGCACCAATGCCACGGCATCTCACTAGCCAGCTTAAGATTGGCTCACCTGATTCTCTTGTGTATTCCTTCCTAACTTCCCTGACCTCTCTGAGTGGATCCTTGGAGCCTTGGATGTCATCTTCCTCCTCTTCTTCCTGTTGTTCTGGTGGTGCCTGGCCTAACACAATCTTCCTCATAGCATTCCTAAACTCATGGGAACCATCCTCTCTCCTGGCAGCTAACCTCACAGCACTCCTCTCACTTGAGTATTGTTGTCTCAGCACATCTACAAGGTCTCGCAGACTAACTGCCTCCTCTTCCTCTTCTCCTTGCTGATCACTAGAGGTCCCATCTCTTACATCCTCCTGTGAACCACTCTTTGTCTTAGCTTTTGCCTTAGCAGGTGCCAGAAGGGCCTGAGCAGCAACAGACTTGGATGTGTCTGCTGGAGGATTTGAATCTTTAGGAGTCTGACTTGAAGGGTTTGAATCCTTAGGGGTCTGACCTGGAGCATTTGAATTATTGGAGGTCTGACTTGGAGCATTTGTATCCTTAGGGGTCTGACCTGGAGCTTGTGAGTTCAAATCTGCCTTGCTTTTAACAGGAGGATTTTGGTTCTGGTCTGCTGGCTGGGGGTTTGAATTGGCTGAGCTGGTGTCATTAGGATTTGGACTGACTGGGCTAGCGTTACCAGCATTAGCATTAGCATTAGTGGGATTGTTTGCCTGTCCTCCTGGGATGCCTGCCAACCCTGAGGTGTTATCATTTTTGCTGGGAACATTCTGATTTTGGGTACCTGCCTGTCCTCCTAGGGCTCCTGCTGAACTCTGCCCATTATTGTTTTTGTTTTTGCTATCCTTATCATTGTTTACGTTAGTGGCGGGAGCACTGGCTGTGTTCCCAGAACCCGGAGAAGGAGGGGCAGAGGCTGGCAAGGGGGAAGCCGATGACTGTGTTCCCTTGTTTTGCTGTGAAAGAGACTGCTTCTGAGACACAGAATTTTTCCTAGCTCTTACAGAAACTGGTTTTGAATTTTTCACCAATAATGCCAAAATTAATATGAATATCAAAATCATGAGGCAAATATTAAAAATTGTGAGAAGAAAAACAGTTTTACACGAGCATGTGCCTATACAAACAGTTGGAATTCCTGTCTTAGGCTGAATAACTCTCATTAGAGCCATATTTAAAGCAGAATTTCCATTGATTGTCACATTATTGACCAGAGCTCCTGTAATGTCCTTGGTAATATTCTCAGAGATATTAAAACCAGCATAACCAAGAATAAAATCACCCCAGCTCCAGAACATATCTGAAACCTTAGCTTTAGCCTTATTATAAGCCAGATCAATGAAATAAGCAACAATTTGACCTTTTAACCAACTAAATGCCAAGAAAACAAAACCAGACCAGAGCAATGCACCAACCAAATACAATAGCTGCTTGATTAGCTTCATCTTAATTCCCAGAGCTAATTTCCACTCACTGAAATATCTAGCCCCACGTTGGGAAAGCCAATTAGAAATGTGATGGTTTGGGGGTTACCCCGCCCCTCCCACACTTTGTATTTGCCCCAGCTAACTCAGACGGCCTCTGGGAATATAGATGAAGCAATTTATTTACAGCTAGCAGAATTTACAAGCAGCTATTTACAATATATACAGTTATATACAATTATATACAGAAATATACAAAGGATAAACAATATGAAAGCACAACTCCCCTCCCAGAAACCTGAGTCCCCAGGAGGGGCTTTTCAAACCACCCCAACACCTCCCCCCGGCCCTCTTAACCTTACCCCAGTTCTCAGGAAGAAAAGAGGTGCAGCCAAGAGGTTAGGGAGCAGGGTTAGTAGGAGCAGGGTTAATGAGATGTGACCAGGTCTAAGGCAAAAGCAAGAGTGAGAAACAAAATGGAGAAAAAGTCTTTCTTCTTCCCAGAGTTCTCAGCGAGACTGTGAGAGAAGTTGACATCAATTGTTTTTCATTTCACTGCCCGTTATCTAGTTCTGTTACCAAAACATTCTAGCTTGCTTCAAACTAGCACACCTCACAAGTTTGCAAAGAATGGTGTAAGTGGGGAAAACCATTCAAAGATAGGGACTGTGTAAAACCAAGAGCCATGTAAAAAAGTAGGAGCCATCTGAAAGCAGGGATGATCCAAAACAGGAATTCTGGCATGGCAGGAACCTATCCTGTCAAGAACTCTGTCAAAGCGGGAACTCTTCCAATGTGGGAGCCCCTATGTCTTCTCCTTTGCACTATTTATGTTTTTCTAGACAAAGTGTCCATTCGCCCTTTTATAGTGGGCACGAAAACCCAGCCAACCACCAGCCCAATTCCAGTGTGGGCTCCCACACGGATCAGCACACATACAGAAAGGTGCCTCCTGCTGTTCCCCCTTCAAGCCTACAAGGTGGAGAGGGGAAAGCAGTTTTTTGTGCTTTCTTCTCCTCCCCATTCAAACCTTTGGGGTAGGGGTGGGGGAGAAGAAAGAAATTTGGAGTACTCTGGAGCAATCTGGATGAAAGGACAGACTGTATTCTCAACAAGTTTGTTGACAGCAAAAAACTGGGCAAACTGGCTGACACATGAGGCTGTGTTGTCATTCGGTGTGACCTAGGCAGTCTAGAGACTAATAAACTAATGAAATTAACATGGGCAAGTGTAGAGTAATACACTTGAGGAAGAACAACCCCACATATCGGAAGAGGTTTGGAACTGACCTGTTAGAAAGCAGGTCTTGGGAAAAGGACTTGGGAGTCCTGATGGACAGCAGACTGATCATGAGCCAACAATGTGCTCTCACAGTCAAAAAGGCTAATACCATTCTGGGATGCATTAAGGATGCTTAAGGATGCATTAAAAAGAGTATGGCCAGCAAATCAAAGCAGGATCTCCTTCCCCTCTGCTCTGACCTGGTGAGGTCTCATCTGGATTACTGCATCCAGCTCTGGGCTCTGCATTTCAAGAAGGACAAGAAACTACTGGAAAGAGTCCTGTGGAGAGTTGTCAAGATTATACAGTGAACTGCAACATCTACCTAACAAAGGAAGGCCGAGAGAGGGGAAAAAAATCTTCATTTTGAAGATGGTAAAGCACTGGAATAGGCTGTCCAGAGTGGCTGTGGAGTCTCCATCTCTGGAAACATTCAAAACCCACTTTGATGTGTTCCCATGTGATTTAGTCTGGGCAATCCTCCTCTAGCAGGGGGGTGTGGATATTACAGGTGATGTGGGATTTTGTTCCAATTAATATGGTTTATTACTTTGATATCAATATTAATATTAATCTTGCCACATAACTTATTTTTTAACAGGTTCTTCACACTGTCAAAGAAAATATTACACAGAGGAAAACAGGTGAAGTAGAAAGCTTAAGAAATAATTAGCAATAATGCAAACATTAATTAAACTAATTGAAATTAGAAAGAGAATCTTGAGGTTGATTATGCCACTTGCTCACTAGAGGGACTCGAGAGGCTCCTTTCTGCTTAAGATAGAAGGTATATTCAATTTAGTCACAGAGACACTTTTGAATATTTACTCACACTATTATTATGCAGCAGGGCTGCTTGGAACTTAGCAGGCAGAGCATGGCAGGGTACAATAGCATAGAGCATGTTATATTTGTCTGCTTATCACTTTTTTTCAATTCAGCCTGAGTCTACGGCCCCTTGGCCACAGATATCATCCAATCAGAATGGCAGTTTGCCAAACTTGACCATATTAAGTGAGCTAGGTCTTATTGGGAAAGACATAAGCAAGTGCACAAACATGAGTGGAGACCTGTTTACCAGAGAGAAGGAGACTTGATGGAACTGGGCCTTTATTTTCCTTTCTTGCCTTGCTTCCCCCGTGAGCAAAAAGGAGAAGGAACAGGGGACATGTCTGGAGAAGCCAGAACATGGTTTAGGCCAATTTTGGCCTTCCACAGGGTGTTCTTCAGAGTTCACTTATAAGCCCTACTACTCTGCGATTCTGTGTTACTTATATTAGGAGTTACAGTCACCATGAACCCAGGAAGAACCTAAAGTCTGCAGGATACTCATCTTATTAATCTAAAGACATTTCCCTGAAGGAGACAGAAGTAGTTAATGCACAAGGTAGACAAGAAGTGAAATATTTGTCCAGTTTCAGAACTGTTCAAAATCATTTGATCAACTGCACAGACTCTAACCATGATACTGTGAATTAACAGTTAGGTTTTAATTTTGTCATTTTATGTAAAAATTCTGGAGGAAAACAGAATCCCACTGTGGTGGAGGGTTATAAAGCCCTCTTGCAAAGCCCTCATTTATACAGAATTGCAGCTCAAAGGACCATCAATCGAAGAGCTAAAACTTTGCCCTCATTTGCCTGCATGACTACAGCCACTGTCCCAACCACCGTTTCTAGCTGTGGGAAGATTTCTCCCCCAGAGGGACTTAAAGCTGTAAACATGAGCCATTGTTTTGGGAAAGAGGCCTTGGGTCTGAGACAGTATGAGCACCCTACGCACACCTGCTGGGGGCTGACCCCTGGGTGGTACCACAGGTTGTTTTTGGTAAAAAATAGCCTATCTCTGTGAATTACACATAACTTTGAACCAATCAATATTGTCCAGCTAGCATCAGTCCAGCTGGATACATCTCTTCTGAAACACTATAAAAGATGCTGCATTGCCTTCCTTGCTTGCTTGCTTGCACTGCTTGCTCTCTCTCTCTCTCTCTCTCTCTCACACACACACACACACACACAGAGCACGGCTTGGGATGGCACAGCTACAGAACCAACTCGTCAGGGCTTTGATTCTCACCAGTCTTCGGACGGAAGGCAGCACCCAACTTGGCTTGGACCAGCGGAAGCTCAGACGGCGCGCTCCAATCCACGATATTTAGGACTTTCAGAGCTGAATCGGGACAGTGAGTAACTGAGAAAACTTGCTCTAAAGCCAGAATAATCTCTCAAAGCCTTCCAGTGGAACTCTCTCAAGCCACAGACTCTCTTCAGAAATTATTTCAAACTGTTGCTAAACTCCTGATTTCTTACACATAGTCATTCTGTGATTTAATTTGCAACCACATATAAAGGACTTACATGGGATAGTTATAAATAAGTTTGGGGAAGGGGATTCCTAGTGTTTATAATAATAAATCTTTTAAATTCTTTCGAATTCGGCCTCGCATTTCATTCCCCAAAACCCAGACAAACTCCACTCTGTAACACCCACATACACAGTGTATTTGATAGTCTGTTCCACAGTGATGTATGTTTCATCTTGATGTCTTAAACCTATTTATACTGCCAAAAAATCCTTTCCAAACTTTCACTGCTACAGTGTACTCACTCTTGTAGTCTTTTTCCTTCTGCTACAATCACATGATTTAAAAAAAAAACAACTATTATGTGACTATAAAATTCATTCAATTTTCTTTAAACTAAACCAGACAGATAATAAAATGCAGAGAAGTGTCTAGCCTATGGCTTGTTAATGTAAACTAAATTAATGTATACAAGTATGTGTAATTTCCTGAAAATTTCTACTATAACTTCAGAATTCAAAGTATAATTTAGAAACCCTTCTCCATTGGCAAAATGCTCCTGACTTCCAAGACATGAATTATATGGAATCACAGTAACCACACCAGTGCCAGACAGCTTCCCTTCTAACAAGCTTTTCTACATCTAGTATATGACAAGGTTTTAAATTAAGTTCTTAGGTATTACAGCAATCTTCAGAGCAGTAATACTGAGGAGGAAAATCTCTGTATTCTACAGTGCACTTATTAAACATGACACCTAGTAATTTGATCAAAGCCTTTCTAATGTAGTTGTGAAATAGGGAATATTAAAGTTGTGCCATAGGTATTTGTATACCTCTAGGTCATTACACAAATCCAAGGAATAAGGCAGCTGGTGGTACACCTGGACTCTTGTGCTGTGCAAGCTATATACAGTAGCTGCGTGTCTGTCCTGGGCATGCATCTTTTCTCCAGCCAGACAAGGAAAGGACAAAAAATACCAACTAACTAAAATGGTGGCAACCTGCTCTCTTCAGCTCTCTACAACATGCTACTACCAGTGTATGTTGCAGAGCCACCAGGAGCAGGGTAAAATATTTCAGGTGGGATGAAGCTCTATTTTCTGAATATGAGTAGGTAGCCAGGGATAGGAAAACAGCCTCTCACATTGAGGAAGGAAGCAGACCAAGGCATAGAGCAGGAGTGGCAAAAAGGGGCGGGAGTTTGCTACCTGGTTCATACTCATGGCAGTAGCTGTCATATCCAGCTCCTCAAGTTCTTCTTTGTTCATGACTCTTGTAGTGCCTATAGTTGACAAGTGTTATACCTCAGGGGTCAGTACCGAGACCAGTATTATTTAACATTTTTGTCAGCAACATGGACAGCAGGATTGGGTGCATCCTCAGCAAGTTTGCAGATGATACACTGGGGGAAAGGTGTGCCTTCCAGAGGAACTTAGACAGGCTTGAGAGGTAGGCCCAAACCAACTTCATGATGTTCAACAAAGGCAAGTGAAAAGTCCTACACTTGGATTAGGGCAATCTCAAGCACAAATATAGGCTGGGCATGGAGTGACTTGAGAGTAGACTTGAAGAGAAAGACTTGAAGGTGTGAGTGGATGAAAAACTCTACATGAGCCTTCAACATGCACTTGCAGCTCAGATGGCCAACTGTGTCTTGGGCTGCATCAAAAGATGTGTGACCATCAGGATGAGGGATGTGATTCTCCCCCTCTCTCTGCTCTTGTGAGACCCCATCTGGAGTACTGCATCCATTTCTGGTGCCCCCAGCATAAAAGGAACATAGAAGTGCTGGACAGGGTCCAGAGGAAGGCTACAAAGATGATCAAAGAGTCGGAGCACCCCCCCTATGGGGACAGGTTGTGAGAGTTGGAGCTGCCCAGCCTGGAGAAAAGAAGGCTCCAGAGAGATGTACAACCTTCCAGTACCTGAAAGAGGCTTGTAGTGATAGAATGATAGGGAACAGATTGAAGCCTGTGGAGGGTAGATTTAGACTGGGTATAGGAAGAAAGTCTTTACAGTGAGGGTGGTGAGACATTCTCAGGTTGTTCAGACAGGCCATGAATGTTCTGTCCCCAGAGATGTTCAAGGCCAGGTTGGATGTCCCTGTCATTGAACAGTAGCTGAATCTAGATGAACTTTAAGATCCTTTAACCTAAACCATTCTAGGAATCTATTAATTTAGGAATCTCTGAAGCAGACAAGAAAGCAAGTCTTTCCTGAACTCAGCAGTCATTTCCTCAGTTCTCCATTGACAGGCAGAAGACACAAGCACAGTTTTATTGTCAACACAGAAGTCATGCAGACACATCACTTCTCTCATTACCTGCCCTTACAGTCAGCCTCTATGCTTCCTCTATGTCTCCTACAAACTATGAGCCATCTGCATCTGGATGAGTTGGAAATGGTCCTGCACTCCCACTTAGCACTCCTCACTCTATGTGACACATGTACCGTAGTAAACACTTTGTTCATATTACAAAAGACAGAACCATACTAAGCCGTGGAAGTTTCTACCAACAGGCATGGTCGCTATGCTTTTTATGTACCAGTATAGCCTGGTGTAAAATTAAGATCTCTTTGACACAATGGTGGATCCACAGAGATCAGGATAAAATTCCCTCCTACTGACCAGACTGTGCTGCTTTTTTATATGAACATTTACTGGGAGGTAGATGGCTAACTAGTATCTTGAAGTGACACAAACGAGAAGGAGCATCTGAGTGTTCTGTGCTGAAAAATCTGCCTGAAACTTCAGAAAGGAAAGATTGCACAAGTTTGGAGGCACACTGTTTTTTATACAACATTGGTAAATGGCAAGTTATTAAAAGCCTTTTGCCTTTTATGCTGAAGGTGGAATTTAAGCTACTGCGGCTACAACAATGTCAGACAGTTGTTTTTTTTTTTTTGCAAGTGACAACCTGTGTGACTGTGAAATGTGATAACTTGTCCAAAACCATCCTTCTCAAAACCACACTGACCCTGAAGCTTCTACTGTCCATTCACTGGATCACTTCTGCTAGATAGACAGTCCTCGTAATTTGCTAACAAGTGATGGACTTTTATGAACAGTAATAGCTGGATAAACGCAATTCTAATTAATTGGCTGCAAGTTACAATTTGCCACAGTTGTTGCTGCATTTGGGCACAGGCTTCCAGGCTCTCCTTTCAGTCAGAATGAATACAAAACATTTGTCCAGGACATTATTTAACAAATAGTTTTATCTCAAGTTCTGGTTTTGAAGTCTAGGTAATATTGCAAGTTAAAGATGAAAAAATTAAACTTTTTTTTTTTTTTTTAAATTCTTACTTTGTGGAGTATTTTAAAGGCATGTAGTAAACAATGAATAAAACAGTAAGGGTGTGATGTAGTGTGAGGCCTACCAAAAAGGTAAAAGAAGGGAAAAAATGTAAAGCTGTTTAATGAGGACTAACCCTGACTAAACCAACATAGCATCAAAATAAAGGCTTATAGAGCCTTTATTGAGCTGTTGCTTTTGTTCCATTATCACTGAGGGTCATAAAAACTACCTCTGTTAGTATATTAGAAAAATTTAAAAATTGCACACATTTGGAAAGACCTACATCAGATGTGGAGCTAGAAAGATAGAAAAACAATATGTTTTTAAACAGAAATTTGACAATTTAGACCAATTTTAGTAAGGAAAGAAATGCATAACTCACATGTAAACTCCAATGTGTCTTTTAAATCTAAAAGCTTTTTAAGGTATTCCAACATTTTTCAAAGAATAGATCCCAGGAAAAAAAAAAAACACTCCTGTATCAGAATAAAGAGTTGACCATTTTTTCCGTCTTGCCTAAGGAAATTATATTCAAAGAGATTGAACAAGGAAACAGATTTAGCTGCAATTGCTAGAAGTCACAACACAGTTTTAAATTAAAAAATATTCCTATAAAAATGTAAACTTCTGACACTTTCCAAAACTCTGTTTTGATATGTCATGCAACAATTATTTCTCTAGCATTTACATACGCCTAAAACAATAACTGCCCATGAAACAAGTGAAAACTCTGAAGCCCCAGACCCACTTCACTTGGGTTACTCATTTCCTTCAGGAACACATGAGGACACAATAATATTCACTTTTCCCCAAATGCAATCTATATAATCAGCTTTTATTACATTAGAAGTACCAGTGGAAAACAGCTCCAGAATGAATCAAGTATAAGCACAATCGCTGAATTCTGTTCAAAGATATCACTGCCAAGTCAGTGGTTAGTCTGACTTTTTTAAAATTATTTCTCATATTTTTATGTCTATAGGAGTTTTAATAGGTAATGAATAATTCATCATGAGCTTTCTGGGAAAGGAAGTAGAACAATCAGCCAGATATGGAAGCCCTTGAAATTAGGAACCGCACAGAGCATGAGGGACCTAGTACAATTCCCAGAGGATTGCATGAAAAATACAATACTTGAGTACCACAGATGTGGCTGACATTTCATTCTCCTGTATTCATTTCTATTCTCTCACTACAAAAGTGGCAATTACAATTGTTATTCTGATAGTTCACAGTGGCACTTCCCACGCGTATCTGCTACATTGATTTTAAACAGATCACATAAAGTCAGCAGCCACATCTAGCTACATAACCTACCATTTCTTCACAATTGGGTTTCTAATGGAGCAAGGCTGTACTTTTATGAACAATTATTTCAGAGGTAATGATGGAGTTTCTTTCAAGAGAGAAAGCTTCCCTAAGCCCCTTAATGGTAGTATATACAGTGAAATAAACTGAGGATCTGAACTGAATTAAAAATAACTCGCAAAAAAAAATTAACCCACATCAGTTCCCTAAGGGGGAGAAAGCAATATGAACAACTAATTATGCTGACACCACCACAAAAAAGAAATGATGGTCAGACTCTGACCAGCATTTCTATCACTGCCTTCAGAAATTTCTCCTGAGATTGTTCTTCCCTTTGCTTATTCTTTTATATTTAAAATTACTTCACTTACTGACCTGAGTCTGTCAGCACTCCTCATATTTCAGATTAGATTTTAAAAACAGCCAGAAAGTTACATTTCCTTTTTTTTTAAAGCACCAAAAGCAACAAACACTAAGAAGCTGTAGTATCCAAGCACACTAATCAGTTGTCCACTTAGACACTTGTTCACTGCCCTTACCAAAGTGCCCTGTGCTATTAAGTTAGAGGTGAACAGTGTGCAATGCAGAACATCTGTCCTTTTACTGTGCAGTTTCCGACAGTCTAGGCTAGTAGCAAATAACATGTACTCCAGAGGTCACGCTTTAACAGGAAGTCCAGGGCAGTACAAGTCTTCCCAGTATGCAGCACCAAGGCTGTGCTAGTTTGAGACTAACTGAAATGTTTTATTAAGAGAAATAAAATTCTTAGCAGCGAAAAGAAAGAAGAAAAACAACATGTAACCTGTATCACCATTCTTCTGACGAGAAATGCAACTAGTCAAAATATAGTTAAGACAGGCACCTCATACAAACAAAATGCTCAGCTCCCACTTCAGGCTGTGCTTTCTTTCTGGCAGTCTGGTCTCTCTTGCTGACTCTGCCTTTAACTCTCTAATCCACCTAACCCCTTTTTCCTCTAACCTCCTTGTTGTCTCTTTTTTGACATGTCACCTCAGATCTCCAGATTTATCATGTGAGATACATGTGAGTTGGTATGGTTATTTCTGAAGGGAGGGAAAGAGGAAGCAGAAAGGGAATTTGGATCGGGAGCCTTCCTGGGGACTCTGATTGCTTCTGGGAGGGGTTTTGTGTTTCTGTATTACTTTTAATTTGTATAAAACAGTATGTATTTGTATACGTGTCCTCACAAAGAGAGTTAAAGATAAGCTGTGCAGAAAATGAAAACAATGTCTGAGGGAAGAGCGAGAGGGGGCCACCATGTCCACGGCTGCACATCCTCCCACAGGTTCTAGGACAATTGCCAAAGTTTTAATTGTTGACAACAACATGGCAGGCAGACAAAGGACAGGTCTCCATGTTCAAGTCTCTGCTGTTTCTTTAACTGGTTCAAATCTAACCCTAAATCAGATTCGAACTCACAGGCCTCAAGTCAGACCTACAATGATTCAGACCCGATAGAAGAAACTTTGAAAGCCTTTCTGGCCCCAGTTAAGGTACAGACTAAGAAGAAGCATTTCATAAAGAGTGATTCAAGAGACGAATTAGGGGAGGGTACCTCTGGTGCACAAGAGGAAAAAGAAGAGAAATGAAGTCTTAAAGACTTAACCAACATACTCAGATCTCAGTGCTCTGATGAGAAAAGCTTTGTGAGATTGGCTACCAAGAAGGAGGATGGCTCTGAGGGGTTTAAGAGTGCTCTAAGAAAAGTTCTGTTTCTAGGCCATGGACAACCAGGACATGCAGAGGAAGAAGAGGAGGATGATATCCAGGATTCCAACGATCCCCTCAAAGAAGTTGGGGAATATAGAAAGGCATACTCAAGGGAATCAGGAGAGCCAATCCTAAGCTGACTGTTGACATGCCGTACTATTGGCGCAAATGCCATACAGGTAGGGACAAGTCTGCAAAGCAGCTAGGGCCACTCACCAAGGAGAGTGAGGTAGACAAATACTTAGCAAGTCTTTTCAGTAAGGTTAGATTGTGGACACTCCTCCTGTTGGCTGTGGCTATGAAATATGCTTCCCGAGATGATCTGCCACAGGCTGCTAAGAAGTGGAACGCAATTGACAGGGAATTAAGCTTTTGAAGGAGTTTGCTGTGAATAAAGTGCTTTATGGAGATCATGGCACACATGACCCTGATGACATTCTTCTTGGAACAGGTCTCACAAAGAAGCTTATTAAGCTGGCTCCTTCATCCTATGCTACATCTTGGCTAGCAGGTTTCTATTGAGGAGTGATAATGGAAGGCTTCTCACTATTGGTGAGTTCACTGACCAGCTCAGTCAGTTAGAATCATAGAACCATAGAATCAAGCAGGCTGGAAGAGACCTCCAAGATCATCCAGTCCAACCTAGCATCCAGCCCTAGCCAGTCAACTAGACCATGGCACCAAGTGCTTATCCAGGCTTTTCTTGAACACCTCCAGGGACAGTGCCTCAACCACCTCCCTGGGCAGCCCATTCCAATGGGAAATCACTCTCTCTGGCAAGAACTTTCTCCTAACATCCAGCTTATACCTACCCTGGCACAACTTGAGACTGTGTCCCCTTGTTCTATTGCTGGTTGCCTGGGAGAATAGATCAACCCCCACCTGGCTAAAATGTTCCTTCAGGTACTTGTAGACAGTAATAAGATCACCTCTGAGCCTCCTCTTCTCCAGGCTAAACAAGCCCAGCTCCCTCAGCCTCTCCTCATATGGTTTATGCTCCAGGCCCTTCACCAGCTTTATCGCCCTTCTCTGGACACGGTCCAGCACCTCAACATCTCTCTTGAATTGAGGGGCCCAGAACTGGACACAATACTCAAGGTGCGGCCTGACCAGTGCTGAGTACAGGGGAAGAATAACCTCCCTTGTCCTACTGACTACACTGTTCCTGACACAGGCCAGGATGCAGTTGGCTCTCTTGGCCACCTAGGCACACTGCTGGCTCATCTTTAGTCTACTGTCTATCAGTACCCCCAAGTCCCTTTCTTCCTGGCTGCTCTCCAGCCACTCTGGTCCCAGCCTGTAGTGCTGCTTCGGGTTGTTGTGGCCGAAGTGCAGAATCCTGCACTTGGCCTTGTTCAATCTCATCCCATTGGCCTCTGCCCACCCATCCAGCCTGTCCAGGTCCCTCTGCAGGGCTCTTCTACCTTCCAACAGATTCACACCTGCTCCTAGCTTGGTGTCATCTGCAAACTTACTAATGCTGGACTCAATCCCTTCATCCAGATCATCAATAAAGATATAGAAGAGTACTGGGCCCAGCACTGATTCTTGGGGAACACCACTAGTGACTGGCTGCCAACTGGATGTGGCACCATTCACCACCACTCTCTGGGCTCTGCCATCCAGCCAGTTCTTGATCCAGCACAGAGGGAATCTGTCCAAACCATGAGCTGCCAGCTTGGCTAGGAGCTTCTTGTGGCAGACAGTGTCAAAGGCTTTGCTGAAGTCCAAGTAGACTACATCCACAGCCTGCCCCACATTCACCAGGCGGGTAACCTGATCATAAAAGGAGATCAGGTTGGTGGGACAGGACCTGCCCTTCCTAAACCCATGTTGGCTGGGCCTGATCCCTTGGCCATCCTGTAGGTGCTTTGTGATGACACTCAATATGACCTGTTCCATGACCTTACCTGGCACTGAGGTCAGGCTCACAGGTCTGTAGTTTTCTGGCTCCTCCTTACAATCCTTCTTGCGGATGGGTATCACATTGGCCAGCTTCCAGTCTTCGGGAACCTCTGCAGTGAACCAGGACTGCTGCTGATAAATGATGGAGAGTGGCTTGGCCAGCTCAGCTGCCAGCTCTCTCAGCACCCTCAGATGGACCCCATCCGGTCCCATGGACTTCCATGGACGGATCCAAATGACTCAGCAGGTCCTTTACTGCTTCCTCATGGATTAGAGGGGGACTATACTGATCCCTGACTCCATCCACCACTTCAGTAGTCCAGCTGTCCTGGAGACAATCTGTCCCACTCTTGAAGATTGAGGCAAAGAAGGTGTTAAGCACCTCTGCCTTTTCCTCATCCTTTGTCACTATATCCCCATCTCTATCTAATGAGGACTGGAGGTTGTCCTTGGCCCTTCTCTTGCCATTCATATATTTAAAGAAACACTTTTTATTTTCCTTGGCAGCCGTGGCCAGCCTGAGCTCCAAGTGGGCTTTTGCCTCTCTAATTTTTCCTCTACAAGACCTAGCAACTTCCTTGAACTTTTCCTGGGACACCTCCCCTCTTTTCCAAAGGAGATACACTCTCTTTATAATTTTTAATTCCTTCAGCAGCTCCCTGCCCATGCAGTCTGGCTGCCTCCCTCATTGGCTCGTCTTCCAGCTCAATGGCACTGCCTGCTCCTGTGCCTTCAAGAGTTCTTTCTTGAAGTAGGTCCAACCTTCCTGGAGCTGTGCCAGACATGCTGGAACTGCAGTATGGGCTGGACTCTAAAGAGACTAAATGGTATGCTACCATAGACATTGCTAATGCTTTCTTCTCTATTCCCATAGCAAAGGAGTGCAGGCTTCAGTCTGCATTCACCTGGAGAGGAATCCAGTACCAGTTCAACCATTTGCCTCAGGGGTGGAAACACAGCTCAACGATCTGTCACTCAGTCATCCAAAATGCACTGGAGAAAGGTAAAGCTCCAGAGCACACACAGTTCATCGATGACATCATTGTGTGGGTCCAAACTGCTGAGGAAGTCTTGGAGAAAGGTAACAAAATCATTGACATTCTGTTGCAAGCAGGGCTGTCACTAGGAGAGACAAGGTCAAACGACCTGCCAGGACTCCCAGTTTCTGAAAGTGAGGTGGCAGGATGGTCGCCGTCACATTCCTCAGGGTGTGATCAACAGTCTCCACCATGGCAGTTCCCACCAGTAAGAAGGACACTCCATCTTTCTTAGGTGCAGTGGGATTTTGGAGACTACACATTCCTGGTTTCAGTCAAATTGTTAAGCCTCTGCATGATGTGACTCGTAAGAGAAACAATTTCAAGTGGGGACCTGAACAACAAGCAACCTTTGATCAGATCAAAAGAGAAGTAATCCATGCAGTGGAGTTGGGACCTGTGTAATCTGGTCCGGACATTAAAAACATTCTGTACACAGCTGACAGTGACAATGGTCCAACTTGGAGTCTTTGGCAGAGAGCTCCGAATGAGACACGTGGTCATCCACTTGGTTTCTGGGGACGTAGCTACAGAAGTTCAGAGGCAAATTACACCCCAACTGAGAAAGAGATACTAGCAGCTGATGAAGGAGTGAAAGCAGCTTCTGAAGTGATTGGAACTGAGTCACAATTGGTCTTAGCTCCTGGATTACCAGTTCTAAACTGGATGTTCAAAGGCAAAGATTCATGACTGCATCATGCCACAGATGCAACCTGGTCTAAATGGATGGCTTTGATAACCCAACAAGCACAAATGGGTAATCTTGATCTACCCAGACTGGCGGAGGTGATCACCAACTGGCCGGAAGGCACAGACTGTTTCAAACCTCCAGAGGAGAAAATAACTCGTGCTGAGGAAGCTCCTCCCTATGGTGATCTCTCTGATCAGGAAAAGAACTATGCTTTGTTCACAGATGGTTCCTGTCGTCTTGTTGGGAACAAGCGAATATGGAAGTCAGCAGTTTGGAGTCCTACCAGGAGAGTTACCGAAGCGAGAGATGGAGAAGGAGAACCCAGTTAATTTGCTCTTGATGTGGCTGAAAGTGGAAATTGGCCTATTCCTTTACCTCTACACCAACTCATGGATGGTCGCCACTGCTCTGTGAGGTTGGCTAAAGGACTGGAAGAAGCATGGTTGGCAGAGAAAAGGAAAGCCTATTTGGTGTGCTGATCTATGGCAGGACATTGATGCACGACTGGAGAGAACTCCAGTGAAGGTGTGGCACGTAGATGCACACATGCCTAAGAGCAGAGCCACTGAGGATCACCAACACAACCAGCAGGTAGATCAAGCTGCTAAGATTTCTCAAGTTGATACCAACTCTGATCTTGACGTTGATTGGAAACACCGAGGTGAACTGTTCTTATCTTGGTGGGCCCATGATCCATCTGGACATCAAGACAGAGATGCAACACACCGATGGGCACGCAATCGGCCAATTGACTATGGACGCTATCACCCAAGTCATCTATGACTGTGACATTTGTGCTGCTATTAAGCAGGCTAAGCAAATCAAGCCCTCATGGTATGGTGAGAGATGGTCAAAGTACAAGTATGGTGAAGCCTGGCAGATTGACTACATCACTTTACCTCGATCTCGTTCTGGCAAGCAGTATGTGTTGACGATGGTAGAAGACAGCACTGGATGGTTGGAAACCTATCCAGTTCCACATGCTACTGCACGTAACACCATTGTTGGTTTGGAGAGACAGATCATGTGGAGGCATGGAACTCCAGAGAGAATTGAGTCAGACAATGGCACTCATTTCAAGAACAATCTTGTGAAAAACTGGGCCAAAGAGCATGGTATTGAGTGGATCTTCCGCATACCCTACTATGCATCTGTTTCAGGGAAGATTGAGCGCTACAATGGTTTGCTGAAAACCACCCTAAAAGCCATGGGGGGTGGAACTTTGAAAAACTGGGACAAACATTTAGCAGAAGCTACCTGGTTGGTAAATAGTAGAGGGTCAGTAAACAGAGCAGGACCTGCACTATCAGATTTGGTCCAAACAGTAGACGGTGATAAAGTTCCTGTTGTAGGTGAAAAGAATATGTTAGGGAAAACTGTTTGGGTATTTTCTCCTTCGGGCGAAGGGAAACCTGTCCAAGGGGTGGTGTCTGCTGAAGGTCCTGGTCATACATACTGAGTAATGCAGGAGAATGGTGAAATCCAGTGTATTCCATAGAGAAATCTATCTTTATCTGAGAGAGTTTAAATTCAGAGTGTATAATACAAGATTTTAGTAGTTTTTTGTTCAAGGTACTATAGGCTTACAATATGACACAATATACAAGAGAATCTACATGGAAGGGAATGGGAAAGCAAGGAGACGACTCAGTGTTCACTAGCATTTGAATATGCATAATCTTCCCTACTTGCGGTTGCTACAAAAGCATTTAGTGCACCCAGATATTGGAATTTGCATATTCCTCCTATTTCCCTCCTACTCTGCACACAGTCTCACAGAAGCTGTTTATCAGAAAGCTCAAGGACAAATTCCTCTGAGCTTCCTCTATACGCAGTGCTATAGTTTACTGCAGCTCCAACACTCAGACCTCGCATCAAGGCTTGATTGTACAAGCTTTTAGGGGCTCATGCCCCCTCTTTTTCAGCCAGATCCCAACAAATCTACAGTATGTGAGCATGAACCCAATGTTACCTGGGAGTCCCATGTTCTCATCTCATCTGTGAGGAGACAAACTGTTTGCTGTTTTCTGAGCTTTTGAATCACCTACATCCAAGAAAGCAGGAACGAAGTGTGAAGTGAATGTAGGATATTCATTAGTGTAAATATTGGTTTAGATCACATACTTCTCAACAATACACTGAGAGACAGGGGTGGATTGTGCTAGTTTGAAGCTACCTAGAATGTTTTGGTGAGAAGAATTAGATTACAGGATGTGAAAGAGAAACAATGGTGAAGTCTATTTCACTCATAGGCTTGCTGAGATGTATAAGAACAAGAACATAAATGCAGATAACAGAGTCACTCTCTGGGCTTTGGGCTGAACTTCTCTCTCTAACCTAACTTGCCCTCTGTGTGACTAATCCATCTGCTTCCTAACTCCCCTGGTTGATCCTCCATACTACCTTAAACATAAGGCAAGATCTAGAGTAAGGTAGAGGGTTGGGAGGAAGGTGGAAGGGTGGTTGAGAGCCCCTCCTGGGGACTCAGGTTTCTAGGAGGGCTGTTGTGTTTCTGTATTACCTTTTAACTTGTATATTTCTGTATATAACTGTTTATATGGTAAATATCTGCTTGCATACTGTGATAAACTGTAAATATAAAGCTTCACTCAATTTCCAGAGCATCTGAGTCTAGTCTGGGTGATTTTACTTAGTGTGGGAGGGGTGGGTAACACCCAAACCATGACATATAATCACAGGAAATGCTGATGGAATCATTTAACCTTCAATAAGAGCATTCTTGATAATTCCTTTCCATCTGGTAACTGGATTGCCCCCCTCAATAGGTCCCATAGCCCCTGTCCCGAGTAATGGAGTATAGTGAGAAATGGGACACATCCCTGGGGTAGGCATTGGGGCAGGTATTGTAGGATTTAATGGAAGGGGCATGGGGGGTGCTGGCAAGTGACCAGTGTTATACTCATCCACTTGCTATGCTGGTTCATCCTTAGCCTCTAACTTTTGGAGTCTGTCAAGAAGGTGTATAGGGTTAATACTCCAGGGGTAATAACCCTGAACCTGACTCTAGGGGTCTTGACCCCTCCCCAGGGGTGAGTCACACCACCAGGTGATGGTTAGCCCACTCCCCCCCACTTCCTGTCCTATAAAATGAGGGGGACTTCCTGTTCCTCTCTCCCTCTTCCTCTCTGCACATCTCTCCCTTCATACCACCATACCACGTGGCAGACACGAGGCAGCCCAAGCCACCACCACACAACTCGAGTTGTATTTATGCTTTTTGTATTTTGCTATTTTCCCCCTTCCTTAGCCTTTGTAAACCTCCCTACCTCAGATACCTCTTCTAAGTTATTGTTAAACTTTTCCTTTTAACTTCCAAATCGAGTGAGATTGATTTTATTCATGTGTGTTTACCTCTCTCTCTCCCTATATCTAATCCCTTCCTTTGGGAAAGAAGGCAGAAGAGGGGAGGGCACTCTACAAATTGTTATTGGTTCTATCAAATTTATTAGAGTCTCTGGGAATTTGGATTAGAACCCAAGACAGAAGGTCTTTCAGCTGTACATTTCTCAACCTGGAGGACTTGTCTTCTGAGGGTGACCTTGGGTGTCAGAGCATGGAGAGCAGCAAGGGTGGATATAGGGACTGGCTTTCCTGTGGAGATGTCGATACTGGAGGAGAAGGTGGTGGTGGGGGAGAGCTCACTGCAGGGGTGGTATCCAGGTTGCTGTCAGTAAATCTTGAAGAAGATGATGGTGTTTTGGGTTTTGACTGCTCCTTCTTTGTCCTTTCCTCTACTTTTCACACTTTTGTTTGGATTGATTGATTCTTAACGTCACTAGATGATACCATAGTAGGTGGCAAAGGAATAGTAGGCACTTGAAACAGTTGCAATATCACTGATAAGGGGACTTGAGCAGCGGAAGTCTCACTGCTCCCATTAAGAGCGAGAACCTCAAATGCTGATGTGGCAGAAATTCTATCACCCTTCATAGATGTCAGGGTGTCGAAGACCAATCACCATGGAAGGATGAGTTTTACAGCCTCTTTGGAGTCCTGGTTTATTTCATCCTTCAGGGCCTTTCCCATTGTCTCCGAGGTGGCCAATTCAAAGGCTGCATCCACCTCAGGGATCAAAAATCACTCCTTTGCCCACCAAAATGGAGCTTTTAACATCTGGCTGTCATAAGATACACCTCTCATAGAGGTGTAGCATGATTGAATGTAACTAATGTAGTTCATTCTGACTGTGTTAGTCACGGATGCATCAGACTTAGAAATCTAGCACTGTTGCAGTGGATCTTGGACTCTGTGTGTTGGAAGAAATTTTTAGCAAAGACTAGGAAATTAAGGACCGTGCAATGAAAACCGTCCTTATTTGCAAAACTTTCTTCCATCTTAAAGTCACAGTCTTATTTTCTGTCAGTTACTCATGGTCTGTTTGCTAGAAGTTTTTTGAAGAACTGATTTTCTACCTGTTATTTCATTCTATTATTTTTATTTGGCACTACTATATATTGTTAACAGCAGGAGAAGATTTCCATTACTGTGAATTGAACAGAATGTTAATGATCTTATTATTAAGCATGCCATATGTACAATTATTCCACTTAGTTTAAATTTTAATGGAGCAGAGAGAGATACTTCTCTGCAATTGCTTTCAACAAGCACTTATTTGTACTGTGAGCCAGGCTAACCAAAAACATGAGACAGAACAACCTATATTTATTCTAAAGATGTGCTAGTTTGAGTCAAATTGGAATCTTTTAATGAGAGAAATTAGATTATAGGCTATGAAAAGGAAACAATGGTGATGTCTACTTCACTCATAGGCTTACTGAGATGTATAAAAACAAGAACACAAGTATAGATAAGTCAGTATGTGTGTCTCTGTCTCAGTTGGTGCCTGTGCTTTTCTCCCTGTGTAACCCAACTAGTTCTGCTTCTAACCGTCTTTGTTGATCTTCCAGACTTACCTTGCATGTAAGGCATACTCTGAGATAAGGTAAAGGTGTGGAAAGAAGGTGGAAGGGTGGTTGGGACCCCTCCTGGGAACTCTGATTTCTGGGAGGGGTACTGTGTTTCTCTATTACTTTTAAGTTGTAGATTTCTGTATACAGCTGTATATATTGTAAACATTTGGTTTTATAGTATACTAATCTGTAAATATAAAGCTTCATTCCTTAACTTTCAGCCAGCTGAGTCTAATCTGGGTGATTTCATAACAGTGGAGGGGAGGGTAGCTTCCAAACCATCACAGAAGAGAACAAAAAATAAGTGTTTCCTGATTTTGTTATTGGAGTCTTAATAGAATTAGTCTATAAAATAAATTAGTTATTCTTGACATCTTTTTAGAAAAGAGCGCCATATTTTTAACTTGGTAAAAAGAAAACTGACATTTTTTGGGCATTAATTATAATTACATACAAAATGAGCTACTTTCACATTTGATTTTTGAATATATTTTAATTTGTCTGTTTTGCAGACATTCTTCAAAGACTTCTGTGTGATTTTCTCCATCATATAGCCAGCTCCTATGTTCCTCATCAGTGTGATGGTAAGACTGGTGCTTTATCAGCTTGATGATTTTTATTACTTTGTACAGGATTCTGTGTACACCTGTTTGCATTCTTTTGAGGGTCTTGTGACTTCTGTGACCATGGAGAATTACCACTGAAAACACAACTGTTTCGATGTATAAGAGAATATAAGAGATTAAAAGATTAATATATATTCAGTTTTAGATACATGAAAATTTATATTAGCATAAGCATTGCTTTCAGATGCTAGGTGCAAAAATCTTCTATATTTCCAGGGAAACTTTATAGATAGTAAGTTTGTTTATTGTTTTAAACTGACTCCTTATATAGAACCTTTTTAGGCTCTGCATAGGAGATGTAGTACATTGTATAGGGTTAACCCTCCAGGAAGAGTAACCTTGAACCTCACCCTAGGTGGTCTTGACCCCTCCCCAGGAGTGGGTCTGAACACTACCAGGTGATGGTTAGCCCACTCCCCCTTCCTGCCTAAAGATCCATAAAAGCAGGGGGACTTCCTGTTTCTCTCACTCTCTGTGCTCCCTGCCTCTGTGCTTACCACCATCACAATCCTGTTCCTGTTTATCTTTGTTTTACCACGTGGCCATCACCCACGAGGTGGACAAAGCCATCACCATAAAAATTGGGTTGTATTTATACCTTTCCTATTTGCTTTCCCTTCCCTGTACCATTGTAACTTCCCTACTTAGATACCTTTTTTAAGTTATTAAACTTTTCTTTTTTTCACTTCCAAATCGAGTGAGATCCATTTATTTGGGTGTGTTTACCTTTTCTCTCTCTACATTTAATCCCTTTCTTTTGGGAAAGGAGGGAGAAGAGGGAGGGCACTCTATGAAAATTGTTATTGCTTCTATCAAATTTATTTGAGTCGCTGGAAATTTAAATTAGAACCGAGACATACATACACTAAAAGACTGATGGTCCAAATGTAGTTAAAAAGACACAGAATTGAGACATCCATGCTTGTTTCTGAACTGTGGATGAAAATAACATGCATTGTTAAAATACATTAACCAGACAAAGGTGAATGAGTTATAAGAAAATCCAAGTTAGACAATAGCACAACATGGAAACTTAAAAAGTTTTGCTCTTTGCATAAAGAAGATGAAAATGTCTTCTATTTAGTTCCCTCTGCCTCCTTTTTATGAATGCTTTTAATTGTGGTTTTGTTGATGGTTCTAACATGCAGTTTCACTATTTGTCTACTGTGTCCTGCTGTGTCTTCATTTAGTAGAAATATCAAAAGGTTAAACAAGAAGTATTTCCCCTCAGAGAAAGAAAAAAACTACCTGTGAAATGAAGAGAGCAAAGTACTGAGTAAACACAAGATGCATAGTACTGCCTTGGAATGAAAAGTGACGAGATAAAGAGCTGTGATATTAAGGGTCACTGATGAAATGGAAAGGTACATGAAATTGCCCAAGAGCACAAGTCTGCGACTTACTTCAAGAATCTGAGGCAGAAACTTACTTTCTCAAATGTATTCAAATTAAATGGTGAACTGTTAATTCCTGAAATTTTAGAAAAAATTCTGCTGACAAGAAACATTTTTTTTCAGAGTCATGATATGTATACACTCACTATACACTAGTTGATCATCAGTTCTGTCAAATATAAAATACACCCATATTTCTATAAATTGTATCTCATGAATACTGACTTACCAACTTCAAGAGGAAAATACTACCAATACAAATGTATCAGTGTTTTATTCTCCCTCTTTTATTGAAAGCTACAAGAAATCTGAAATAAGTGTTTTCCCTATCTGTCTCTTTTAGAATCATAGAATGTCAGGGACTCGAAGTTACCTCAAAAGATAATCTGGTCCAGGCCTCTGCCAGAGTAGATCACACTGCAATGCATCTAGATGATTCTTGAACATCTCCAGAGAGGAAGAGTCCATAACCTCTCTGGGCAGCTGGTTCCAGTGCTCTGTTACACCCTCATGGTGAAAAAATTCTTCATCAGGCTCACATGGAACCTCCTATGCCTCAACTTCCACCTGCTGCCCCTTGTCCTGTCACTGGGCATCACCTAGAATGGACTGGCTCCATCCTCCTGGTACTTATCTCTTATATATTTATAAACATTTATAAATCCCTTAGTCTCCTCCCCTCCAAGCTAAAAAGCTCCAGCTCCCTCAGTTTCTCCTCATAAGGAAGATGTTCAACTTCCTTAGTGATTTTTGTGGCTCTGCACTGGGCTCTCTCAAGCAGCTCCCTGTCCTTTTTTAAACTGGGGGGTCCAAAACTGAACATAATATTCCAGATGAGGCCTCACCAGGACAGAGTAGCGGGGAAGGAGAACCTCCCTCAACCTCCTAACCACACCACTTCTAATACCCCCCAGAACAGCATTGGCCTTGCCGACCACAAGAGCACACTGCTGGCTCATGGCCATCCTTCCATCAGGACTCCCAAGTCCTTCACCCCTTCACTGCTCTCCAGCAGGTCAGTCCCCAACCTATACTGCTACATGGGATTGTTCTTTCCCATGTGCATGATGCTACACTTGTCCCTGTTGAACTTCATTACATTTCTTTCTGCTCAACTCTCCAGCCTGTCTAAGTCTAGCTGAATGGCAGCACAACTCTCTGGTGTGTCAGCCACTCCACCCAGCTTGGTGTCATCAGCAAACTTGCTGACAGTGTACTCTATGCCCTCACCCAGGTCACAGGATCACAAGATGTTAGGGGTTCAAAAGGATCCAAGGAGATCATTGAGTTCAATCCCCTTGCCAGAGCAGGACCACACAATCTAGCACAGATCACAGAGGAATACATCCGGACAGGCCTTGAGAGTCTCTAGAGGAGACCCCACAACCTCTCTGGGGAGCCTGTTCCAGTGCTCTGTCACCCTTACAGTCAAGAAATTCCCCCTTGTGTTGAGGTGGAACCTCTTGTGATGCAGCTTACACCTATTGCTCCTTGTCCTATCACAGGCAGCAAGTAAGAAGAGCCTGTCTCCCATCTCCTGACCAGCCCTCAGATGTTTATAAACATTTACTAAATCCCCTCTAAGTCTTCTCCAGACTAAAAAGTCCCAGGTCTCTCAGCCTCTCCTCATCAGGCAGTGCCCTCCAGTCCCCTCATCATCCTGTAGCCCTTCACTGGACCCTCTCCAGCAGATCCCTGTCCCTCTTAAACTGGGGAGCCCAAAACTGAATGTGGTACTCAGGATGAGGTCTCAGCAGGGCAGAGTAGAGGAGAAGGAGAACCTCCCTTGATCTGCTGGATGCACTCTTCTTAATAGACCCCAGGATCCTATTGGCCTCCTTGGCCACAAGGGCACATTGCTGTCCCATGGTTAACTTGGTATCCACCAGCACTTTCAGGTCCCTCTCCACAGGGCTGCTCTCCAGCAGATCACCTCCCAGCCTGTACTGGTGCAGTTTATTATTCCTTCTCAGGTGCAGGACTCTGCACTTGTCCTTGTTGAACCTCATTTGGTTCCTCTGTGCCCAGGTCTCTAATCTGTCCAAGTCTTGCTGGATGGTCGCACAGCCTTCAGCTGTATCAGCCAAACCTCCCAGTTTTATATCATCGGCAAACTTGCTGAGCAGACACTCTGTCCCCTCATCAATGTTATTAATTAATACATTGAATAATACTGGTCCCAGTACTGGCCCCTGAGAGACTCCACTGGTTACAGGCCTCCAGCTAGACTTTGTCTCATTGACCACAACTCTCTGACTTCTTTCCTTTAACCAGTTCCCAATCCACCTCACTACTCAATTATCCAGACCACATCTCACTTTGGCTGTAAGGATGCCGTTGAAGATATTGTCAGGTGCTTTACTAAAATCAAGGTAAAGCACATCCACTGCTCTACCGTCATCTATCCATCCACCTAGTTGTGTTCTCATAGAAGGTTATTAGTTTGGTCAAACATGACTTCCCCTTTGTAAAACCATGCTGACTGCTCCCAGGGACCTTCTTGTCCTTGATAGGGCTAAGCACAGCACTGAGGATAAGCTGCTCCATTATCTGTCTGGGTATGGAGTTGAGGCTGACCACTCTGTAGTTACCTGGGTCTTCCTTTTTACCATTTTTGAAGACTGGAGTGATGTTTGTCCTCCTCCAATCCCCAGGCACCTTTCCTGTCCACCATGACTTACCAAAGATGATGGAGAGTGATCTGGCAATGACCTCTGTCAGCTCCTTCAGCGCTCATGAGTGCATGCCATCAGGACCCATGGACTTATGGATGTTCAATTTACTTAACTGTTCTCACTAACCCAGTTCCTGTCAACCAAGGAAGCCTCTTTGTTAACCTTGTCTTCCTCCATGGCCTCAGGGGTGTGGTGCTCCTGAGTATAGATGGAGACAAAGAAAGCATTCAGCAACTGTGCCTTATCTGCATTCTCTGTCACCAAGGCATGCAAGGTCTATATTGCCTCTAGTGCTGGTTCTGCCTGCAACATATTTGAAGATGCCCTTTCTGTTGTCTTTGGCCTGCCTTGCAAGATTGAATTCCAAGGAGGCATTAGCTTTCCTAGTAGCCTCCTTACATGCTCTGGCAATCATCTTATACTCCTCCCAGGGGCCAGTCCCTCCTTCCATGCACAATCTGTGGACTTTCTTCTTCCACTCTGTTTTGTTCAGCAGCTCCCTACTTAACTATGCAGACCTTGACTCTCCTTCTTGATTTTCTACTCACTGGAATGCTCTAATCTTGAGCTTGGAAGAAGTAGTTCTTGAATTTTAACCAACTATCATGGGCCTCTTTGCCTTGTAGTACTATGTCCCATGTTATTTCCCCTAGTGATTGATTGAAGAGACCAAAGTTAGTCCTGCTGAAATTCAGAATTGTGATCTTGCTAGATATTCTGTTCCTACCACTCAAGATCCTGAACTACACTATCTCATAAATGCTGCAGCCAAGACTACCCTGACAACCAGACCCTCCTTGTTGGTGTGTATCAGGTCCAGCAGCACTCCTTTCCTCCACTAGGAGGAGGAGGAAAAATCCCACACAAGTGGAGGCACCTGATCATACTATTATTTTTGGGACAAAAACTTCCAGAAAGCAAGCTTACTTTTGCTTTTGCTGCATGGTAGGGAGCTTTTTGCTGCTTGAGAGCTGTTTTGCCATGTGTCTGGGCGTACCCCATTGAAAAGTTGGGTTTTGTACTTCCTTTCCTGATATCTCTGTCCATCCCTTTTCCCTTAATACTTCTTATTTTTTGTTTAAATTACTTTTTAACTTACAACTTGGTGCAAAGTTATTTGTTACTCCTTTCACCTTCCCCTCATAGTCTTTTGTCTATAGTGGACAGGGTGAGGAAGTGGGGAATAACCTCTATTCTGTCCGGTGGGCTTTAGCCCTGAAATCTCAAATCAGGACAAGCTCTGTCTTCTTTTGCTGATTCCCTAAGCTTTCAGTCTCCAATAGTGCTAAATGTATGTATTGGAGGCGTAATTAATTGATTTTTGAGATGGTATTTTTTTCAAAATTAGAATAATTTATTAATTTTGTTATTCAGAAATCTGACACACCCCCACACACACACTAATTGTAATAATAATCAGGTTCTTTTGCAATGGTCAAGGAAACATTATACAGATGATAACATAGTATCTAGAATGTTTAAGAAATAGCTAGCAATAGCACAAACATTAAATTCAATTGAATTGAAGTTCTTGTGGTCAATTATACCACTTGTCCAGTAGGTGGAATCAAGGAGCTCCTGTCTGCTTTAAGGCAGAAGGTAATTAGTGAATTACAAGAGGCTTGAAGAATTTACTCACAAAATATTATTTCTGGACTTGTGGGCTAGCTACAGCTTCAGACAGTACCCAAAACACTTACAGGGAGTTCTGTTGATCTCTTGTCAATCGATGAGGCATGTAATTGTGGGAATGCAGAATGTAGAAGAGTTGTGGGGTGCAGGTACAGGAGAGCTGTGGGAAAGGATGTGAAGAGAAGTGACAACAGGTAGACCCTTGTAATAACAGACCTTGGCTCTCACATGCAGCTGGCCACATTATCTCAGAAGGGGTAGATAATGGACCTTCACTAACGAGAATAACAAGGCGTGTACTTATGCAGATGTGGTGGGTCATGCCTGACTAATTATGCTAATGTGTAGGCATGTACTCTACTGGCTGAGTGTATAAATATGGGTTGTTATGATCAATAAACGGCTTTGGCATAATTCATATTGAATCATTCCAGAAGACCCTCGCAGCGAGTCACGACCATACTGGTCTATGGACTTGTTTACTGTGGCCCGCCGGCAAGCAGTGATAGCAGGCAGCGCGGCCTGCAATGTGTAATTCTTCCCATGCTTCACAGGGTGCTAGGGAAAAGAGGCAGGCAATCTCTGATCTGGTCCTGACTCCTTTGGATGGTCTGTATCCCTCCAGAACTTCCCGTCTTGGCAGGAGACTTTCAGGTGTAGGCAGGATGTCTTGGCAGATGTGCAGTCATGGCATGGATGTCATGCTGGCTAAGCAGGCCTATTGCATGGAGGTATTTGATGCCTATTCCTGGTAAACTCGAGACAGGCAGTTTCCAGATAGACAAGTCTAAAGTATTAGGTCTTGTTATTCAGAAGGGCTAACTTACAGCTCAGCATGGCATAATGCTGTAGAGCATGGCTTGATGCACATTAAGACAGTGGCAGAATCACTGCCAGAAGCAGAGAGTGTGTTAAGGCAGAAACTAAGACAGTAGCAGCAGTAGCAAGCAAGCATATTGTCTCTACTTGCTCATTTCTTTTACCAATACAGCCCAAGACCTAATGGGCCTTTGGACACAGATTAGCCAATCACAATGGCAGTTAGTCAATCTTGACCATATTAGGTGAAGCCATAGGGTTACTTTAACCAAGTTTGGGAAAACATAGGCCTTGCATGAGGCAGGCATAAGTCAAGTGTATGCACCTTGTTTACCACAGGATGCAAACAGGAGCAAAACAAATCTGGGCACGCCAGGGTCCTTCGACTCAATGGCTCCAGATTCCTTGCCCTCTTTCCTGTGGTTGCGTCTCCCATCAGCATAAGGAGGGAGAGCAGAAAAACATGTCTGAGCATGTGAGGACATGTTCAGGCCTATTTTTGCCTATTCAGGCCTTTCATGACAATGTAATCTTTAGTTTACATTTCTATTTCCCTGTCATTATACCTGTTTGTTCCAGAACAGATTTGACGATTCTGGGGAAAAAGTAAGCCATCAAAAGGACAAACCAAACTGTAAAGTCTCAAGTAGCAGTGAAATATATTTTTAAAAAATTCTGGGGGTAGAGTGCTTTATAAATATTGTTACTGAGGCAGGTCTGTAATTCATAGTGTTCCTGTTTTGTAGGCTGAAGTATCCAAGGAGAGGTGAAACATTTAATGGAAAAGAGTAAGCTAGAAGATAAAAGTGTTGCTGCAAACACAAAAAAGGTCAAACAAATTAAAAAAGACTCCAAGAAACCAACGAAAATGATGCCAAAGATATCCCAAACAAACAAATGTTGGGAAAAATGTAGGAAGCTCTACAAAACTGAGTTTAACATGTCACAGACAATTTAGCAAACCCAGGAAGGTTCACCAGTGTTAATGTGTATACCTACAATAAATCTAGAAACAAAGTTGAGCTATGGCATTCAGACTCCTATGCTGGTTTCAGGAAAGGTATGTTTCAATCCTGGCTGAAATCTTTTCTCTTCTTGTTTATGATTCTATGCTATGTATCTGGTATTCTGCGTCTTTTGAAGAGGGAAAAGAAGACAATCCCTTTTCTGTATTTCAGTGATCTTTGGAAAGGATACAAATAAAATATTGCCATGTTTCTTGTGAAAACAAAGTTGTCAAATGTTAGTTTGCTATGGAATTACTTTTATAGGCCATAAAATTGCCTGATATGGACTGAACAAGTGATCAAAAGGGTCTTTGCTTTGCTGCACACCAAGTTGCAAATAAAATGACTTCTTGCTTTTAGAGCTGAGTGTATGTGTAATTCTAAGTGTACATGCCTAGCCCAGACAAACTCTATCTGATGTTTGAATTTAGGAGACAAGAGATCCAAGAATCCTGATAGTAGCCTTCCACTGTTTAAAGTGGGCCTACAGAAAAGATGGGGCGGGGGGGGGGGATTCTTATCAGGCAGTGATGGAGTATTAGGAACAAAATCATTTACGGTTGTGCTAGTTTGAAGCAAGCTAGAATGTTTTGGTAAAAGAACTAAATAACGGGCAGTGAAATGAAAACAATTGATGTCAACTTCTCTCACAGTCTTGCTGAGAACTCTGGGAAGAAGAAAAGACTTTTTCTCCATTTTGTCTCTCACTCTTGCTTTTGCCTTAGACCTGGTCACATCTCAGTAACCTTGCTCCTACTAACCCTGCTCCCTAACCTCTTGGCTGCACCTCTTTTCTTCCTGAGAACTGGGGTAAGGTTGAGAGGGCAAGGGGAGGTGTTGGGGTGGTTTGAAAGCCCCTCCTGGGGACTCAGGTTTCTGGGAGGGGAGTTGTGCTTTTGTATTGTTTCTCCTTTGTATATTTCTGTATATAACTGTATATAACTGTAAATATTGTAAATAGCTGCTTGTAAATTCTGCTAGCTGTAAATAAATTGCTTCATCTATATTCCCAGGGTCCGTCTGAGTTAGCTGGGGCAAATTCAAAAGTGTGGGGGGGCGGGGTAACCCCCAAACCATCACAACGGTGAGGGTGGTGAGACACTGGAACTGGTTGTCCAGCAATGTTGTTGATGTCCTTTCCTTGAAACCCTTCAAGACCAGACTGAATGAGACTTAAAGCAACCTGATATAGCAGAAGGTGTCCTGGTTTAAAGTGGGGGCATTAGAACTAAATGATCTTTAAGATCCAGTCCAATTCAAACCATTCTATGATTCTTATTCAGACTGACCAACCTGTATATGATGTGGCACAGATCAAGGCTAAGTTAAAAGAATATAATTCTGTGCTGTAACAGAATTGTCATCCAGTAGAAAACCAATCAATTCAGCAAACAAAAAGGAATTAAAAAAAAAAAAAAAAGGAATATCTTTACTATTTCTGCACCATAACAGATGGAGAGATCTAGCGCAGTGTGCCCGGGTGGTCAGGAGAGCCAATAGCATCCTGGCCTGTATCAGGAACAGTGTGGCCAGTAGGAGAAGCGAGGTTATTCTTCCCCTGTACTCAACACTGGTCAGGCCACACCTTGAGTCCTGTGTCCAGTTCTGGGCTCCTCAGTTCAAGAGAACCTGTCCAGACAAGGGTGACAAAACTGCTGAGGGGCCTGGAACACAGGCCTATAAGGACAGGCTGAGGAAGGTGGAGTTGTTTAGCCTGGAGAAGAGGAGGCTCAGGGGTGACCTCATTGCTGTCTACAACTACCTGAAAGGAAGCTGTAGCCAGGTGGGGAGTTGGTCTCTTCTGTCAGGCAGCCAGCAACAGAACAAGGGGACACAGTCTCAAGTTGTCCTGGGGGAGGTATAGGCTGAATGTTATGAGGAAGTTCTTCCCAGAGAGAGTGATTGGCATTGGAATGGGCTGCCCAGGGAGGTGGGAGAGTCACCGTTCCTGGAGGTGTTCAAGAAAAGACTGAATGAGGCACTTAGTGCCATGGTCTAGTTGCTTGGACAGGGCTGAGTGCTAGGTTGGCCTGGATGATCTTGGAGGTCTCTTCCAACCTTACTGATTCTACGATTCTATGATTTTAAAGAAGATGATTTTATTTGTTAACTCATATTAGCTCTTTGATGTTATTGTAGGTATCAGTTATTGTGCAGTGATTCACAGAATTTTGCTTGACTCTTTGCATTTATCTATGGTATTTCTATACAAATATAAAGCCTGATGTATATGATGCTATTGCAATTTTATTTGTGTTATATTCAAATGCCCTAGACTACTGTTGGCTTTTTGGAAGTGTTTCCTGGACCATAACCCCATGGTTCTGGTTATTTTCAAGTGGTCAAGACCAGCTTACCCAAGCATATCTCCTCAAACAATGCATTAATTCATAATCATGTGATACTCTTCTCATTTTATAACATTGACGAGTGTATTTTCTGTCAAGAGCTGACAAAATAATCAGTAAAACAGTTATATTTGCATCAAAGCTGGAGTAAGTTTTTCACTTGTTTTTTCCTTTAGTAACTTACTGTATGAATAAACAAACGAAAGAAACTAAAATTGTGTGTGTGAATATTTGACCACTTTGAAGTGCTGTGTGTTGGCAATTCAGCAGTAGTATAGTATCATCTACTAAGTATTTTTGGTCTGTGAAGATGAGCTGTGGAAAAGGCAAAATATCTGTATGCAATTAGATATGTTTTGGATACTAATGTAAACTAAACCAAGCTTCCAAGTCATCAGTTTTTGTGTGGATAGATTACAGTACTAACTGGAGAAGAAACAGAAGCTAACTGAGCCACCTTAGATACTGGAGTCCACCCTTTTGCAGTTTGGTTTACCTTTACAAGCTGATTTACCCTCCTTGACCTATGAAGCTCTGTGCCATCAGGAATAGATATTTCTGGTGAAAATCTACTTGTGTAGATAGAATTTATGTACCCGTACCACTATCTGACTCATACACATCTTAAGTGCTGAGCTTCTCACCCCACAAGGCTTAGTGTTGCCTTAGCCCAGATCCATGATAAAGCCACCTTGGAAGTATTTTTTGAAACATGACTATACTTTGTTTCTTCGATTTGGAAGATTTTGGAGGGTTATGATTTTTTTTTTTTCAGATGAGTGAAATTTCTGTAGTACATAGTTTCCTTTCAGACTGATCAAACCTGAGTAGAGTTGTAAACACTGTTTTAAAGAAAATAAATAATAATTCACATATCCTTGTCTTCACTCAGTTGTCCTCAAATGGCTGCCTGTTCAGCAGCAGATTTTATCTATTTTCTTGTCCTTAAAAACTGGAGAACCAAGGACAGAAGTTTCCAGAAAGGTGACCATTCCTCATAAGCATCCAAACAACAGAGTATTAACAGCACAGAAAACTTAACATGCCTTTCTTATGCTGTCCCTTCTTCACGTTTTATCACTTTCAAATCACCAGGAAAACAGAGAGTGATTTTTTCCTAGCATACTTTGGCTCCAAATGCTCATAAAAATAAATGAAAAAATGTGAGTAAAATAATCAGCGGAAAAACATTAAATGAAATTTGTAACTCTGTGATGCTTTCCAAATTATACCAACACAGTAGGGGATTTTATGCCTCTAAATGACTGCTGTTTTGAAGGAAAAGACTTCTGTTTGGAAAACCTAAGGAGTACAGCAGATGGTACTGAACTGAAGTTGTGGGTGGCATTCACAGCAGAAAGAAAAAAGTCTTAAGATGATATTAACAGGTTGTACAGAAGTGAAAATGCATCCCAGTAGCTCAGTGAAAGATGTAGCAATATAGAAACAGGTTGGAGTGCCCTGAAAAAAAACCAAACCTATACTAGAAGTGCACATTGATGTACACTTATTGACTACTGTTTCATTAATTTTGTGCCCATCTGGAATATACCTTCTCACAAATGTGAAATGAAGGGCAACTGCTGTGCATGTTAAGTATAGAACTAACTACTCTTAATCTTCCCATATTACTGATGAAGATTGAACAGACATGTGCTAGTTTGAAGATAACTAGAATGTTTTGGTGAGAAGGACTAGATTATAGGCTGTAAAAGGAAAACAATGATGATGTCTGCTCCCCTCATAGGCTTGCTGAGATGAATTAAAAAAAACAAACAAGTGAACAAGCAAACACCAAGACCAAGTAAATTAACAATCTTTTGGTTTGCTTAGCTTTAGCCTGAATTATAGAAACTGAAAAAAAAAGTATATGTATGAGTGGTATCCTTGTTCTTAAATGTTCTTAAATATGAGGTACAAAACAGCCAGGTTGTATTTAGTGGTGTTGCAGCTGTTTAAAAGTAAGTTGTCTAATAGCTATTTACGTAAACTCCTGATCACTCTTGAAGATATCAAACCACTCTTAAACTTGACTTTCATAAGGTTTGCCTCATCAGATGCTCCTGTAATGCTCTATTAATTTACTGTTACAGTTTTAGGACTAGAGTCCTAACTTGTAAATGAAAGTTTTCTAGAGAATTTTTAGGAGTCCAGGCGGATGGGCTCTCAAAGGGGCTGAAAAAAAAAAAAAAAAAAAAAAAGAAGATAAGTTTATCCCATTCCATTTGTCTAAAAAAATTCTATGTAGTTTGTAGTTGTAGTGTGTTCTCTCTCTTTCTCCTATTTTCCTTCTGTACTCTTCTGAGCTTTTGCTTTGTTCCTCTGTGCCAGCCATTGTTTGAGTTATTGTAAGAACACTAACTGGGAACATAACAGTCCCCGGTTTTTGTGAGGGAGGTGTCCAAGGGGGCAGCTGGACTATTGTCTAGCTGTATAGGTATATATGTATCTGTAAATGTTTATTACCTTTTATATGTAGCTTACTTTTGTAAATAATAATTTAATTTTACTTCCAAATTCTGAGTAAGTATGGTAATTACTTTTGAGGGGTGTCCAAGGTTAGGGTGGATCCCACCCCCAGTAGATTAAACTCACCACAACACAGATTTTTTTTTGGAAAGTCAGAGAAATATGAAATTGTGGGTTTTTTGTAGTTTAGGTATAACAATATAAAAAGAAATAAATAACTAGAGAAAAAAATATAATAACCTTAAGGAAGATGTCAAGTGGTGGTGAAGCAGCAAAAGCAGCAGCAGCCAAAACAGCAGCAGGGGAAGATAGCAGGCAGGCACAGCTCAAGCACCAGAAGCCAGCAATGGGAAGAACAAGCTGTGCTTCTAGGCATAAAGCTCTTGACGCTCCAATGAAATTGTATTAACTTATCCATTGTTGCCATTATATGGCCTATCCCTGGAATGCTCATCTCTCCCCTATGTCCAAGCTAGAAAATTAGCGCAAATGGCCACAGGGGGTAAATCCAAAATTCTATGTAGTGCCACCACATTCACTTTAAAAGTAATAATGCAGAGTTAATTTTTCAATTTTTAATATTATTATCTAATTTGTTATAGGCTACTTTAAAAACGTTTTTTCTCCAGATTTTTTTTTAATTAAGTCTCTTCTCTCTCAAAATTACTGATAGTTATTCATGTAGGATTACAATGATTTGCATCAAAGAACTTCATGTTTACTGAGCAAGTTTCTTGAAAGCAGTTCCAGGATTTAAAGTGTTGTCTATAATGACCCATGCTTACTGATTTTCTAACTCTGGAAGAGCAATGTTACCTCTTTAGGACAGTGAACTGACTCTCCAGCAATGAAGCCAAGGAAACTGGTTACCTTTTCACAAGCATGCTGAGAGTTGTACCAGTTAGATGTATTTTTACAAATCTAATATTATTTTACATTTTTTTTCTCCTAAAGATTTGCATGTTATAGTTGGTCACTTTCTCCACTAATGAAAGCTAAGTATGTATTAATGACTCTGGACATTTCTTAGGCGGGATCACAACTGTAAAAATGTTTCAGAGAAATAATCTGCATAAAAATGTTCATGCTTTTCTGATGACAGACACAGTTCACTGCTCAATTATCTTTCATCTGTGTTTCCATAGTTGCTGAGAATTTGCACTGCTAGCTGGTAAATTTACAGGGCACTAAATGGGTTAAGATGTTCTGCAGAATGTATTCTAAGATGCTACTAGAATTGAGAGTGAGTCTATAAACCTTTTTATAGGTCATGTAAATATTTATGAGGTATGTTGATCAGTCTTGGTAAATGTATCCAAGATTAGCAGAGGGTGCAGATGTTCAGTAAAAGATTCTACTTCTATGTAAGACTTTCTATCAGCAGTGAAATTTGTTATGAAACTAGAGGAATACAGATTTTAATTTCCTTGAAAGCACATTTTATATGTTTGTTGATGGTGGTATCATGTAACACTTGCTTCTTTGATACAGGCCTTTCCTGATGTACTACTGGACTAAAGACACATTGCTTTGTCTTATAGAAGAGAAGTAGTAAGTCTCTTCACTTTCCTTTGTGAAGGTTTGAGAGTTGCCTGCTCCCCACACTTATGATATCATCCACAGTATACTCAGTCATCTGGAAGTTAAGGAATGAATCTTTATATACACAGCTTACCTCAATATACAAGCAGTTATTTACATGTATTACAAATATATGCAACTATATATAAAAATTAAAAGCAATACAGAAACACAATACTCCTCTCAGAAATCAGAGTCCCTAGGAGGGGCTCTCACCCATCCTCACACTTTCTTTCCATGCCTTTACTTCATCCCAGAGTCTGCCTTATGTGCAAGGTGAGTTGCAAGGATCAGCAAGGTGGGTTAGAAGCAGAATGTTTACTATGCAGCAGAAGCCCAGAGAGAAAAACACGGACACTGACTCCAACAGACACTGTGTTATTTATGTATATGTTCTTGCTTTTATACATCTCAGCAAGCCTATGAGTGAAATAGGCCACCATTATTTTCACAGCCTATAATCTAAATTTTCTCATAAAAATATTCCAACTAGCCTCAAACTAACACATCCTTTACACCCTCACCTCCACCCTCAACCAAAATGTCCTTAAATGTAAGTTATCCATACAATCTGTGTTTGTTTTCTTTGGCAGAGTGAAGTTTTTTGAGTAGCTTGTGTTGAACCCTGCACAGTGGGAAACAGATTTGCAGCTGCCCCTCCTCTGAGTGGCAGAAGTGCTATGTGTTACCTGCATAGGTGAGAAAGCAAGTCCTCCCAGGACTGCAGAAAGGAGAAGAAATACAATTCTTGAGGGATGTGGAGGAGTCTTTCTAGACTCCTAGATCTAGGCAGAAGGTGATTGTCCAGAATATTCTGTGCAAGTAATCCCAATCTATTTGGACCAGATTGGCACTTGGAATTTTTTCTCAAAGGTGACAAATTTCACACTGAGGGTAAGAGGAAAAGGAAAAGAAAAATTTAATAATGGAATTTTTGAGATTTCCCTGATAGATTGGAGTATCATTTATATTAGAGTTTTTGAACTCCAAAACTCTTTCTCATAGCTTCTGTGGAATCAGAGAATCACCAAATAGTTTGAGCTGGAAGGGACTTGTAAAGATCATGTCAAGCTAAATCGATGTATCAGGAAGTCCAACTTAGCCTGACCGTGAACTTTTCTAGTGAAGGGGCATCCACAGCTTCTCCAGGAAACTTGATTTAGTGTCTCCATTGTAAAACTATCTCCCTCAGAATCAGTATAAATCTATTCTGTTTTGGTTTTAAAATGTTGTCATTTGTCTTGTCTCTACAAGTCCTGTTAAAAACTTTCCCTGTCTTTCTCATGCCTCTTCTTTACATATTTAAAAGCTGTGATAATATCTCCACAGTGACTTTTCTGGGTTGAAGAACATAAACTATCTCATCCTTTCTTCATAGATGATGTGCTCAAGTTTTCTAATAATTCTTATGTGCAACAGGTCCATGTATCTTTTGTGCTTTGGATGCCAGAGCTGGCTTCAACACTTTAAATGAGAGTCTCGTAAGAAGAGAGGGGGAAAAATAAACTACCTACTAGCCCCTTTCATTTTTATGCAGTCCAGACTATGACTGGCCTTCTGGGCAGAAAGACTCATATCTGGTTTTGCATCTACAAATATCACCAAGTCCTCTGCAAAGCTGCTCTTAATTCTTTCGCTCTTTGTAGTGATATTGATGAATTGTTCCAATTCAGATTTAGTACCTTGCACTTGACCTTGTAGAACTTCATGAGTTTCACAAGGCCCCACACCTCAAGGACTATCCCTGTCCCTTTAGAGTTTCCTAATGTTTAAAACTGAAGACAAAAATTGCTGTCCTGTATTAATGTTGACTGGGAAAAGAAGATCAAAAGATGAGTTAATGTACTGTTGGAAGAAGTAGCAGATTTTAGTTCTGGACTTTTTTTGTAAAAGATTTTCTATCTACTAATGCCACAGGTATTTTTAAAGGTAAAATAGCATCAATCAGGAAACAACCTGTGGCAGTATTTATATTCTGACATATTGTTGGGGAGGGGAAATTAATTGATGCAAGAAGATATTTTCCAAAATTAATATTGTTTATTAATTTTGATATTCTGAACTCTTGCCACCCCACAACCACTGCTTTTAATAATATTTTAGTTCTTACACCCATTATGGAAACATTCTATGGATAATATCTACATCTAATATAACCAGCAAAATATATATAAACATTAATTGTACTTGAAGAGACTATTCTCACAGTCAAATTCCATTTGCCCACTAGATGGGCTTGAGCTCTTTCTGCTCTATGGCAGAAGGCAGTAGAAAATTACAAAGAGACATTGAGAATTTACTCATAAATTATTATTATAACCATTATAGGGGCTAGCCACAATACAGACAGTGCTAAAATGCTTTCAGGGGACTCTATCTTGTTGCACGTTGAGGCTGAATCTTCCCAGCTTCTGGGGACAGGATGCAGTTGATCTCTGACCTTGTTTTCCTGGCTTCCTCTGGACAATCTGTATATATGTCCAGGAATTCTAGGCAGCACCTTCAGGTGCAGAAGGCAGGATGTTGTGCAGTCTCAGCATGATGTCACACTGACCACACAGGCTGATCATGTGTAGGCATCCAGGGTCTGCTCCTGGTAACTCGTGACAGTGGAGTTTACCAGGCAAGCAATAGCAGCACAGTTGGGCACAGCAGAGAGAGCAGGCAAAGAGCAGGGAAGCAAGACAGCAAAGCAAAAGCACATTGTTCATGTGCGTATCTCCTTTTATCAATGTGGGCTGAGATTAATTGCCCTTTGGACACAGAATAGCCAATCAGGATGGCAGTTAGCCAAACCTTACCGTATTAGGCAAAGCCACAGGCTCGCTTTTCCCCGATTTGGGAAAAGCACAGGCCTTGCCCTAGGCAGGCACAAGCTAAGTGCATGTACTTTACACCACAGGACCCTGGGCAGGCCAGGCTCGGTGGCTCCAGGTTCTTTTGTGTCTGTTTCCTGTGCTTGCCTCTCTGGAGGAGCAGAAACACATGCCTAGGCAAGGCAGGACATGTATAAGCCTATTTTGGGCCTATCAGGCCTGCCAGAACACTTATATGACTGGTACATATGAAATTCAGCCTTGCAGAAAAATGATCTGTTGTTGTTCATTGTGGTTCAACATGAGTCCCCACTATACGCTGACAGCTTCTTAGAGTGATGGGTGATACCTCATGGCTCTCTACACCTTAAAAAGAGACATTTGGACACTGCTTTAACTTTCAGTTTCAAATCATCAGGTAATTGACTAGATGATCTCTGTAGGATCACAGGATAAAACATGAGGACTAGATGACCTCTGTAGGATCACAGGAGAAAACATGAGAACGAGATAAAAGTTACTTCTTCATGAAATACTATGGCAAAACCACCTGCTGTGATTTATATTTATATAAATGTGCCTTTGATCAGATTCCATGTCCTTGACCTTGAAATCATTGTTAACTTTTCAAAAGGTAATTTAACCTGGAGGCATACACTGGAAAAAGTTGTGTGGGCACTATTAGCAGCATTATGAGTGTTGTGGATGTGTTTTTGTTGGGTTTGGTCTGCTGGGATTTTGATTTTGTGGTTTGGGGATTTTTTTTCTCAGGAGGCATTGTTTGGATTTTGGTTTTGTTTTAAAATATTTTTTGTAAGTCTATCAGGCTTAATGTTATGATAGCAGCAGAGAAATAATTTATTAAAAGAATCTTAAAAAGGATAATCTTAGATTTACAGTCTTACTTGCATTTTGGTTCAATTAAAAATAATAATTTCCTACAATTTATCTTACATTTCCTTTACAGAATATAAAAAAGAGGAAATAATCTAATCTGAGACACTGAAAGGGTGTGTATGACTTCAGCAGTTGTTTTGGCTGTTAACTAAATATTTTTTTTTACTGATTTAGTATTTTTAGAACTCCTATTAAAATATGCTTTAAAGCATCCCCATGCAAAAGCAAACTTGGTTTTGATCTCTTATTTTTGGTCAATGTTTTCATTTATATCCATGGTTTCTACTTCACAGTGATTTTTCTTCTGTTTCTATGATACCTCAGTCAATCATCTCTACCTCCAATTATCCTGGAGCTTCAACCCCCTTTGCAAATTAATATTCTGTCAGAAATCATTGGTGCTACAAAATATAGCACTTCAGGCATAAGTGTTATTTTAAAAAATTATTAGTCTGCACTATTCTCTACTACTGTAAGGGCCTATTAATAGCTTTATTCCCTCTGTATTAATTTATGAGTTAATTAATACATTTATATGCATATCGACACATAAAATGTATACCAACAACAGATTACAATGTTGATGTTGACAGAATGTACTGGTTGGAAATGGTCAGTATTCACACTGTTGAGGAATTACTGAAATTATGAATAAGGCAATATATAAAATTAATAATATTTATTAATAGAAAAAAAAGTCCTCACTTCTTCACAGAGATTTTTGTGCAATGTTGTACAAATGGATTACAGGATATGTACAGTGTACAGAGCAGTATTTATCAATTGTAAACAATTTAACAAAACCAGAACAGTAAACTGGAGATTCCTGTGGTGCAATATGCTACTTGCCCTCTAGGTGGACTCAAGAGGCTCCTTGCTGCTAAAGAAGCAGCTAGGTACAGAATAGAAACAGAGAACTTTTACAATGAGGCTTCAGAGAAATTAGTCACTCACAGATTCATAACTCTAGAATCTTTCCACGATTGTGCTTATAATCCAGACAGTAACCAAAACACTTGGAGGGGCACTTGTCACTAATATGGTGACTGATAAAAGCTTTTCCCTGGGGCTCATAGACTATCCAGGTCTCACATGGTTCTTTGACCAGGTCTTGATCTGTTCTTGGGTGGACAGTGTCCTTCGGAGCTTCAGGTTCTGCACAGAGATTCCCATGTGTGCAGGCAAGCATAGCATCTTCCCATTTGGCAATAATCTGCTTTCTCTCTCAGCATAGACTGTGGTGAAGTCTGTGTAAGTGGGCACTCAGGCTGGAACAGCTTGCCTCTTTCAAGGCTGTAACTGTGAGTGGCAGTAAGGTAGCTTACATGGGGGGCATGTGGCTCTTCTTCAGTCCTGGTCTTCCCTTTTTTCTGCAGGGCCAGGCAACTACTCCCTGCTAGTATGGTTCAGGCTCTTGGAAAATAGCCTGGTTCATCCAAGCCCCTTGTGGTGGTTTGGGTGTTACCCATCCCCAACACTTTAGAAGTTACCCAGCTAGACTCAGCCGGCTCTGGGAATATAAATGAAGCTATTTATTTACAGCCAGCACAATATACAAGCAGCTATTTACAGCATATACAATTATATACAGAAATATACCAGGTAAAAAGTAATACAGAAACACAATTCCCCTCCCAGAAACCTGAGTCCCCAGGAGGGGCTCTCAACCACCCCTGCACCTTCCCCCTGCCCCTCTCAACCTTACCCAAGTCCTAAGGAAGAAAAGAGGTTCAGCCAAGAGGTTAAGAAGCAAAGGTGAAGTTAGGGAGCTGCAGCTCAGTCAGAAGCCAGCCAGAAAGTGCAGTCAAAACGGTGAGAGTGTTGTCTAATGTTTTCCTTTTCTTGTTCAGCAAGACTCTGAGGGAAGCAGATATCACCACTGTTTTCCTTTCACAGCCTATGATCTAGTTCTTTTCACCAAAACATTCTACCCTGCTTCAAACTAGCACACCCCTGAAGTGGTGAGGTCTAGGATGCAAAGCTACATGCTATGGCAATATAAGGCTCCTGTGCTTCTCCCTGGTAAACTGAGACATGACAGATTCTGGGAAGACAAGGCATAAAGCAATGAGGCTTCAGTCAGGACTGGCTTAGACATCGCTTGTGCCAACTGAAAATACACAAATCCATGGGCCCAGATGGGTTGCTTCCACAAGTGCTGTGAGAACTGGCTGATACTGTTGCTAAGACTCTCTCCATTTTTGAAAAGTCATGGAGAACAGGAGAGGTGCCTGACAGCTGAATGAATGGCAGGGTCAGTCCAGTTTTCAAAAAATGCAAGAAGGAATACCCAGGCAACTACAAATCAATCAGCTTCACCTCCATCCTTGGAAAGGTGATGCAGCAGCTCATCCTGGAGGCCATCTCCAACCACCTGTAAGAAAAGAGGGTTATCAGGAGTAGCCAGTGTTGTGGAGGGCCTGTAGGCCCGAAAATAGGCTTATTAATGCCTTGCCTTGCCTGGACATGTTTTTCTGCTCAAACCAGAGGTAAACACATTAAATGGATAAAAGGGGCATGATAGGCCTGGTGCCACAAAGTCTGGTCTGCCAAGACCTCTATAAACATGTTGTGTAAGCCCCCACGCACCCAGCTTGTGCCTGCCTAGTGCTAGGCCCATGTGATTCCCATATTTGGGGAAAGTCCAGGCAAGTGACTTTTGCCTATTATGGTAAGATTTGTCTAACTGCCAACCTGATTGGTCATTCTAATGGCCAAAGGGCCATTAATCTCGGCCCACATTTAATAAATAGGGGTACACTGATAAACAACGTGCTCGGACTCTCCCCTGCATTGCTCAGACTCTCCCACTTGCCCAGACTCCCACATTGATTGCCTGCTTGCGTACTTGCAGAGCTCATTTAAGCCTGCCTATATATATGTGGATCCCATAGTCTTCCAAGCAGCCATGCACACCTTGCATGCCCACTGCCTATCCTTGCCTGGTAAGTGCCATTGCCACCGAGTTACCACAGTATCACAGTATCACAGTATCATCAAGGTTGGAAGAGACCATACAGCCAGTTAAATTCCTGTCACCTTCTCTGCCTTCCTACTACCTGCTCATCAATGAATTTCTGCTGGAATCTGCTTTTTTTTTTTTTTTTTTTTTTTTTGTGTGTGTGTTTTCTTTATACTATAAAAGATCTGTAAAGAATGATATCTGAAAGTTAATATTAGCATCCATCATCACCAGAAATTAGCAGTCCTACTTTCTTGCTGAGTGGAACTTGCTCTGTAGTGGCTTCTATCTCATGTTGCATGGTTGACTGGTGTTAAAAGTATTTGCATTGGCAAGCTAGAATTGACTTGGTAAACTGAAAATATTTGCATAGGCAAGCTAGAATTTTCTAGTGCTAGCAGTATTTGTTTCTGACTTTTGTTGTGACATATTGGACTACTTGGTTTTCCTTATGATGAAAGATCTTGTTTCAGTAGCTCTAATACATCAGTATTTATCTGGTAACATCTTGTTTCATAAGATATCAAATATTACTAGATTACATAGATGCAAGAAAACCTGAGTACTACTGTTTATTAACTAAACATCACCTAACCATACAAAACACATAGTCAGTATCTATTAATTTCATATGTCTATTCACACTTGTGTGAGATGCATAGCATTTTCTCTTGCATTTACCACACACAAGTAATTTAATAATCCCAAACTTTTCCCCACAAATGTCTTCATTTTACTCAGTTATTAAGTCAGATTTTCTATCTACATAAGTTATTTACTTTCAATATATTAAAGATAATGAGCCCTATACTGTGGTGCATCCAGAGGATTAGGCAGTGGAAACAATATTAGTACAATCTTTTTTGTCATTTCAATTTGACTATTCCAGACAAAGGCAGTTTATCTTGCTGAAATCAAGAATGCAGACTAACAGATGTGATCCTCATGTCACTAAACTGAAGAAGAGTGAAATGGGGTGGTGTTTTTTTGATATCTGTTATGTCTATGGACACAATTAATCCCTGACAATTTACAAATTCAATTTTAACATGTTGCACACTTACTTGTCAAAACTTCAAAATATGTCTTATATGAGCCATACATCAGTAATTACATTAACTTTAATTTATTATTAATAATTTTTATGATGAAGCTTGATGATAAGACAGAAAAGAGTTACAACTGTTAAATATTAAGCTTGCATATACATTTCATGTTAATTTCTTAAACTTTTACCTACTCCTATTCAAGTGTAGCTATAAATGTGAAAATTGATTTGCTTACCTATTCAAGACTAGTTGTAGTTTTGTTAGGCTTGTGTAAGTTAAAAGTGTAAAAAGCTCCTTTTTTTTTTTTTTTTTAACTTTTAATCAAAGTCTGTATTTTATGTGAAGATATCTTGAACCAGTGCATTTTCACAAATGACTGGAACGACAACAGGGGATTTTTTTCCTCACAGGTTTCTCCATTTCTGCCTCACTTTCTAAGTCACCCTCACCTAACTGCTGACCCCAGTCACAGTAGAAGGTCTTGAAAACCAGAATAACCAGTAAAATACCTTCCCATGATTTTCCACCTAACAAGAATTTTGTACAATGAATATTAATTTGTAATACTTTTGTAGCTGTAGTATAAGTGGATTTCTACTTTCATGATAAATGTTGCTCTTGGAAAACATCAGAGAGGGATTTTTTTGTGCCCTTCTGTAGTGTAATAACTGATTCTAATTTACAATAGTAGTTCAGCAAAAAGTGAATCAAACAGCAGAACTTCATGTAATTTCTGTTGGCAGTAAAGATACATAAATATGTATATATATGTATTTCTATCCATAAGTAAGTATTAGCTGAATATTATGCTTATTTTATTTTAAAATTATTTCTCTTATTTTCCTTCCAGCATTTGTTTTTCCCATGTGTATCTGTGATGGCTTCGGTGTTCTCTGCCCTCCACACTTTAGAAATCACCCAGACTAGACTCAGCTGGCTCTGGGAATATAAATGAAGCTAGCACAATATACAAGCAGATATTTACAGTATATACAGTTATAGACAGAAATATACTAGGTAAAAGGTAATATAGAAACACAACTCCCCTCCCAGAAACCTGAATCCCCAGGAGGGGCTCTCAACCACCCCTTCACCTTCCCCCCTGCCCCTCTCAACCTCAGCCCAGTCCTAAGGAAGAATAGAGGTCAGCCAAGAGGTTAAGAAGCAAAGTGGGTTAGGCCAAATGGAAGGTGAGGTTAGAGAGTAAGATGTTGCTCAGCCAGCAGCCCAAGTGAGAATGAGAGAGAATGGCGAGAGTGTTATTTAATGTTTTCATTTCTTGTTCAGCAAGACTCTGAGGGAAGTAGACATCACCACTGTTTTCCTTTCACAGCCTGTAATCTACTTCTTCTCACCAAAACATTCTAGCTAGCTTCAAACTAGCACAGTATCCTTGTTTCTGTCCATGCTGCACTTCTTTTTTCTGAAACATGCTCATGTCTGGGGCCAGTTTTCACACTTGTATTTTTCTGGTTGTATCATTTACAGAATGGCATTTCAAACGTTTTCAGGAATGCTAGGAATGTATAACCTGTATTCAATTCCTTACCTGTACTTCATTATTTCAATATGATGTCAGGAGTTTACAAAATCAACGTGGCTCTTATTTTGTACCATCTGTGCTTAAACTTTTTTATATCATAAAAACAATATTGCAACTTTGGTAGAGATTCATTCTGTTAAAGACTAAAGTAGTAGAAACTGTTTTGGAATAAATACTGTGCCAATGGAGAGCATACAATATGAAGCAAATTTTGCTGTAAGCTGCCTTTTTACATGAAAAATATGATAAGGGATGGATTTTTTTTTTTTTTTTTAAGAGATGGATATGTGTATTTATGTAGAGATCCTGCCAAAATTCTCTCACAGGAAAGGCCTGATCACTTTGGTAACTTGTAAAAGTGCAGTCTGTGGGACTGTGCTTTGGAAAGTTGAAACAGCAATTAATTTGTGATCTGTCACTTGGTAAAGGTCGTTGCATCCTTACATGTCTGACCTTATAGGCATAGCTGATGTAATGCCTTGATTCCCAGGCACAAGCAGCCTTGCTGAGAAGTTTGGAATAGGGAATAATGCAGACAGAAGTGAGATGTTATGCTAGATATCCTTTTGGTGATATTTACCAGAATTAAAAGCTATTTCCTTTCCTACATAAAACATAAATGTAAAGTAGAAAATCTGTTGCTATAACCTCTTGTTATAACTTGCTGCAATGTGTAGATGCTTCATTTAGGTACAACAGTTTTGTTTTCTGTGTGTTGATTTTTTCATTATGTACTTCATGGTCATTTCTTGTCACCAAGGTGCCCAGCCACTCTGGTGCATCTTCCAGTGCTTTGCTCCACAGAATCATAAACTCACAGAATGCTCCAAGTCAATTCCCATGTCCAAGCCTTGGGCAGGCTACACAGGAATGTACCCAGGTAGGTATTGAAAATCTCTAGAAAGGGAGACTCCACAGTCTCTGAGGAGCCCATTCCGGTGCTCCATTACTCTCACAATAAAAAAGATGTTCCTTGTGCTGAGATGGAACTTCCTGTATTCCAGTTTGTGTCCATTGCCCCTCGTACTATCACAGGATGACGCTGAAAAGAGATTGCCTCTTCTTTGTACCCTGAAGATATTTATAAACATTAAATAAATTCCCTCTCAGTCTTCTCCAAGTTAAACGTCTCTCAGCCTCTCCTCATAAGACCAATGTTGCAGTCTGTTAATCATCCTTGTAGCCCCCCACTGAACTTTCTCTATCATTTTCCTGTCTTTATTGAACTGGGAAGCCCAGAAATAGTCTCACTACTCCAGCTGTGGTCTCAGTAGGGTAGAGCAGATGGGGAGAAGAAACTGTTTCAACATATTAGCCACAGTCAGTGTACCCCAGGGTATCACTGGCCTTCTTGGACACAATGGCACATAATTTATTACCAAACAGAACTCCAAGGTACTTCTGACAGGTTATGCAAAATGAATAATCTGTATTAATGTTGATATCCAGGTGAAAATTGTTAATAACTATGAAAACTGTTTATTAACATTAAAACTCACTAGAAAACTTACAAGGTTCAAAAAATGCATGGTTTGGAAATTTACACATGCAGAGAAGAGGCAAAACTAGAACACTTATTTCTTAAAGTGGCAAATGCAAACATTATACTGGAAGGAAGATTCTTGCAGTTGATTATACCACATATCCACTAGAGGACATAGGAAGCTCCTTTCTCCTTATGGCAGAATACAATTAATAAATTAAAAGAGGCTTTTAAGTATTTATACACAAAATATTATCAGACAGTACCCAAAGCACATGGAGGGGTTGCTGTCAGTGGTGTTCAAGCCATTGGAGGCTTTGGAGTTTTCTCTCCCTTTACTCAGGAAGCTGGGAGTCAATAGCATTGTCTCTGACCTGGTTCCTCTTGATTTCCTATTCAGCAGAAATCTTGCAGAGGGTGGTCAAGACGCAATGAGACAGCCACAGAACCAGCAGCAGGCATGAATAGACTAGCAGAGCATGTCAGAGCACACACTGCATTTACCTGCGTATTTCTTTTATCAATTTGGGCCAATGAGAATGGCAGTTAGTCAAGGCTGACCACATTAGGTGAAGCCATAGGCTTGCTTTACCCATACTTGGGAAAAGCATAGGCCTTGCACAAGGCAAGCACAAGCTAAATGTGTGTACCTTGTTTACCACAGGACCAAGACAAGTCTGGGCAGGCCAGAGCCCTTAGACTCAGTGGCTCCATGTTGTTTTGTCTTCTTTCCTGCTGGGCAAGCCAGGACATATACAAGCCCATTTGGGGCCTATCAGGCCTACCAGGACATTCCACCCCCTGGCCTGGACAATGGGCCACTTAGATTGAGGGCAATTGATTATCCCTCTGGGAATAAAGTATCTTATGTGGGTTACCTTGGGTACAAGCATTTTGCCTTTCCTGGCAGTGGATACCCTTTGATATGGCTTATCACATATGGATTAGGTTGCCTGCGTAAAATACAGTAGGGTACACATATGCACAGTGAGTTACATATGATATCCATTATACAAACTGTCTACAACCATATTACCATGTTACCATAATACTCTATGTAGAGCATAACACAAAACAGTGTAGAGCTTTATTGTTCTGAGCCCAATACCTGTTACCCTTTTATTAGCCCCCCCCACCCCCTGGACCAGTGATGGGTCTTGGCTTTTGCGACACTGAATCAAAGATATGCATGGAGCTTTTCAATTTCCCGCCCCCCAGATGGAGATGAATTTCTGTCACAGGGGCAGCTATTCCTCATTACTGTGAGGAGTAATTTGCTCCCTTTCAAAGATCCAATGGAATGCATTATCTACAAATGTGATCAGTGTCATCTTCTTCAGTAACCATAAAGGCAGTTGCCTTATCATGTGTTCAGACAACCCTGTATCAAGTAGTTGATGAAAACAATCTTCTTTTGGCAGATGAAACTATTTGGAGTAACTCTGGAACTCAAAGTCACGGGAGCAGCTAGGATCTAGAGTGTGGATGCTTCTGGAGCAATGGCTTTTCTTGTTCTTCTGGGAATGCTGGCTTCCAGATTCAGAAGTGGATGGGGATGCGTATCTGTGATGCCATTCCCTTTTGCCATTTGGTGCTGCCTTGTGGCTTTCTTTGTGCTGCTTGTCTTGTGTACTCTCAGCTAAGGCTGAAGAGTTAGCATCTTTTTGTTATTTAAAGTTCGCAGCTTTTTCCTGGGATTTCCCTTTTGGATTACACCAGGGTGCTTCCTGATTTTTACCTGCCTGTGGCTGGGCTTTGTGACATGGTGAAACTTTGTCACTGAATGGAGTCATGGTGAGGCTCTAGGGGCTGGATTCATATGCTGAATCACAGTGAGGTTTCTTGTGCTCTGTGTCTTTAAGGCTGCCGGTTTGCTCTTTTCACGCAGCTCGACAGATGAGCTGAGCTGCTTGCATTGGTGCGGGTGATTGCATTGCGCATGCAGAGGCCAGCTGAGTGAATATCTCTTGGATTTGGAAAGCCAATGCGTTTTTCGTCCTGGTTGCTGCTTTAAGTTTTTCAATGCAGCTGCATTTTCTTTGAAACCTGCAGCTTGGAGGAGGCACTGGTTGCAGGAAAATTTCCAAGCAGCTTTACTTCTCTCTGGAGGTTGCTTTTTCCCTTGCTTGTAGCTGAATTGAAGCTATTTACAGCTGAATAGGATGCTAATGGCTTTCCCACTGAACACAGAGCCGATTCTATCTGCTTGAGAGGCCCATTCTGGGCCTATCGGGCCTACTATGACAATACTTCTCTATGAAGCTGCTTTTAGGGATCAGCCCCTAACCTGTAGTGGTACATGGTGTTGTTCCTTTCCAGGTACAGGGCTCTGCACTTATTCTTGTTGAACTCCATTAGATTCTGTAGGAATCCTGTCTGGAGGTAAATCATCTTATGATCACATCAGGAACTGAGATATGTCCCAACAAAGGAAAATATCTGTTCATCAGAAGGTGGCTGCACCAGGAGCAGTTGGTAGGAGACCTCTGGAAAGTGCTGCAGAGACACGATCACCAGCTATCCCAGAAAGGGCAGATGGTGAAAAGACTTCTGGACTATGCATCTGGCCTGATTAGCCCTGGATATATATTTGGTGTATGGACAGGTAGAAGGCAAAAGAGGGGCTGGAGGCCCTTATAGTGCAGTATCCCTGCAAGGACACAGGAAGAGTCTCTGGAGGTGACACCTGAAGGACAATGAACTAGGGTGTGGGCCAGGATGAGCTGTGATTAACTGAATAAAAGACACAGCCTATACCAACTTTTGTGAGAGAAAACATCACCATTTATTCCTCTCTCACCTCCTCTGTCTTTCTCTATTCTGTTTACTTTATCCTTTAATGAATAACCTTGCTTTCGATATTTGGCCTTGTGTCATGGTAGGCTTGGTAGCCCAAAATAGGCTTATACATGTATTGGCTTGCCCAGGCATGTATTTCTGCTCTCCCTCCTTCTGTTTTTGGGACAAGGCCTATGCTTTTCTCAAATATGGTTTCACCTAATATGGTCAAGTTTGGCTAAATGCCATTCTGATTGGCTATTCTGTGTCCAAAGACCCATTAATCTCAGGCTGTATTGCTAAAAGGAGTTGAACAGTGTGCTCTGCTGTTGTATTCATGCTTGCATGCGTGATGCTGCCTGCTATCATTGCTTACTGCCTCAAGGCATCCTGAATTACCTGGAAACTCCACTCCCATGAGTGTACCAGGAACAGGATCTAAATGTTTCCATGCGATCAGCCTGCATAGCCAGCATGACATCATGTTAAGACTGCACATCGCACTACATCCTGCCTACATCTGAAAGTCTCCTACCAAGATGGGAAGTCTTGGAGATACACAGATCATCCAGACAAGCCAGGATAAAAGGTCATAGATTGTCTGCCTCCTTTCCCAGCAGTTTGTGAAGCCTGGGAAGAATCAGAAGCCTCAGCAGCTGACAAGTAACAGAATTTCCTAAAGTCATTTGGGTACTGTCTGAAATTGTAGCTAGCCCTGGGAGTTAGGAGATAATAATTTTGTGGGTTCATATACAGGCTATTCACCATAGCCTTCTGCCATAAGCAGAAAGGAGCAGCTTGAGTTCATCTAGTGGGCAAGCGGTATATTGACCGCAAGTGGAATTTTGGCCACAAGAACTTTCTCTTCCAGTTCAATTAATGTTTATATGTATTTTTGCTGGTTATTTCCAGATCTAGTTATTATCTGTATAAAGTTTCCATGACTGTGCGAAGAACCCATTATTATTAAAATGAGTGGTTAGGGGTGGCAAGACTCTGGAATATTAAAATTAATAAATTATATTAATTTTGGAAAATATAATCTCACATTAATTAATTACCCCTTCATAACAACTTATTTGTGCCTTAATTTCACAACATGGGAATGTATAAGAACAAGTCTCTCTCCTCTGGGGGGAGACAGGTTCCCCTTTACCCAGCTCTCCAATCTGTCCAGATCTCACTGAGTGGCAGCACAGACTTCTGGCATATCAGCAAATTCCTCCAGTTTCTCATCTTCAGCAAACTTGTTGAGAGCACACTCTGGTGCTTCATTCAGGTTGTTGATGAAGGTGTTGAGCAAGACTGCACCCAGTGTAGACCACTGGGGAACAGCACTAGTGATGTGCCTATAGCTAGACTCTGCACTGTGTTGTTCAGTCATTTCTCAGTCCATCTCATAGTCCACTTTTCTAACCAACATTTTTTGAGCTTATCTATAAAGATGTCATGGGAGACAATGTCAAGCATAAGGCAGAAAACAGCCAGTTGCTTTGGTCAGAGATTGGCTGAGGTTTTAAACAGTAAAAAAAGATAATAGTCTATTAAAAATCTGATCAGTTATATCAACCAGTTAGAAGCTTTGTGACAAGAAGAGAGAAATGAAGGCCCATTAGAAGAAATTGTCCATGATGTCAAGCAATTATCACCAGCAGAACAAACCAGTGGATGTAGTCTTACAGGTATAATTTGGTATCTTGGAGGCAGAAGGATTTTGCTGATAAATACAGTGAAAGTAGCTTTTGTGATAACACTATGGGTGGGTTTTTTATGTTTATTTGTTGTGTGGTTTTGTTTGGTTGTTGTTATCTTGCTTGGGTTTGTTCTGTTTTGTTTTGATTTTTTAAAAAGATTTTTATTGTGGAAAGCTGCCTTGTCTGCCTATTCTCTAAAAATAAGAAGCCTTGGGATGAAGATATATGTGAAAGGCAGTTCTTGAGAGAAAATTATTTCCATGTATGCTTGTGTGTGTTTATGTTTGAATATTCTTTAGGAAAAGAACACCATAAATTGAGATTCTTATTTTAGAATTAGGCAAATCCCTGTCAATATTCAAGGATGGTGCACTCCTTAACTGAAACACTGACTAAATTTCTGAGAAAGATGTCCCAGCAGGCCATAAGAGGCAGAGCTGAGAGAACAGATTGTGAAAATGATGTGGCTAGGCAAACAGGCAAAAAAAAAAAAACCCAAAAAAACAAACCCTGGCCTCCCTACCCACAGTCAGGAATGTTTGCAGGAGTGGGAGTTTTGCTCTCTATGGCCAGATTGGTTTGTTCAAATGAATATATTTTGTTAATTTTATCCTCTTAAAATAAATTATATTTATATATATATAAATATATATATTGGCTTCTTTAACTATCATTGTTTCCTCCTATATTACATTGTCTGTGGTGTATTTACACAGTGGTATACATTGAGGGTTTTTTTTTTCTGATGGCAGTTTTAGTCATTTGTTCTTGCATAATTTAATAAAGATCTCCCAAAGATTACTCTAATCCTTGTTGCTGTCAGCCAGTGCTTGGCAGAAGGCCTACATTTACACCACTGGTTATTTGTGATGTTCAAATGAAAACCTAATTTCTTTTTATTAATTTCATTAATGTTGAAATTATTGTCCTTTACAACCTGATGATTCAATAACATACAACAGCTATTTACAGGTCATATTTTAAAAACATTTCTTTTAAATTACTTGATGAGATACTGACTTCAATACAAGAGCATAATGAGACACTCCATGTAGACTAACTTTGAGCTTAATATTTTTGTTTGTTTGTTTTGATTACAGCTGGAACACTGAAAAACAGTTTTCATTATACTGCCTACAATGTTGGCAAGGTGCTTTTTATGAGTTGATAAGGAATATGAATACTTTCTTTTTTCCCTTCTAGTGTTCATCATTTGTATGATGGTTTGGGCTCTTACCCGCCCCCCCCTCCCCCACTTTTGAATTTGCCCCAGCTACCTCAGACGGCCTCTGGGAATATAAATGAAGCTATTTATTTTAACAGCAGCAAATATACAAGCAGCTATTTACAGTATATACAGTTATAAACAGAAATATACAAAGGATAAAAAATACAGAAGCACAACTCCCCTCCCAGAAACCTGAGTCCCCAGGAGGGGCTCTCAAACCACCCCAACACCTCCCCTTGCCCTCTCAACCTTACCCCAGTTCTCAGAAAGAAGAGAGGTGCGGCCAAGAGGTTAGGGAGCAAGGTTAGTGGGAGCAAGGTTAATGAGATGTGACTAGGTCTGAAGGCAAAGGCAGAGTGAAAAAACAAAATGGAGAATGTTTTACTTCTTCTTCCCAGAACTCTCAGCGGGACTACGAGAGAAGGAGACACAGTTGTTTACATTTCACTGCCCACTATCTAGTTCTTTTACCAAAACATTCTAGCTTGCTTCAAACTAGCACAATTTGCTATGTCAGTAGTGACTTTCCATTGTTGCGCTTTTGCCCATTCACTTAACTTGGATAAGACTGTCCTTGAAGTTCCTCATGGCACCATTTTATGACGAATCTAAACTATTTTTTCCTACTGACAGTTTCAAAGAAATCTCAAATAACTGTTTTCATTCCCCCCCAAAAGCATAGATTCTCATATGAAGAGTGACAGAAGTGCATTGCTAACCTGTGGCTAAAAAGTACCAGACATTTTATTCCTCTTATTTTATATCACAGTATCACAGTATCACCAAGGTTGGAAGAGACCTCACAGATCATCAAGTCCAACCCTTTACCACAGTGCCCAAGGCTAGACCATGGCACCAAGTGCCACATCCAACCTTGCCTTAAAGTGCCCCAGGGACGACGACTCCACCACTTCCCCAGGCAGCCCATTCCAGTGTCCAATGACTCTCTCAGTGAAGAACTTTCTCCTCACCTCGAGCCGAAATTTCCCCTGGTGCAGCCTGAGGCTGTGTCCTCTTGTTCTGGAGCTGGCCACCTGAGAGAAGAGAGCAGCCTCCCCCTGGCCACAACCACCCTTCAGGTAGTTGTAGACAGCAATAAGGTCACCCCTGAGCCTCCTCTTCTCCAGGCTAAACAACCCCAGCTCCCTCAGCCTCTCCTCATAGGGCTTGTGCTCGAGGCCTCTCACCAACCTTGTCACCCTTCTCTGGACACGCTCGAGCATCTCAGTGTCCTTCCTAAACTGGGGGGCCCAGAACTGAACGCAGCACTCGAGGTGTGGTCTGACCAGTGCAGAGTACAGGGGCAGAATGACCTCCCTGCTCCTGCTGACCACACCATTCCTGATGCAGGCCAGGATGCCACTGGCTCTCTTGGCCACCTGGGCACACTGCTGGCTCGTGTTCAGGCGGGTGTCAATCAGTACCCCCAGATCTTTCTCTGTCTGGCTGCTCTCCAGCCACTCTGACCCCAGCCTGTATCTCTGCATGGGGTTGTTGTGGCCAAAGTGCAGCACCCTGCACTTAGAGCTATTGAATGCCATCCCATTGGTCTCTGCCCATCTGTCCAGGCGGTCAAGGTCCCACTGCAGAGCCCTTCTTCCCTCCAACTCAGTCACATCTGCCCCCAGCTTAGTGTCATCTGCAAACTTGCTGATGACTGACTTGATGCCCTCATCCAGATCATCTATGAAGATGTTAAAGAGGATGGGGCCCAGCACAGATCCCTGAGGGACACCACTAGTTACTGGCCGCCAGCTGGATGTGGCGCCATTCACCACCACTCTCTGGGTCCGGCCCTCCAGCCAGTTCCTAACCCAGCACAGAGTGTTACCATCCAAGCCGAGGGCTGACAGCTTAGCCAGCAGTTTGCTGTGGGGGACAGTGTCAAAGGCCTTGCTGAAGTCCAGATAGACCACATCCACAGGCCTCCCCACACCCACCAAGCGGCTCACCTGATCATAGAAGGAGATCAGGTTAGAAAGGCAGGATCTGCCCTTCCTAAACCCATGCTGGCTGGACCTGAGCTCTTTGCCATCCCTCAGGTGCGCAGTTATTGGCCCCAAGATAACCTGCTCCATCAGTTTCCCTGGCACTGAGGTCAGGCTGACGGGTCTGTAGTTCCCAGGTTCCTCCATCCGACCCTTCTTGTGGATGGGGACCACGTTGGCCATTTTCCAGTCTCCTGGGACCTCTCCGGTGAGCCAGGACTGCTGGAAAACGATGGAGAGTGGCTTGGCCAGCTCAGCTGCCAGCTCTCTCAGCACCCTGGGATGGATCCCATCTGGTCCCATGGACTTGTGGGTGTCCAGATGACTCAGCAGGTCCTGAACTAATTCTTCATGAATTTCCAGGGGAACACACCGCTCCCCGACCCCATCCCCCAGTACAAGAGGCCACTTGCCTCCTCCTCCTCCCACCTTACTGTTGAAAACTGAGACGAAGAAGGCATTCAGGACCTCTGCCTTTGCTTCATCATCAGTTATAGTGTTCCCCTCCTGGTCCAGTAAGGAGTGGAGGCTCTTCTTGCCCTTCCTTTTAGCATTGATAAATTTATAAAAGTGTTTTTTGTTAACTTTCACGGAAGTGGCCAGCCTAAGTTCTAGCTGAGCCTTAGCCTCTCTAATTTTTCTCCTACATAGTCTGGCTACCTCCTTAAACACATCAGGAGAAGCCTTCCCCTCCTTCCAGAGGCGATACACCCTCTTTTTCTCCCCCACTTCCTTCAGGAGCTCTTTGCTCATCCAGGCTGGTCGCCTCCCCCTGCGGCTCATCTTTCGGCATGTGGGAACTGCCAGTTCCTGTGCCTTCAAGAGCTCCTGTTTAAAGTAGGTCCATCCATCCTGGACCCCTTTGTTCTCAAGGACTGCTGCCCAGGGGACATTGGAAATAAGTTCCTTGAGCAAGTTGAAGTTTGCCCTCCTAAAGTCCAAGGTATAGGTTTTGTTGCAGTGCCTCCCTACCTCCCTGCATATTGAAAATTCCACTAACTCGTGATCACTACACTCCAGGCAGCCTCCCACTATCACATCTCCTACCAGCCCTTCTCTGTTGGAGAGCAGCAGGTCAAGCTGAGCTTGACCCCTAGTAGGCTCACTTAACAGTTGGGTCATGAAGCTGTCCTCCATGCACTCCAGAAATCTCCTGGACTGCCTCCTCTCTGCTGAATTAAGTTCCCAGCAGATATCTGGCAGGTTAAAGTCACCCACAAGGACAAGATCTGAAGATCTTGAGACAGCCTCCAACTGTTTGTAAAATATCTCATCTGTTCCCTCATCCTGGTTGGGTGGTCTGTAACAGACTCCAACCAGGATGTCAGATTTATTAGTTCTCCCTCTGATTTTAATCCACAAGGTCTCTACCCCTTCATCCCTCACTTCAAGCTCAATGGCATGGAGTGACTCCCTAATTTACAGGGCCACCCCTCCTCCTCTTCTCCCTTGCCTATCTCTCCTGAAAAGGTTATATCCCTCCCGTATAACAGCCCAGTCATGCCTGTTGTCCCACCAAGTTTCTGAAATGGCAACTACATCGTAGTCCCCCTGGTGGACCAGGACTTCCAATTCCTCCTGTTTGTTACCCAAGCTGCGTGCATTGGTGTAGATACACTTCAGCTGGGCTCTCGATTCAATTGTCCTTAGTTTCCTTCCATCTCTCTCCTTCTCAGAGAGAGTAATTTCCTCACCCACCCCCTTCAGACCTAGTTTAAAGCCCGTCTAATGAGCCCTGCCAACTCCAGTGCCAGGACTCTCCTGCCCTTCCTAGATAACTGCACCCCATCACAAGCCAGCATAATCATAATATCCATTATAATAACATATCACATCTCATAAAAAAAAGACTGTTGTTTTCAGACATCTTGTATGAAACTTGGACCAGGGATCCTTCTGAAATCTGTCTGAACTGTTGACCTGTTCTTGCTTGTGCTAACATCTGTTTAAAATTACATAAGAACGCTTGAGAGAGGTTTCCTTAGAAGCATGTGTTTATATCTGTCCCTTCTGTATAGATATGAATGTCTGATAATAATGTTATTTCCAAGAGCTTTGAGAAACATACTTAGGTCTCATTTCTGACAGATTAATAGAAGTTATATCAGTTCTGTTTTGATGAACTGCAACTCAGAGTAATGGTGATCTGGTTTTTCTCACATCACTCTACTGACATAGTTGAACTGCTAGGGAAGCCACTTGGGAAAATTACTTTGTTGTAATACTGTCAGGTAGCTTCTGTCAGTCTTCTGTCAAATGTAATTTTAAACAGAATATAATTTCTGGTTTTGTTTTGTCTTGCTTTGGTTTTCAAACTTGTAGAATCATCACAAACTTCTTAATGCTTGAAGATATATAAAAATAATGCTTAGAGTAATACATTTAAAGTGGGCAAAGTGTGTATGTGTGAGAAGAAATAAGTAGATAACATGGTATGGATTACAGACAAATGGCAGAAAAATATTATTTAAAGGCTAAATGACACTTTTAGGCATAAAGCCAGAATAGGAAAGATTTGAAAGCAAAGAGGACAACTGGTATTAAGAAATTTAGAAACACAGTGGTAATAAGAGGCTGTTATTTTCTGGCACAGGAACAATTGTTGTCACAACATGTCAGGAGTCGCATGCAGTCAGAAAACCAAGAATGTAGCTGCAAGCCATATGAAGGTCATTGAAAATTGCACCCTGAATTGAGAAGTTTGCCATTGTGGAGGTAGAAATGTGGAGGCATAGAAGTGGAAATACAAGACAAAAGTTTTCCAGGCTGCTGATTTGGAAACTGCAAGCCTCTATAGCTGAAAAAAAGATATAAATTACTTTTTCATCCAAGAGTGGAATTTATACATAATAATTTATAACTTATAATATGTGTTTATAATTGTGTTTATGCATAATAAAGTGAATGAAATAGTAAGCAGGGCTATGTACATTTTTTTTTGGATATGGGAATACAATGAAAGTTTAAGCTGAAAGTTAAAGGGAAGGTTATGCATAACATAGCATGCTGGAATTTGGAGAATTGCCACTTTTGTCTGAAGAAAAATAATGCTTTAGGAACTTAATCTGAGAGACAGGAACAGACTACAGGCTCAATTTTCTTCATGGCAGCACTTTTCCTTTTAAAATCTGCTTGTATACCACACACCTTTGTGTACTCTGGTACATAACAATGCAAAATAGAATTGTATTGGTTTATTGACAGTTGGGACTAGATGTTGGTATATGACGCATTTCTTCGAGATGGATGTAAGAGAACATTTATCTCTTTACAGACTTAGTGAGAGGTCATCTACACTTTGCAAAGCTCCATTTACCTTTACTACTCATGTTTCTTCTAATGGTGCAGCCCTTTAGAGTTTGGCCTGATGAAGTAATCCAGTCAAAATATTCTAGTGTAAGTGATGGCTAATTGGGCTGCTGTACAATCACACAGAAATGGTGAATGATTTCAGCATTGTTTAATTTCGTGAAATACATTCATTTGAAGATTTGGGAGATGATTAAACTAAGGTAGATCTAATGATGATTAAGGACAGAGAGCCTGATATATATCTCCATTATGCTTGGAAGGAGGATTTTAATAATTAAAGTATGTAAATTCTGAATATAGCAATTTTTACTTCATCTCAGGTAAAAAGTGACTTTTAAAAAACTTTGCTTAGGTGATGTGAAAACCCATTCAAGCTAAAAAATTATGCCAAAAGCAATAGTTGTTGAAATGTTTTGGTGTCCATATTTTTGATCTGTACCTGCACAGGTTTGTATATAGATTAATCCTTTTAATCCACTTATTTCTTATGTTTGTGCTACTTGTAGTTTGCAAGCACATACTATTTGTTGTTTAAAATGCAGCTTGGCAGAAAAGTACAAGTATTTTTTTCATCAAAATTTTCTCCTACAGGCAGTCACTTTCAGCTCAAAAAATAGTTCTTTGAATAGTAAGTCACTTAGCGATTAAAAATAGATGCTATGTTTAAATGCCTTTCAGAACAATAGCTGCTTAATTGTAGGCATTGAGGCTTTAGAATATTACTCTTTAAAAACTGGATTTCTTGGTTGACAAATAGTGGATTTAAGACAGACTTCATAGAATCACAGAATCAACTAGAGTGAAAGAAACCCCCAAGATCATCCAGTCCAACCTACCACCCAGCCCTATCCAGTCAACTTGACCATGGCACTAAATGCCTCATTCAGTCTTTTCTTGAACACCTCCAGGGACAGTGACTCCACCACCTCCCTGGGCAGCCCATTCCAATGGCAAATCACTCTCTCTGGGAAGAACTTCCTCCTAACATCCAGCCTATAACTTCCCCTGGCACAACTGGAGACTGTGTCCCCTGGTTATCTGGGAGAAGAGACCAACTCCCACCTGGCTGCAGTGTCCCTTCAGGTAGTTGTAGACAGCAATGAGGTCACCCCTGAGCCTCCTCCTCTCCAGGCTAAACAACCCCAGCTCCCTCAGCTTTGCCTCATAGGGTTTGTGTTCCAGGCCCCTCACCAGCTTCGTCGCCCTTTTCTGAACATGTTCCAGCACCTCAACATCTCTCTTGAATTGAGAAGCCCAGAACTGAACACAGGACTCAAGGTGTGGCCTGACCAGTTGTCGTGGAACACAGTTTTTAGGGAAATTTATGGGGAAAACACGCAAGGCTGACTTGTAAAGATCAAGTGATTTATTGCTAAAATGTGGAGATCCCCTTCCCCAAAACTAAACTACCCACGTAAATTCTTTTGATCTGAGGTCGCATATAACATTGCAGAAAATGGCGAATAAAGAGAGTCTGTGGTTTAAAAAGTTCTTTGAGTCTTGAGAAGTTACTCAGTCTTTAGATAAGAGTTCATTGTTACTCACTGTTCAAAGCAGTTCAGCAGAATTTCTCAGTCTTTATGAATTTCAGGGCATTGTCTGAACCTTTCTGCAGGATCGGGCCCAGGCAAGCCCTGCCTTTGGAGGATCGGGCGTCTGCTGATCTCGTGGCAAGCAGGTTCAGCTGGAGCGGCAGGAGTGAGAGCGAGCGTGCAGGCGAGCAGGCTGAAGCTGAAGCAGGCTCCCAGTCAAGGTAGACACACCATTTTTATAATGTTCAAAAGAGGTGGGCTCACCAGTTCAGGAGATTTTTACGTTACTTTTACAGATTGGTACAAAGTTATAATCAACCTGCACAATTGGACAAATCTTACCATAAACAACCTGTAAGACCACCCAGAGTTCGGCCCATTGACAGGTGTTGAGCTGACCAGTGGCCTCCATGACACCAGTGTTGAGTACAGGGGCAGAATAACCTCCCTTGTCCTATTGGCCACACTGTTCCTGATGCAGGCCAGGATGCCATTGGCTTTCTTGGCTACCTGGGCACACTGCTGCCTCATCTTCAGCCCAATATCCACCAGTACCCCCAGGTCCCTATCTTCCTGGTTGATCTCCAGCCACTCAGTCCCCAGCCTGTAGCGCTGCTTGGGGTCGTTGTGGCCAAAGTGGAGAACCCTGCACTTGGCCTTGTTCAATCTCATCCATTGGCCTCTGCCCACCCATCCAACCTGTCCAGGTCCCTCTGCAGGGCTCTCCTACCCTCCAACAGATCAACACCTGCTCCTAGCTTGGTGTCATCTGCAAACTTACTGATGCTGGACTCAATTCCCTCATCCAGATCATCAATAAAGATATTGAACAGGACTGGGCCCAGCAGTTCCCTTGGGGGAACATCACTTAGCGACTGGCTGCCAACTGGATGTGGCACCATTCACCACCACTCTCTGGGCTCTGCCATCCAGCCAGTTCTTGATCTGTGAATCTGTCCAAGCCATGAGCTACCAGCTTGGCTAGGAGCTTGTTTTGGCAGATGATGTCAAAGGCTTTGCTGAAGTCCAGGTAGACTACATCCACAGCCTTCCCCACATTCTCCATGCCAGTAAGCTGATGATAAAAGAAGATCAGGTTGGTCAAGCAGGACCTGCCCTTCTTAAACTCATGCTGGCTGGGCCTGATCCCTTGGCTGTCGGGTGTGCTCTTTGTGATGGCACTCAAGATGACCTGTTCCGTGACCTTGCCTGGCACTGAGGTCAAGATGACAGGTTTGTAGTTTTCCTGGTTCCTCTTTTCGGCCCAGCACATTTGCCAGTTTCCAGTCTTCAGGGACGTCTCCAGTGAGGCAAGACTGTTGATAAATGATGGAGAGTGGCTTGGCCAGCTCATCTGCCAACTCTCTCAGCACCCTAGGATGGATCCCATCTGGTCCCATTCACAGCAATAAAGTGACAAGTTTTTCTGCTTGTACCTGTTCCATATGTTATTGACAGAGAGGATATGGAAGTTGCACTTTTCTCACTAGTGCCTATATATTCATATAATCTCAAACAGAGATGTCATGTATTATAGCTGGGTACTTGAGATGTTTTCCCATCTCACAATGACTTAAACCCAAATTTTCTAATCAGGAAGAAGGGGGAAAATCTAAATTGATATCTCATATATTGTTTTTTTTTTTCTGTGTGCCTTCTCAAGAGCTTGTTTCCTTTATTCAAGTTATTTTTTTTTTCCTTTTCCAGCTTAAAACTTCCATTTCTGCCATCAAAGAGGAGGAGGAAGAAATTGCATTAAAATAAAATCACTATTAAAAAAAACCCTATCTTCAGACTCCTGCTAATAATCTTCTGACTGATATCTCACTGCTTGTATCACTTTGATTCTCAGTTATTCAGTGGGCTAATAAACAAACAAACAAAAAAACAAACAAAAAGTGTGAGGGTTTGGAAAGAATTTTCCAATAGATACAGATGGCAAATGAATGGCTATCATTGTCTGTAGTGGTTGCAGCATGCTAAGATTTCTGGTAATCTTTGAGCATTCTTGTTGGAATGGTACAGCTACTGGAGCTTGAAATACTGGAGCATAAGCCATGGACAGGTAAGAGTGCATGAGCTCAGAAGTACTGAGTTAAGATAAAACAGAAGGTTGGAATGACCCTAGAGAATGGTGTAACAAATATAAACAAATATAAAGCTGGAGCCTGTGGGTTTCGCCTATCTCTGCTGACTTAGATTGCTTAGACATGATGTACGTATTGCTGAGAGAATATGATGAATGTCTATGCCAGTTAGTATGTAATTTCTAATGCAAGTACATGTAACCAATTGCAGTTTAATACAATTTGTAGCCTTCTGATGAAAGGTATATAAAGACATGTTTGGAATGCAATAAACAGATTGGATTGGCTTGCATTAAGCATCTCCCTGTCTCTTATGATGCCTGTGACATTGTACCCTGTGGCACATTCTCTGAGTGTGACATCCCCAAGGCAATCAAGTATAATAATATTTAGCTCAGGAAGCTTAGAGTAACTGAACTTGGATTAAAAAAAGGTAGCTATACCTTTAAATCATTTGCTTCAATAGGTATCACTGTATCAAATGGGGCAGAATATTTTATTGTGAGCTGTTAGCATTGGCATCTGGAGAACAGCATTTTAAGGATACTTTTTTTTACTTGAAGGATGTCTTCCAATTGCAGAAAAAACACTCACTGGAACTGAGTTGGCTGGTCAAGCAGTCACTAAAATGTATGTTTAGTGTTCTTGTCTCTACTCAAGACAGTTGGCATGGCTTAGTATGAGAACTGAAATACATGGTTTGGTTTTGAATAGAGTTGTCAGGTAAGGATATTAAGGTATCTGCAAAATAGTATATTGATTTTGGTATTTTTTATCTATCTTTCTCAATATTCTGTTTAATTAATTGAGTAGTCTTCATTTTCACTTCACCTATTCTGTGAACAAGTAAAATTAAAATGGCTTATTTGACAAACTTACATAATATCCCATTTTTGTGTGGGATAGTTATCCAAACTCAAAATTTTCTGGGCTTTCCCTATTATATAAACTTGTATTCTTTTTTACTTTAGAAAAACTAGAAGAGATCAGTCATTTTCAACAGTTGTTCAAACATTAATTTCTAGAGTTACTAGTTTGACAGTTTGCAAGAACACATAACCTACAGTATGCAATTGCAAGTTCAGAATTTTAGGCAATACTTCTCCAGACATTCAAACACAGATGAGAAGAGAAAACCAATAGACTAAGGAGAGTGCAGACATACTAACTTAAAAAAAAAAAAAAAAAGAGAAAAAAATTACCAAACAAACCCAAACTTTTACAGAAACATTCTCCAGCCATTTTCACTTCAGTTAATGACATCAAAAAATAATATACAGATCTTCTTGCAGGTGCTTACCAGGAGACTGTTGTGAGACAAAGCTGAGACAGAAAAGGTTGTGCTAGTCATGCAGTAAGTGTAATTAGTTTAAGAATAACTTTCCCTTTATGTACCTGAAATAGTGCCATAGAATCATAGAATCATAGAATCATAGAATCAACCAGGTTGGAAGAGACCTCCAAGATCCAACCTATCACCCAGCCCTAACCAATCAAGTAGACCATGGCACTAAGTGCCTCATCCAGTCTTTTCTTGAAGACCCACAGGGACAGTGCCTCCACCACCTCCCTGGGCAGCCCATTCCAATGGGAAATCACTCTCGCTGTGAAGAACTTCTTCCTAATATCCAGTCTATACCTACCCTGGCACAACTTGAGACTGTGTCCCCTTGTTCTATTGCTTGTTGCCTGGGAGAAGAGACCAACCCCCCTCTGGCTACAATGCCCCTTCAGGTAGTTGTAGACAGTAATAAGATCACCCCTGAGCCTCCTCTTCTCCAGGCTAATCAGGTAACAGACAGGATTAAATATACAACACCAGCCAATTAGAGCTGCATGGCTCAAGAAGGTTAAGTTCTTATTGATGAAGCAGATTATTTTAAATTGCTAATCCGTATGTTGTCATGGAGGGGTATTCTGAAGCAGATTATTTTAAATTGCTAATCCGTATGTTGTCATGGAGGGGTATTCTGCCACCTACACCAATTGTGGCGGAGGGGAGAAATTAATTGGTGTGAGATAATATTCTATAAAAATATATATTTATTAACTTCAATATTCTGAACTCTCACCACCCCCAATCACTGTATTTAATATTAAAAGGATTCTACATGGTTATGGAAGACATTCTGGGATTAATACCACACTATAACTTACCAATAACTAGCAAACATTCAAACTGTAAACAGAGAGAGGAGTTTTCCCCGAGGCAAATACCGCTTGGGGTCTATATGCTATTTGCCCAGCAGGTGGGCTGAGAGCTCTCTCTGCTCTATGGCAGGAGGCAATAGATGTTACAGGGGCATTAAAGCATTTACTCACAGTTTCTACTTAATCAATAATGACTCTCTGGGGCTATGTCACAGCCTATATGAGTGTCAAATTCTTCAGGGTGTCTGCCTGTGGACTTTGAGGCTGGAATCCTCTGGCTACAGGGGAAATAGTCTCTGACCTTGTGCTGCTGGATTTTTCTGGATGCTCTGTCCAGAGATTCTTAGGCAGGACTTTCAGGTGCAGAGGCAGGATACCATGCTGTCTCAGCATGTTGTAATGCTGGCTACTCAGGCCGATCATGTGCAGACAATTGGAGTCTGCTCCTGGCAACCTGTGGCAGTGGTACACACCAGGCAACGATAAGGCAGCTGGCATACAATAGGGTGCATGGCTGCTCGGGAGTCTGTGCTCTGTAGGTAAAGGCAGGCAAAACAGGATCTGGTCCTGATAACTCACCACAGTGGCGTGCAAGTGTGCGCAGCTGGCTGGGATACTGTGGGCTCCACATATATACAGGCAGGCTTAAGTGAGCTCTGCAAGTGAGTATGGAGGCAGGCAAGCAATGCAGGGCATCTGAGCATGTTGTTTACCGGTGCGCTGCTATTTACTAAATGTGGGTGAAGATCAATGGCCCCTTGGCCACTAGAATGACCAATCAGGCTGGCAGTCAGCCAAACTTTACCATAATAGGCAAATGCCACAGGCCTGGACTTTCCAAATATGGTGAATCACATGGGTTTTACACAAGGCAGGCACAAGCTGGGCATGTGAGGCTTACACAACATGTTTACAACCAGGGGTCCTGGGCAGACCAGACTTTATGGCACCAGATCTGTAGTGCCCCTTTATGCTCATTATGTGTTTACCTCTGATTTGGGCAGAAATACATGTCCAGGCAAGGCAAGGCATAAATAAGCCTCTTTTCGGGCCTACAGGCCCTCCGACATATGTTAAATATCATTAGGAGAAGTCTTGCAGAGTTAAGAAAAATGAAGTGTTTTTTTCCATGTATCTGCTAAGGATAATATACAAAAGGCTACAGTGAATTTTTACCCCATAGTAGCTTATATTTTTATTTTGTGGTAAAGGTAAAAAGTTCTTCTATACTTTTTTACTTCTTTATGTGTAGTTGTTACAGAGAAAAACCTATGAAATATGCTAAGGTATCTGCATGGACTCATTCCTGCTTTTGATATATGATTTCTGTTTTGTTATTGTGTGGGCCTTTAAAATTTTGTTACGGTTTCTCATGCCTTGAGAAGATGCCACTAGATGGAGAAAGTGTAGTTAAAAAAAAAAAAAAGAGAGAGAAATCATCAAACCAACAATCCCCCAAATTAAGAATACTGAAGTCCTTTACTAGAACCTGAGAAGGCTCAATATACACATCATTTAGAGGTATAATATCTTTGTTATTAAAAGTTATTTGCTCAACTAGGGAAGTTTAATATAGTTGAAGGCTGCCTAATTAAGAAAACTTTTCAGTTTTCAGCAAATATCGTAATTAAAAAAATGCTTAATGAACCTTAATAAGGAGGTAGTGGAGAGAAAGTGCAACTCAAAAAGTAATTATTTAAATATTCCTTGCAGAATCCATTGTATATCTAGGATAATTGGGATGCCACCATTAAATATTTTTAGATAGTGAGACACTAATGTCTCGGGTTTGGGCTGATCCCTCCTCCGGGAAGAAATTCACAACACAGACCTCCCCCTTTTTTTGAAAGTCAGGGAAAGATGAAATTGTATTTTCTTATAGTATAACAATGTAAAGAGAGATAATAACTAGAGAAGAAAGGAAAAAAAAACCCAATACAATAACCTTAAGGGAGATGGGGGAGGGGTCAAGCTGCGGCGAAGCAGCAGAAGCAGCAGTAGCCAAAACAGCAGCCGGGGGACGACAGGCGAAAGCTGCAGCAGCAGAAGCCAGCGGGAGAAAGGGGCAGAACAAGCTGTGCTTCTAGACATTAAGCTCTTGATGCTCCAATGAAATTATATTAATTTATCTATTGTTGCTACTATGTGGCCTATCCCTGGAGTGTTCATCTTTCCCCTATGTCTGAGATAGAAGATCAGCTCAAACGGCCACAACTTATTAGAACATTTCTCATTGTATTAAGTAAATGTTGTATCAATTGTTCTATATTTGGGTGCAGAAATTAAGGATGGCCTTAGGGCTTGAGACTTGCCTGCAATGAGTGGTGGACTAACTTCAGGGTGATGTGGGGTTTTCTATAGTCTCTAAAGTGGTATCCTCTGTCCAGCTAGCAAACGTCAACAAAGGTACAGGAAGTGAATGTTACAGACCTTGTAGTAAAAAAATATTTATTTGGTGGAGCTCATGTTGACATATTTGAAGGTCTCAAATAACATCTGATCTTTCCTTGATTGTGTGAATCCTGAACTATTATTTTCTGGCACTCTCAAACTGATTTACTTTGATGGGCTGAATTTAATGTAGAATGGAGGATTATAACATTTCTTAAGATGGTTATCTTTAACTGGAATTAGAAGAAGTTGGTGAAGAAGTCCATAAAGATGTTTTGGATTAGATTATAAAGCAGTTTACTGACAGAGTTGTGCAATCTCCTGTAAATAACATCCCAGTGTTTGAAAGACAACATAATTTGCATCCTTGTGGTTGACCTGTTCCTATTTCAATTACAGTTTCAGAGATTTAAAGGCTAACAGGGATTTGTAGATCTTTTGCATTAATTAAGCTTTAGTAACTTTACTGGTATCTCCCAGCTTGCCAGTACAGAATTTGTCTTTCTCTACCTGTCTGTCATCTCTGACATTACACCACACTAATCTAGTCTTTGGCTTCTGATTTGCAGCAGTATACAGTTAGTTTTACAGTAATGACAATAGCATTTAAGGCTTCTAAATGGTCTGCTCTAAAACCTCCCTATTTTCTTACTCTTTCAGTAGTTAGTTTGGACACACCTTCATTTTCAGTGGAGTACGCAGATGATCTTTATAAAGTACATGAAAGAGAGAAATATACTGGAAGTACAGACAAAAAACAGACTGGCAACACAAACCTACCCATGCAGTTGTAATAATGTATAGCAACAGTGACTCAGAGAGACTTTCTCCAAGGACAAAGATTAATAGTTATGCTTGGCTAAGACAGTCTGAGAGTAAGGATACCAATTAATGTTAGCTGCAATGTTGTAGGTTTTTTTTTTTTTCAATTATTATTTTTAAATCTTGGCTATTAGTAAAGTTCTGTAATGTCTCCAGTTACTCATGCTGAGTACATTTCATAGCAAGGAAACAATTTTGTGTGGTCTCTTTTGGTATACTGTACTTGTTCAAGAAGAAGCAATAGAGGTTTTGGGGACTATTGTGCTGAACTACTAAAGACTAAGGATTTCTTTTATACACTCTGTAAATAATGGAAGGAAACTCTAAAATTGTGAGATACCTGCCTTTGTTCCTAAACCATCGCAAATAATAACAGAAACAGTATAGATAGGGTTTTCAGGGAACCAATTTTAGAATGAGATTATTTGTTCTCAGGATGGATAAATAAATGATTGACTTTGAGCCAGAAGTTAAATGCAGGTGAACAAGCAGATAAAGGAATAGGCTGAAAATTTGATGTGTAGAGCTGATATTGCTTTAGTACTCTTTCTAAAGATTTTAGGGTGGGAGGTTCTTGCACTAGGTATATACAGCTCAAATATTATCTGCTGCAACATCTGATGGATGGTTGATGGGTTTTGGTTGGAAAAAGTGTCATGGCTATTAGGTACAAGAGAGCCTCCTCAAGGGAGACTATCAAACTTCCATAGAAAGGGATAAGTCACTTGAAGATTAAGTCTTGGTACTTTGTTAATAAAAAAGGAGGGGCTAGCTCAGGTTAAGCTTCAAATCAAGTAGAATATTTAGTAACTGCACTAGAACAAATAATGTTTTTAAATTTATCTATATAATCTAAGAACTCTTTGAGTTTTTCTTTCTTTCCTATCCACACAATCACAGAAATTTTGCTTTCTTTGATTTTTTACTCCTCCTGTGCCATCCAGGAGTGTTTATTTGAAAACAGAAAGTTACCAAGTATTAGGGGAAAGTGACTCATTTTGGCCTTTTCTGAGGGGCTACATAGGTGCTAAGTTTTGGAACAGGACTATGATCTTTAGTCAAAAGTAGCAAAGCGATAGCTAATGGATGATTTTCAGAGAGACAAATAAAGACTACTGAGATAGAAATAAGAACGTAGCCTCAATAGATCTTAACATTACTCTGGTCAGTTCCATTAGGGCAGGGCATGTGATGCAACCCAATCCTCAAACCCTGGGTTTAGAGACAAGGCTGTCCTAGGTTTTGAGATCCCCTATGGACAAAAGAAAGGTAAATGCAGGATCAAGCAGCTGCTGAACCTGACTAATCTCTTATTGATAATGCAGTAAAGAAGGTATTCTTCAACTTGTTCATTATCACATGTAGACAAAAGGAATTGTAGAATATTAGAGAAGGAAAATAGAAGGCAGATAATAAGAAGGAGAAAGAGAGATATCACCACTATGTGATTCAGTATTGTGCAGCATGGCCTCCAATCTGTAATTCCAAGGCACTGAGGCACCAGCCTGACCTGGAGAAATTTCTGAATTGAGTCTTCAGTCCCCTGGGGTCCTCCCTCAGGTTGAGCTTGCTGAGCCATGCATACCGTCTCTCTTGGAAGGTTCCCAAAATGGATCTAGGAGAGTAGGGGGCATCTCAGGAGTCTGTGACTGTGTATGAAGGGGAAAATTAATTAAGGCAAGATTATATTTTTTCCAAAATGTGCTAGTTTGAAGCAGGGTAGAATGTTTTGGTGAGAAGAATTAGATCATAGGCTGTGAAAGGAAAACATTGGTGATGTCTACTCCACTCAGAGTCTTGCTGAAGAAGAAACAAAAACATTAGATCACACTCTCACCATTTTTCACTCACTCTGCCTTGGGCTTCTGACCGAGCAGTATCTCCCTAACCTCACCTTCCACTCACCTTTGCTTCTTAACCTCTTGGCTGAACCTCTTTTCTTCCTTAGGACTGGGGTAAGGTTGAGAGGGGCAGGGGGAAGGTGCAGGGGTGGTTGAGAGCCCCTCCTGGGGACTCAGGTTTCTGGGAGGAGAGTTGTGTTTCTGTGTTACCTTTTACCTTGTATATTTCTGTATATGAATGTATATATTGTAATATCTGCTTGTATATTGTGCTAGCTGTAAATAAATAGCTTCATTTATATTCCCAGAGCCGACTGAGTCTAGTCTGGGTGATTTCTACAGTGTGGAGTGGCAGGGAATGCCCAAACCATCACAATAATATATACTGCAAGCTATATATAAAAAAAGCTAGATTAGTGCAAACAATGTTCTTCTATTCTGAAAAATGTGTCACAAGGTTTAACACAAGGATCAATCGTGTCTACTTTGTTTCTGAGGAAGGAAAAAATGTTACATAAATAGTTAACTTCTGTGATAAGTCAATGAGTTACAGGCTTACTGTTAGTTTTAGCACCAAATCTTTAATGATAACTTCTCATACAGCATTCACTCCTTTAGTAAGAGGGAATCTTAGACCAGCTTTGGATATAATGACTCCATGTTCTCATTTATCACCACGGACATTTGCTTTGATATTATAAAACTTAGTTATCATTTTATATGTGGCACCTCACCTAAAAGTGTTTTCTCATCTAAGATTGTTCCTAGCTTCAATAATCTCCTTACGGGTCTGAGTGTTGATAAGCTGCTTCAGCCTGCCTCATTTTCTCTCCTTTCCCCTTTCCTATAGAGTCTAACTATATGTGGAAAACATTAAATTTTCACCTTGTCTTCCTGTAAATATTCTAAATGCATTTTTATTTTTTGTAGAATATCCTTTCTTTTTTTCATTTCTCAAATAATGCATTTTTTCTACTCTCATGATCCTCACGGACCTCAACCTCTGCTTTTAAGTGTCTCTGGACCTCAACAATCGTTTGCTGCTCCCATACCCTTTATCTCATGGAGGCTTCTTTATCCACCTTGATGAGTTCTGTGTTTTGAAGTCACTTGACAGCTCTTTTATCAACTAAAGAGATCACTGTTACAAGATACTCCTATTTTCTCTGTGAGTTGTTATCTGGATAAACATAAGCACAATAAAAACAAGCTGTCCTCTTAGTGTTAGTGTGGTTGATCTACAAACCTGACCTGCACATCATTTTGCTTCCTCATACTTCCTTGACCTGTCATTTGTTGTTGCAAATAGAAAAATCTGCAATTAAAGGCTTTTTGGTACAACAACAACAAAGTTTGTCTGACCAAATCTCATTGAATCATAGAATCAACTAGAGTGAAAGAAAGCCCCAAGATCATCCAGTCCAACCTACCACCCAGCCCTATCCAGTCAACTTGACCATGGCACTAAATGCCTCATTCAGTCTTTTCTTGAACACCTCCAGGGACAGTGACTCCACCACCTCCCTGGGCAGCCCATTCCAATGGCAAATCACTCTCTCTGGGAAGAACTTCCTCCTTACATCCAGCCTATACTTCCCCCAGCACAACACGAGACTGTGTCCCCTGGTTGTCTGGGAGAAGAGACCAACCCCCACCTGGCTGCAGTGTCCCTTCAGGTAGTTGTAGACAGCAATGAGGTCACCCCTGAGCCTCCTCCTCTCCAGGCTAAACAACCCCAGTTCCCTCAGCTTTGCCTCATAGGGTTTGTGTTCCAGGCCCCTCACCAGCTTCGTCACCCTTTTCTGAACACGTTCCAGCACCTCAACATCTCTCTTGAATTGAGAAGCCCAGAACTGAACACAAGACTCAAGGTGTGGCCTGACCAGTGTTGAGTACAGGGGCAGAATAACCTCCCTTGTCCTACTGGCCACACTGTTCCTGATGCAGGCCAGGATGCCATTGGCTCTCTTGGCTACCTGGGCACACTGCCGCCTCATCTTCAGCCACTCAGTCCCCAGCCTATAGCGCTGCTTGGGGTTGTTGTGGCCAAAGTGCAGAACCTTGCACTTGGCCTTGTTAAATCTCATCCCATTGGCCTCTGCCTACCCATCCAGCCTGTCCAGGTCCCTCTGCAGGGCTCTCCTACCCTCCAACAGATCAACACCTGCTCCTAGCTTGGTGTCATCTGCAAACTTACTGATGCTGGACTCAATTCAGATCATCAATAAAGATACTGAACAGGACTGGGCCCAGCACTGATCCTTGGGGAACACCACTAGTGACAGCTGCCAACTGGATGTGGCACCATTCACCACCACTCTCTGGGCTCTGCCATCCAGCCAGTTCTTGACCCAGCACAGAGTGAATCTGTCTAAGCCATGATCTACCAGATTTGCTAGGAGCTTTTTGTGGCAAAGGGTATCAAAGGCTTTGCTGAAGTCCAGGCAGACTACATCCACAGCCTTCCCCACATTCACCAGTTGGGTAAGCTGATCATAAAGGGAGATCAGGTTGGTGAGACAGCACCTGCCCTTCCTAAACCCATGCTGGCTGGGCCTGATCTCTTGGCCATCCTGTAGGTGCTTTGTGATGGCACCCAAGATGACCTGTTCCATGACCTTGCCTGGCACTGAGGTCAGGCTGACAGGTCTGTAGTTTTCTGGCTCCTCCTTTCGACCCTTCTTGTGAATAGGTATCACATTGGTCAGCTTCCAGTCTTCAGGGACCTCTCCAGTGAGCCAGGACTGCTGATAAATGATGGAGAGTGGCTTGGCCAGCTCATCTGCCATCTCTCTCAGCACCCTAGGATGGATCCCATCTGGTCCCATGGACTTGTGAGGATCCAAGTGACTCAGCAGGTCCCTCACTTCTTCCTTGGGGATTAGAGGGGGACTATACTGGACCCTGACTCCATCTGCCACTTCAGGAGTCCAGCTGTCCTGGAGACAACCTGTCCCGCTATTGAAGATTGAGGCAAAGAAGGTGTTAAGCACTTCTGCCTTTTCCTCATCCTTTGTCAGTGTATTCCCCTCTCTATATAATAATGACTTGAGGTTGTCCATTGACATCAGTAGGATTTTTTCCATTAAGTTCAATGAGTTTTGAATAAAAGTCCAGATGGGCATTTTTTTTTCTTCTTCTAGAACTGAGTTAAAAACTCTGCTTCTCCTAATGTTTATCCATGCTGGGAAGAATTTTATTGCTGGAGCCTTTGTTCTTCGTAACTGTATATTTTTCAAAGGCATCATTTCTCTAATGGGGACCAATGCAAAAAAATCCCTCTTTTTCACCTCTTCCAGCATCTAGGAACAGTGCTGTGCCCTTCTCTGATGTAGTCAGCATTGCCAGAAATCATGAAAATCTTCCTCGCTGCCTGAGCTAATCCAACACTCACAGCTCCCATGCAGTTGTTTATTATTATTGCAATTCACTCTAAAATTAAGGGTGCTCAGGATAGTAAGGATTCTGTTATGTTATGCTTGAAAGAGTTCTGATACTAGAAAGAGCCTTTGCTATTCCTCTTTGGTAAAACATCTACAGTTATGGAGCTCTGGGTGCTTACTCATTGGCTCATTATACACACACACACACATTTAAAAAAAATATATATACACATATATAGATATAATTACAAGTCCTTGTGATTTTCTTTTAAACTTCATAGCAAGAAAAGCAGAATTTCAGAAAGAGCAATTTGCTTTTCTTGACAAAGCTGCTCTGCCTTTCTTGTGTTTTAGTCATCTTAAAGAACTGACACCTCAAATTCTGTTTTGACAAATGGTGAAAACATTTAATAAAAGCAGACTATTGCCTGTAGCAAGGCTGTCAAGATCTAAGTTTCAGATGACAGTCTAAACTGGGAACTAAGTAGGGTAATTATGAGACAAATAGTTCCATGAGTATATCCTTTCCTCATCCACCTGAGCAGGTAGTTTATTATTTTCATTTGGATATTGCAATGATTATTTGTTTATTTTCCTCTCAAAGTATTCTGTTCTCCTGGTGAAAAAAATCTCCTCACCTCAATTCATGCTAATTGAGAACTCCTAGTTTCATCAAAAAGATTTTAATGTTTGTGCAATTTCCTTCAGATTTTACGCTGAAAAAAAATAATTAACATTTTAATTCAAGGAAATTAAAACAGGTTGTTGAGGCAGAGTGCAATGATTGCAGGTATTCTTGGTAAGAGGAATAAGCATGGTAAGTGTTCAAGAAGACTGGAAAATGCTTTCTTGTCATTGCTGGAGGTGTTGTATCTGTACACATTACACTGTGTCTGGGTGTGGTGCCAGAATTTCCCCTTGGGTGAGTGTAGAGTACACTGTTTGCAGAATCCACATTTGGCAAATGTTTGTCAGCCCATAGCCAGTGTTCAGAGTGCTTTGGAGGGTCGCCACTGAGTACTCACTTAAAGGATGGGATAAGGTAATTCTACAACTACTGCTCAAGATGATTTGATGCTTTAAAACGGAAGAAGTTCTTTCTGAAATTGAAGTGTTGTGTAAAAATCAGATAATACATTTTAGTCAGATGGTAAATCTGAAATACATCATCATCTGCACGTACTGCCACAGGAGGAATACTCTTTTTTCAAACAAAACAGTAAATGAAGCTTTTCTAATAGTCCGTGTTTGTCTAAATGTGTCAGTCTCAGGCAGCAGTGCTGTAAAGGGATACTATATCAGTGAGTGAATGTCAGGCAGTAGAAAAGCTCCATGTTGGTTTAGCTTGTCAATGTCACAATTATTTTCAAGATTGCAAAATGATCAGGTACTAAAGTCTGGTAACAAAGACCCTATCATGAATTCTATCCCGAGGAGAGACATTTAAAGGAGCAGCTGGCTACACTGATGGATTCATTGTTGGTTGCAGCCAGAACAACATATTCCCAGTACATGAAGGAGAAGAAGAAAGCTATTAGTGGAAGTAAGAAAAAAATTCTAAAGATTATTCCATTGCCTTAGTCTTTGGCTCAGTTCATATTTAAATCTGCTCAGGCGAAATTCATAGCAGCTTGGCACTCATTAATACAAAGGAGAAAGATCAGGTCCTGATGAGCTGTAAGTACTAAGCAAGCTGCACTTAGGGAAACAGTGTAATATGAGGAGTGGAAGTCACATACAGTGACTGGAAATTACTTCAGAGGTCCTTTATGCTAGAGAGATGTCCTGATACAGCAGTACTTTTGGGTTTTTTTTCTTTTTCTTTTTTTTTTTTTCCCTTACAGAAAACAGAAGAAAACGGAGCAAGGCATTGGGAGGAAGCTCAGTGCTAATTTCCAGTGTAAACTTCATCTGGAAAACTATGGGCAGGAAGTAAACTCAATCTCATTCCTCATGTTTAACCATTTGCGATCATAAATTCACAATAAAAAATGTTGTAGATTTTTTTTGTCATAGATGGTGATTCGTCACTCAAGAATATTCAAAAATTATAATTGACGGACCTGTTTAGAAAGATGCATAGCAATGAAAGTAATATTTCTCAATGTCTTTTGTGATAAAATGTATAAATGTATTTGGTGTTTTACAAATTGTAACTTTAGTTGCCATTTTACTCATGGTAGTGATCATCTCTATTACAGGCAGAGCTCTATTACAGCTCTAAACCACAGCTTCTAACCCTATGTACTATTATGCAAACCATCTGACAATTAGAATGAGCATTTTGGCCAAAAGCAGGATAGAATCATAGAATCAACTAGGTTGGAAGAGACCTCCAAGGTCATCCAGTCCAACCTATACCCCAGCCCTACCCAATCAACTCAACTATGGCACTAAGTGCCTCATCCAGTCTTTTCTTGAACACCTCCAGGGACGGTGACTCCACCACCTCCCTGGGCAGCCCATTCCAGTGGCAAATCACTCTCTCTGGGAAGAACTTCCTCCTAACATTCAGCCTATACCTCTCCTGGCACAACTCGAGACTGTGTCCCCTTCTTCTCTTGCTGATTGCTTGAGAGAAGAGATCGACTCCCCACCTGGCTACAACTTCCCTCCAGGTAGTTGTAGACAGCAATGAGGTCAGCCCTGAGCCTCCTCTTCTCCAGGCTGAACAACCCCAGCTCCCTCAACAAGGCTGGTGTTCCAGGCCCCTCAAAAGCTTTGTTGCCCTTCTCTTGACGTGCTTCAGTATCTCAACATCTCTCCTGAATTGAGGGACGCAGAACTGGACACAGTACTCAAAGTATACCCTGATCAGTGCTGGCCACACTGTTCCTTATACAGGCCAGGATGCCATTGGCTCTCTTGGCCACCTGGGCACACTGCTGGCTCACGTTCAGCCTACTATCCACCAGTACCCCCAGGTCCCTCTCTTCCTGGCAGCTGCTCTCCAGCCACTCTGTCCCCAGCCTGTAGAGCTGCTTGAGGTTGTTGTGGCCAAAGTGTAGGACCCTGCACTTGGCCATGTTAAATCTCATCCCATTGGCCTCTGCCTACCCATCCAGCCTGTCTAAGTCCCTCTGCAGGGCTCTCCTACCTTCCAACAGATCAACACCTGCTCCTAGCTTGGTGTCATCTGCAAACTTACTGATGCTGGACTCAATCCCCTTGTCCAGATCATCGATAAAGACATTTGAGAAAACCTCACTGGGTGTGGGTGAAACATGAAAAAAATAATTCTCAGTGTTCAGGTAACTCCTTGATGAAAAATTTGAAACCCCTGAGTGGTTGTGTGACAATATTGACAAGACAGGAGAAGAGCATGTGCCACAGAGACAGAGGGAGAAAAAAGTAAAAACTCAACATTACTCCCCACTTTATGGGTGCTTATGCACCCAGAGGTGCTGGGCTGGTGGACACAGTAGCTGCTTTCAGAGATTTTCTGTAAAGGAAAGAGAGTACAAAGAACTTAATCTTCATCCAGCAATTTATCCATCAAAGTCTGTAGCTTGTTGGAATATTTGTGAGTAAACCTGTGCACATGCCTGAAGCAGAGAAGGAACATTGTAAGTCCTTTTGGCACAAAGCTGCAGAGTTCTGAGGGAACTGCATGACATAGTTGTCAAAATACTCTTCATGATATTTGAAAAGTCATGTCAGTCAGGTGAAGCATCAGGTGACTGGAAGAAGGAAAATATTGCACTCATTTTTAAAAAGGGTAGAAAGAAAGGAGGACTCCAGGAACTACTGAATTCTCACTCTCACCTCTGTGCTTTGGAAGATCATGAAACAGATCATCCTAGAAGCACTGATAAAGCACATGGAAGGTGATTCAAGGCAGCTAGCAAGGCTTTATTGAGGGCAAGTGCTGCCTGACTAATCTAGTGACTTTCTACAATTAAGTGACTACCCCATCAGACAAGGGAAGGAAAAGGGATATCATCTCTCTGGACTTCTGTAAAACCTTTGGCACAATCTCCACATCTTCCTCTCTAATTTGGAGATACAAAAATTGATGGGTAGACTGTTCAGTGGATAAGGAACTGGCTTGATATCCACATGGAAATGGGTGACTAGTGATGTCCCTCAGGGGTCTTTACCAGGACCAGTGTTATTTAGTATCTTAATTGATAATATAGGTCTTTCGTTCATTTGATTTTGGAACTGCTATACTTGAGTTGGGTTTGGATTGAGCTTCTCTGACTACACTGCTGTACAGTTGTGAAAAGGAAAAATTGAGCCACTGGGCTGTTAAGTGGGCTCAGTCTTGATTTGTGCTTAAATGTCATTTTCCCTTCTCATCCTGCATAGTTCTAGAAACTTTAGTTGTATTTGCCTTCCAAGGTATTCGTACTGCTGCACTGGACAGACATCTTAATGAGCAGCTGCTCCAGGCAGAGAGTGCTGAATACATCTGAACTTCTACCAAAACCAAAGAAAGAAGCAAGTTAAAAAAACCCCCAATGCCTGATATTTATTCGATGTTATTTTCAAGTATGTACAGTTGGCAGGGGCAAGAGTAATTCCTTTACAGTATCACAGTATCACAGTATCATCAGGATTGGAAGAGACCTCACAGATCATCAAGTCCAACCCTTTACCACAGAGCTCAAGGCTAGACCATGGCACCAAGTGCCACGTCCAATCTTGCCTTGAACAGCCCCAGGGATGGCAACTCCACTACCTCCCCAGGCAGCCCATTCCAGTGTCCAATGACTCTCTCAGTGAAGAACTTTCTCCTCACCTCGAGCTGAAATTTCCCCTGGTGCAGCCTGAGGCTGTGTCCTCTTGTTCTGGAGCTGGCCACCTGAGAGAAGAGAGCAACCTCCTCCTGGCCACAACCACCCTTCAGGTAGTTGTAGACAGCAATAAGATCACCCCTGAGCCTCCTCTTCTCCAGGCTAAACAATCCCAGCTCCCTCAGCCTCTCCTCGTATGGCTTCTTGCTCGAGGCCTCTCACCAGCCTCATCGCCCTTCTCTGGACACACTCAAACATCTCGATGTCCCTTCTAAACTGAGGGGCCCAGAACTGAACACAGGACTCAAGGTGTGGTCTAACCAGTGCAGAGTACAGGGGCAGGATGACCTCCCTGCTCCTGCTGACCACACCATTCCTGATGCAGGCCAAGATGCCACTGGCTCTCTTGGCCACCTGGGCACACTGCTGGCTCATGTTCAGGCAGGTATCAATCAACACCCCCACATCCCTCTCTGTCTGGCTGCTCTCCAGCCACTCCAACCCCAGCCTGTATCTCTGCATGGGGTTGTTGTGGCCGAAGTGCAGCACCCTGCACTTGGAACTATTGAATGCCATCCTATTGGACTCTGCCCATCTGTCCAGGTGGTCAAGGTCCCTCTGCAGAGCCCTTCTGCCCTCCTCTCTCTCTTTTGCCTGGTGATTTTTTTCCCCTTTGGAAAATGTAAAGCATGCTTTCTGTGGAAGCATTTCTTGCTGACAGAGGACATGATTTGATAAACATGAGCAACCTGTGCTGTGAAGAGTGTCCTTGGGGCTCATCTCGGAGGCAGGAACTAAGGCAATGAAACAAACCTCCATGTCCAGCTGCAAGGGTACAGAATCTGCTGACTGCAGGAGGCTGGCCCCATGATTGTTTATCTAAGCCTTAAACCTATCTCTGTCTTATGCATAGCCTTAAACCTATCTTTGCTTTCCACATGTACCAATCCTAAGCCAGCTGAACACACCTCTTCTAAGTTTGGCATAAAAGATGCTGTATTACTGCAATAAAGGGAGGACAATTTTAACCACATTAGTGTCTGCATCATTGCTCTGGCCACAGATTTTCACCGACAGCTTTCTGTGATTTTTTTTTTTCCCAATTCAGGAAAGATGAACAATTGCTACAGTGAGAAAACTAAGTGAATCTGCCAATCTAATGCTTTCATGTGTTAGTATGACTGCAGAAAGATAGAGGTGACAGACTGATGGGTGCATATTTCAAGTTTTTGACACTTATTCCACTTTTTTTTAACAGTGTGCAGCCTCAAAGAAAAAAATTGTTTCTTTTCCACAGCCTATGAAAAGACCTTTTGCCCTTTCTATTACACCACAAGACTTGGGTTTGCTAAAGCTCTGCTAAAGTAAGACTATTGACATTTTACCCTAGTACTAGACTGGTCAAAACCTGATATAAATGGGTAACCTAAATAGATTGTTTCATCTAAAGGAATTTTCAGTCCTACTGGCTATCTTATTTTGGGCAATTTTTTAAAATTGAAATGTGTGTGTTCAATGCTATACCATGCAAAGAAATATTTTTTCCCAGATGTAAAGTAAATATTGATTTTTTTTTTTTAATATAAAAGGAAACAGTTTACTCCACAGGAATCAAACTTGACCTACTTTGTGTCATAAAGCTTACATAGGAAAGTTCTGCTGATCACAAATAATATATTCTTCACATATTATAATTCTAAATAGACACCAATGATGGACATAAGTAGTAGTAATTTGCCTCTTCTTTATTTACAGAAAAAAATATTTTTTCTTCTCACCTATCTTAAAATGACTGAAGAAAAACCAAAAATATATATTCATTCCTATTTTTGTACACACAAAATAGTCATTCAAACTCAAAGGGGTAAAACGTCTATGATTCAAGTGGATGCTTTGAATGATAAATGAGCAGTTGTGTTTAACATGCATTTTAATTGTGAAGTACTTCATTTTGTCCCCATGATCAAGGTCACCGGGCTGGATAAATACAGTCACTTCTGTTTTTAAGGCTTTTTAAAATAAAAAGAACATTCAAAAACTTTTAAAAAGACCCATTTCCTGCAAAATAAATCTACTATTATTTTTGTTTTAGAGTGACATAAATATGAGTTTTTCTTTACATGTAGTAATTCAAAAGGTAGTCTTTAGTGAGCGCTCTAACTCAAAGGTGATGATTATTGATACTGCTCCAATGATGCTCTTGGTATAAGGTGATAAGTGAATTTGAAACTCCTGTTGGGGAAGCTTCAGATTCATTTCAAGCACAACGATGACAGAATGAAGATAAAGGAAAAAAAGTACAATTTAGAAATATCTGCAAACTTTGAGTAGGCAGAAAAAAAAGAAAAAGATGAGTGGCAAACATTAAGGCTGGAAAACAGACTCTATCTGCATTCTTGAGTACAGTCTGAGCATTCCTATAACTGCTTAAGATGTGGCTATGCCACTGAAATGCCACTTAGACTTTGTGGCAATTAGTTTCTTACCTTAATTTCTTCTTCTCTTAGGGGATTATGTACACTTATATACTTTTACAGTTAATGTATTTAGTATTTGACAAGATAAATGCACCTTTTGCAATCTCATGGCGATTTTTGTTTGCTAAACAGAAAGAGAAGAGAAATGAATTTCAAAGTTACCTCTTGTGCTGCAGCTTACATCTGATATGGGAAAAAGATAGAGAACATAGAGTGCAGGAACTTAGTTAAATCACTAACTATATGAGCACTGATACAAAGCATCATCAATCAGATAAACACAAAGGAGGTGGGTTTATTTTGAGAGAGTCTTGACACACTCTCATGAAGAAGAAAAATACTGTATTCAAAGATGAGAACATTGGAGACTTCAGCCAGGAATGTAACCCACAACTGTTGCCAGGTGGACAAAAGGTAGAGGTCAGACCTAGGAAGACGTCGGCCCTCCTTCCAAAGACCCCAAAAGGCGACCACCAGGTGGCAATGAGCATGCATAAAGAGGTGGGACATTAGGGAAACGAATTCCAGGAACTGATTGTAATAACTTCACTTATTCCCAGAACTAATTGTAATAACTCTACCCCTGTACTGAATATGTATGATTTTGTAGTATAAGCATTTCACTGAACAAGGTGAAGTTGTGCAAGGGCTTTGAAGGATGATCTTCCCTTGTCACTGAGTGCTGATTAAATATATCTTTCCTGATAACACTCTGTGTGTTGTGAGGTGTTATTTTCCATAAGCCATATCAATTGTTCCTTGTCCTATCACAGGGAGCAAGTGAGAAGAGCCTGTCCTCCTGCTCCTGACACCCAGCCCTCAGATATTTATAAACATTTATTAAATCTCCTCTCAGTCTTTTCTCTTCTCCAGACTAAAAAGTCCCAGGTCCTTCAGCCTCTCCTCATAAGGCATGTGCCCCAGTCCCCTAATCATCCTTGCAGCCCTCCACTGGACCCTCTCCAGCAGATTCTTGTCCCCCTTAAACAGGGGAGCACAAAACTAAATGTAGTACTCAAGATGAGGCCTCACCAGGGCAGAGCAGAGGAGGAGGATAACCTTCCTTGATCTGCTGGACACACTCTTCTTAATACACCCCAGGATCCCATTGGCCTTCTTGGCTACAAGGGCACATTGCTGTCCCATAGTTAACTTGTTAACCACCAGGACTCCCAGGTCCCTCTCCACAGGACTGCTTTCCAGCAGATCACCTCCCAGCCTGTACTGGTGCAGTTCATTATTCCTCCCAGTTTGGCGTCATCAGCAAATTTGCTGAGCAGACTCTGTCTGTCTGTCTGTCTGCCTGTCCCCTCATCAATGTCATTGATGAAGATATTTAACATCACCAGATCCAGCAGTGATCACTAGGGAAACTCCAACAGTTACAGTTCTCCAGCTAGACCTGGCACCATTGATTACCACTCTTTAATCTATGTCTTGCAAGCAGTTCCTAATCCACCTCATTGTCTGTTCTTCCATCTCACACTTCCTGAGCTTGCTCATTAGGATGTCATGGGAGATCGTGTCAAAGGCCTTGCTAAAGTCAAGGTAGACTACATCCACTGGTCTCACTAAATCGACCTATTCAGTTATGTCATCATGGAATGTTATCAGGTTAGTCAAGCATGACTTCCCCTTTGTAAATCCATGCTGACTACTCCTGATAACCTTCTCTTCTGAGTGCCTTGAGATGCCCTCCAGACAAGGATGGAAGTGAGGCTGGCTGGCTGATAATTCCTTGGAACCTCTTTGACGCCCTTTTTGAAGACTGGGGTGACATTGGCTCTCCTCCAATCCTCAGGCACCTCTCCTGACTACCACAATTTGGCAAAAAATGATGGAGAGTGGCAGGGCTATAACCTCAGACAGTTCTCTCAGCATGCTTGGATGCATCTCATTAGGGTCCAAATACCTGTGGATGTTGCAAAATTGATCCCTAACCCAGTCTGAACAGTGGGGAGCATTCCCTCCTCCAGGCTTCCTCTCCTTCATTCAGGGTCTGGAGTACATAGGTGTGATGGTTTGGGTGCTACTTGGACTCCCACACTTTAGAAATCACCCAGACTAGACTCAGCCAGCTCTGAAAGTATGAACGAAGCTTATTTTTACAGCCAGCACAATATACAAGCAGCTATTTACAGTATATACAGTTATATACAGAAATATACAAGGTAAAAAAGTAATACAGAAACACAGCTCCCCTCCCAGAAACCTGAGTCCCCAGGAGGGGATCTCAGCCACTCCTTCACCTTCCCCCTACCCCTCTCAACCTTACCCCAGTGCCAAGGAGGAATGGAGGTTCGGCCAGGGGGGTAGGAAGCAAAGTGGATTAGTTCAAAATGGAAGGTGAGGTTAGAGAGTAAGATGCAGCTCAACCAGCAGCCCAAGAGAGAGTGGTTATCTGTGTTTTTATTTCTTGTTCCTATACATCTCAGCAAGCCTGTGAGGGAAATAGACATCACCATTGTTTTCCTTTCACAGCCTGTAATCTAGTTCTTCTCACCAAAACATTCTAGCTAGCTTCAAACTAGCACAATAGGGTAGTTCAGCTTAGGTGCAAAGACTAAAGAGAAGAAAGCATTCTTCAACTCTGTCTTCTCTGCATTCTCAGTCGTCAAGGCTGTCTCCTCATTCAGCAGTGGCTCCACACCTTCCCTATTCTTACTTTTAATACTGATATATTTAAAGAAGCCTTTCTTATTATCTTTTACTTCTGCAAGCAAGTCTCTCCAGAGCACAAAGTTAGCTCTGCAGAAGTCCAGGGTTGTATTTCTACTTGTTGGTCTGCTTCTACCTTAAACTATGTCATAATCACTGTCCCCAAAGCTGTTCCTGACCTTAATGTCCTCAAGCGGTCTGTCTTTATTAGTTAATACAATGTCTAGCAGTGCACCTGTCCTTGTTGGTTCCTCCACTGCCTGCATTAAGAAGTTACCATTGATACAGTGCAAGAGCCTTTTGGTCTCACTGTGCCTGGCTGTGTGATCTTCCCAGAAAATATCAGGTTGACTGAAGTCACCTTAGGGATATGGTTTAAAGTGAATCTTGTAGAGTAGGGTTACAGGTTGGACTTGGTGATCCTGACGGTCTTTTTCAACCTGGACGTTTCTGTGATTCTGTGAGTTAGGTCTAGAGGCTAACTGCAATTGTCTGTAGAAGGCCTCATCAACATCTTCCTCTTGGTTCGGTGGTCTATAGCAGACACCTACAACAATTTCATGACCTTTCCCACATCCTATAATTCTTACCCACAAGCTTTCAATCTGTTCTGCCTCCTCCCTTGGATAGAACTTAGCACATTTCAGTTGCTCTCACACATAGAGAGCAACTCCCCCACCTTGTCTTGCTGGTCCATCCTTCCTGAAGAGTACATAGCCATCCATGACAACATTCCAGTCATGGGAGCTGTCCTATCATGTCTCAGTGACGGCAATTATATCACAGTTATTCAGCCTAATGCAGATCTCCAGTTCCTCCTGCTTATTTCCCATGCTCCGTGCATTGGTAAATACTCATTTCAGGGAGGGAGTTAATCTATTGGCTTTCACTCTTGCAGTTTGATGATTCCTGGCAATTCCATGGCCACAAACCTAGCAGTAAGCTCTGCATGTGCTGATTCCTTATTACATGATCCCTGTAGTACATCTCTGCAAGACTTTAAGAGTTTTAGGAGTTTGTTTACTGCCTTGACCATGGGCTTGCCTCCACTCCCCATTTTCTTTTACGTTACTGGCCTCAATCTGGCAGGGAGTGGATACAGGGGGTACTTAACTGACAATATCTTTTAATGTGTAATCCTGTCTCTCAATTGGGGTGGTCAGAGCCTGGTATCACTTGTCTATTTCATCTTCTGCTTCCCTGATTCTTCTAAGCCTGTAAACTTCAGTCTTTAATCTTTCAACCTCATCTTCTAGCTGTGCTACTTGTTTGAGTAGAAAATCTACCTGCTTACAGCATATACAACTCTCTGGTACTGAGGAGAGACAGGCATTCACTGTAGCTAGTGATCCTGTGTCATAGCCTGCTTCATTTCATCCTCTGTCTGTATTCCCATCTCCGTCTTAGCTGGCACCAGGATTTTGCCTTTCTGCCAGGTGGAGACCATTATGCTTACCTGATATGGTGTTGTGGTTTGAAGGTTAGTAGGTTAGATTTTGTTCCCCCCCCCCCCCCCCCCCCTCATACACTGCTCACTGCATTACAGTGAGAAGGGCAGTTTTTCTGCTGCTGCCCTCATGCTGGAATGAGAGTCTTCTATTAGTTGGCATTTAAATTTCACATGGTTCCCTGGCAACACCCCCCAGTCACATCACTTTGCTATCCACCATTGCATCAAAATAATGTTTTAATTTTATAACTTAACAGCAATATTCCACTGAAAGATACTTTGCTATACTTATCGACATTGGCCCAAGTGCTCCCAGAATTAGCTTGAGCTACTATACACAGTTCCAATGCATTAACCAAATCATTGCAATGGCAGCTGGCTAAATGGAAAATGGTCTAAGACATACGTATTTTAAACATGAGAGAAACTGTTCTAGCTCAGTCATATGAGGACTTTTTCAGTGTACTTTTTAAAAGGCTAGATATATTTTCAGTGATAACTGCCTAAGTTAACTAACTCAAAACTTCCCAAGTTCCAGTAACACACAACACAGTGTGTATTAGACTCCTATGGAATGCAACAAGAGTAAACCACATGGAGATGAAGAGACTAAAAAAAAATGACAACAACAACAAAAACTGTGATAACTTTCCAGCAAGCTCTGTGTTTTGAAATATTTACCTTTTGATGTTGTGAAAATAATAAGCTCCGAAAGAGTTGACTATGTTGTTTCATTAGAAAAGAGAAGAAGAACAGAGAATTACCTAACAAAAGACAGGGACTATAAGCATTTCAGACTGCTTTTACATAGCAGCTGAGCAAAATGTTTATCAGAGGATTTAAAAACATACAGTGCACAGGACATAAAGAACAGTTCAGTTTATGCTTTGATGAATTATTTAGCCTATCTTTACCTCCAGTGAATGATGTAATTTCTCTCAAAGATCTGTTATGCAGCAGTTTAAAAGTGCATAGATTGTAACCATGGGTTTATAATATGCTCTGAATAATGGCATTTCATATACTTTCCATGCTATTTTGTGTTCTCATCTATGATGCTAAATCTATGTGTCACTGAGATTCCTCATTAGGAATTTCTGGCATCATTTATCTTCCCTGACACCTATTATAAGCTTGGCATCATCTGGTTTGTCACAATAAAGTTATATTCATTTGATATCAACAAATGAAATTCAAAATAGCTGCGTGCTGTGGAAATAAAAATAGCATAGCTGTGGAAATTTTCCTGTTGACCCTTCCTCACCAGACAGGAGACTATTATCAGCATAAAATGGGCTGCATTTATCTGTGTGATTGTTAGCAATTAATTTGATTACTTTATAACAGTTCTTCTACAATTCTTGAGTGCCTAAGTGAATGGATAGCAATGCCAGCTATTCTGATGTTGTTATAAACCAGAACCTGATACTGCTAGTAATATATAAACAGCACACTCTTATCTCAATGGAAACAAGTAGAAAAGTACTTTGTGGAGTTTATGCTTTGTGTAGTTATGTATAAAACTACTTTGATAAAGGACAATTTAGTCAGTCCTCTGACTGTGTTACTTCACAGTTAACTTAGGTTAGGGGAAATAAAGGGTTAGGTATGATTAGAGTTAAGGCGGATACAGCCACACATGCAGACTGCCAGAGAGAAGGAGCAGAAATGAGAACTGAGAAGTGTGTGAGAAGTGTCTTATATATATTTTGACTAGCAGCATTCCTCAGCAGAAGAATGAGCAATAGAGGTTACTGTGGGTTGTTTTTGGGTTTTTTTTTTTGTTTTTTTTTTTTTTTTCTCGCAGCTGAGGATTTAATTTCTCTCAGTAAAATATTCCAATTAGCCTCAAACCAACACACAAGCTATTATGGAACTGGAAACTACTGTCAATTTTAGAGTGTTCATCAAGGCTGACAGTTAACATAAATACAGCCAAACATAACTACTGTATACAATTTGAGTTTAGACTTGGATTTGGATGTGAATCTTTTGATTAATTTCAAAATATTTTTCCCTTGTGATCCAGATAGTAACCTCTGTTCCAGCCCACCTAAATAATACAATATGCAGAAACTAGAACAGCAATCTCTCTGGTCAAGTAGCCTCCCTTTTGTATATTGTGTTTTGAAACTAATTCACACGTTCACAGATTGTACTGGGTTGCAAGGCACTCTCAAAGGACGTGTTCTCCAACACCTCCTGCAGTGAGTAGGGACACCTCCAACATCAGGTTGTTCAGTCACGTTTAGTCTGGTCCTGAATGTTTCCAGGGCTGTACTGTCAGCCACATCCCTGGGCAATCTTTTCCAGTATTTTACCATTCTTATTGTAAAGAACTTCCTCCTTATGTCTGACCTGAATCTGCCCCGCTCCAGTGTAAAAACATTGCCCCTTGTCCTATTTCTATGAGGCCTTCTAAACATTTCTTCCTCAGCCTTCTTGCAGGCCTTCTTCAGATATTGAAATGTAGCTCAAAGGCGTACCTGGAGCCTTCTCCAGTCTGAACACCCCTAATTCATTCAGCCTGTCTTCTTAGAATAAATGTAACTGTTGAATTTCTTCCTGAGTTATAAGCCACAGAGGTGATGTTAATTCATGATATCATTGTTCATTGTCTAGCACAGTGGAATTTTTCCTTGTGTTATCTGTCACCATTCATGATTACGGTACAAATGATGAATACATAATTCTTTCCAGGTTCTATTGGAAGAAAACAAAATTCCTTTAGGAAGAGTGTGTGAACGACTTTTCAAAAAGAAACAAACTCTAACATTATGTGTACTTCTGGGAAGCTGACATAAGTAATTTTATTTGAAACTTTCTTCTTAATGATGAGGGTTGGCTACATAAAAATGACCATTTCAGTTAAGCAATGATATATTTTTGACTATAAATGTAGTAAATATGTTTTTTTTTTTTGTTCTTAGGCTGTTGTATAGTATTATTAGACAGTGTAAGATTGAACAGGAATTGATGGCTGCTTTTTTGTTTGTTGTGCTTTTCAGTTCCTTGAATATATTAATTTGTGATTTCAGAAAGTTGAAGAACAATGGAAGACATCTGTACATAAATGTCAAAATCTTAGTTTTCCTAAAGGATTGGAATGTGATCTTTTCATAATAAATCCTTTAAGTTTAATGCTTCTTTGAAAAATTAATCAAAAGTTTTAGACAATCACATTACTATATATGTGCGTGTGTATATATAGTGGTATATATGGATATGTATTTACTATATAATGAGTTCTAAACCTACTGTTCAGTTTAATTTTGTACCTTTTAGAACTTTGTAGATACAAGTGCCTTTTGCCACTGACTGTAATCTGCACATAGATTACCTTCAGTTTTATTAAGCAAGACTGTATTTTAGAACATCAAAAATATAAAGTGTATGGTGATACTGAAGTATACAATGATTATTGTTTTATATCAGTTCTCTTCTAATATGGTTCCATCATTACACTTGTAGAGATCCTCACAGCAACTAGTAACAACTGGATATTGAGCATATAGAGAATTTGCTGGGCTGGGAAAGCTCCTGTGTTATATGGAATATACTTCTTGCTGTAGTTTAAAGCTCATACTCTAGCTTGGTTCTAAATTATAAACAAGAAACAGGAACTTTCTGAACATTTTTGAGTAAAGGGTAAATAAATAAATTGATTGGATACAAAAGAAAAATGGTAAGTCTTTATAATTCCACTTGCTTGCAGATTAGAATACAGTGTGCTGCACAAACTGTTCTTCCTTCCTTTTGCTCTTCTCCACTCTGGCTGCTGCTGGCTGGTGCTTTTGCATGATTTTGCTGGCCTTGGCTGAGACTCTTGTTATGGCTAAGTACTAATTGTGGGCCTTTCTCTGTCCTCTCTCTCTCTCTGGGGAAAGAGCTATTCACTTTTCCTTTGTTCAGAGAGGTATGTAAAACAATTTGATTTTTTTCTTAATTGTAATCTTTGTGTTGTTTCTTAATTGTAAATAATTGTATATATCTGTAAATATATTTGGTACATTTTCATTGCATTCTATGCTTTTAAATTTTTATCTTGCTTGTAAAAACACCTTCATTTTGCTTCCAAATCTTCTGAGCTAGTCTGGTGATTTATTTTGGGGATAAATTCATCTCACTGCACTTATATCTGTACCATCTATATAAATACTATTACAGGTATGTAGCTATTTGTATGTTTTTTCCTACTCTACTGTTCAACAGAAGAAGTTTTAACAGAATGAAAACCTACAGTTGAAGGATATTATTTTGGTTTGGCTGAAGGGAAAGATCTATGTGTGAATCCACAACATTCCGATTTCTGATGAGAATGGCAAAATTTCTCCAGAATTTGATTGTTAGAGTAACTTGCAGCATAGTTGGTGCTGTCTTGTAAAACATTGATTGCTGATCCTACTGATTATTGCTTTAAAGAAAATTGTGCTGTTGGGGTGTTGGAGAGATTCCCAAAGAAAGCACTCTTCCTAAATGATGAGCCTTGCAGCTGTCTGTAGTCATCTGGAATGTTAGTCTGACAAGTCATGAGATATTAGTGTGATTGTCTCAGTACTTGTTGTGAGAAGAATCTATTGAACAAGCACTTGTCATCAGTTAAACTTCCCAGGAGCAAGAAAATTGTATGCATACTGCTATGAACAGTAAAGTACATGATTGGTTAAACAGCTAAGAAAATTAGAAATAATGGAAATATTTGTTCATAGATGTACTCAGGCCAACAGTTGGTAACAATATTAATAGTAGAATTATGTTATGGTCATACATTAATAGTGTCAGTATTACGTGCAATGAGGTAGGTAGTTATTTGCCAGGAGAAAAAGAACTAGGGTATATTTCAGATAATAGAACTTATTGGAAGTTCATGTTTCAATAGATTGTGATGAAATGAATACAGATGCAGTAGAGGATACTACCAGTTATGGTCAAGATTGTGGAAGGGTGACAACACTATTTATGGGGAATGAAGTTTTCTGATGCCATAGTGCTTAGAACAAGATATTGATGATGATGATGAAGATGATGATATGCACTATTACCAGGAAAAATGTTACTATTACATTCATGTTATTTCTTCCAAGAAGGACATCAGAAAGAAAATATTTGACATTAATAGTGCTTGGGATGAGGTTGCTAGCAACATTCTTCACCAAATAGCTGCTGAACTATTAACAAGTGTTATTAGTCCAGGTTCAGCTTTTGGTATGAAACTAGTGTATTAGAGGACAAAAAATTTTGGATAACAGATTTAGATAAAGTCATCAGAGAGGGGTAACATTTAAATGAAATGGTAAAAAAAATGTAAAATTACCTCTCATTAAAACCAATCACTTGATAAATGAGTTTGTGAACTTCAAGGCAAAAACTCCTGGAACTCTATATTCCAAAACCAAGAAGCAAAAAGTCTGTAGGATTGGGCTTGCCGAAATCTAAGAAAAGAGGCTTTTCAAGAAGCATATAAAATACTGAAATAGGAAAAAAAACTCAGTGCACATATATAAAGATAATATTAATCACCTAAAAGGTAGCTTTTAGAGATCCAAATCATAGGGATAAAGTCTAAAATAGGGTTCTGTTATGGGTCAATGGAATTACTGCAAATTATTAAAACTGGTAGAAGAATGTTGTTTAGCTCTAAAACAAAAAAGAAAATGAAGAGGAAAGGAACAAAATTGCAGATGATGTCTCAAAGTGACTGCGTTGCCCTGTTTTCATTAAGAGTGGGTATTTCATTCATAGTAGGGGATAGCAGTATATGATACTAGACAGTGGTTGTATTTAGCAGTCTGGGGAGGCAATCAGTTATCTGGATGACTGCAAAGCTGATGACATGCTATCAGCAGTATTTGACCCTTAACAATTTATGTTGAAGGAAATTATCATTCCAGATACATAATTTTAAAGAAGAAACATATCTATAGTGAGGAAGAGTGCCATAAATAGATAACACATAAAAAGCAGTAGTGCAAAATTATGTGTTTAAAATCTAATCACAGATATTTCAGCTGTAACATAAGAATTAGAAGTAATTGTTGTAGAGAAAAATGAAAGTGACCAGATAGTTCAGAATCATCTCTGTCATTGTCATGAGACTGTAAAAACTATAGTACATCTTTGGAATGATCAGGAAAAGTACTTCTTGAAGAGGCAAGAGAAAGTTAATGTTGGCTTGTAGGGCATTGGTTACAGTTAAATCTAGAATACATTCAGAAATGGTGGATTTTGGGCTGGGATATTATCTGAAAAGCTCTACAAGACAGGTAAGAGGAATGGAAAACTTGTCAATGGTAGGAGATTCAGAGATTCTGGTTTGCGTAGTGTGAGAAACTAAATCCTTTTTGCCTTGCGGTACTGCCCCATGGCTTTCCTTGTGCTGCTTGCTATTTGTGCTCTCAGCTAAGCCTGAAGGTTTAGCATCCTTTGCTATTTGAAATTCATGATTTTTCCCTGGGATTTCCCTTTTGGATTATGTTGGGATGCCTCACGATTTTTACCTTCCTACGGCTGGGGTTTGAGGCACGGTGAAGTGTTGTCGCTGGACAGAGTCACGTGTGGCTGTCCTGAAATCTGCGACTTGCAGGTGGGCTGGATTCATGCGTCGAATCGTGGTGAGATTTTTTGCGCACTGTGCCTTTAAGGCTGCGGTTTCTGGTTTGCTGGTTTCCCACGGCTCGGTAGGACTCGGTGGATGGGTTGGATCAGTCACGTCAGTGGGAGTGATTGCACTGCGAATGTGAAGGCTGGCAGTGCGTCTCTTTGCTTTGGCTAGCCGAAGTGCTGCTTTTAACTTTGCAGCTTGACTTTGCTTTTAAATCGCGTGGCCCAGAGGAGACAGTGTCTCTGGCAGTAGCGGCAGGACTTTGAGAGCTGTCTCTGCCCTGTCTCTTAGCTGAATTGTGGCTACCCTCAGCTGAGTAGACGCTGATAGATTGCCTCCTGAAGGGAGAGACACGTCTTTTGTATTCGATAATGTGCAAGCAAATACCTTCATCCCCCACGCTCCACTGGGGAGAATGGAGAAATATCGTCTGCCTTTGCATCTTGTAAAATGCGCAGTGAAACCAAACCAAAAAGCCTCTGGTTTTGAAACTTTAAGTTTTCAAGTTCTCTTTCCAGGCTCAGAATTTTTCACATCTGCATTTTTTAGCTCCATCAGTGTTTGCACTAGACAGGTAGCCAGGATTAAAGCGTTCTTTTCCTGAGCATTTTTTGCTAGTTTTTCAAAGAAAATTTTGAGCTGGTGGCAATTTTTAGCTGCCCACTCTAGACCGTATCCTGTGATGTTATATCCCAAGTTATGCAATGTTTTCATCACTGTGCACACCTTATGCTCGTTGTGCCAAAAATGTTGCAGAGGGGAAATTAACTCATGCAAGATGATATTTTCCCAAGATTAATATTGTTTATTAATTTTGATAATCAGAACTCTCGCCACTCCTGACCACTAATTTTAATAATATTTCAGTTCTTACACAATCATGGAAACATTCTATGTATAATATCTAGATCTAGTATTAACCAGCAAAATATTTAAACATTAATTGAACTGGAAGAGAAGATTCCCACAGTCAAATGCCCCTTGCGGTCAGTATGCTGCTTGCCCAGTAGATGGGCTCAAGAAGCTCTTTCTGCTCTATGGCAGAAGGCAGCAGAGAATTACAAAGAGCCATTTAAGCTTTTACTAAAAAATTATTATTACCCGACCCATGGGGTCTGTTAGCCACAATCCAGACAGTGCCCAAATGCTTTCAGGGGATTCTGTCTTGTCATATGTTGAGACGAATCTTCCCAGTTTCTGGGGAAAGAAGCATCTAATCTCTGACCTTGTCTCCTGGCTCATCTAAGCAGACTTTCAGGTGTAGAGGCAGGATGTTGTGCAGTCAACATGATGTCACACTGACCACAGAGACCAATCACATGGTGTCATCCAGGGTCTGCTCCTGATTACTTGCGGCAGTGGAGTTTACCAGCAAACACTAAGGCAGTAGGCAATTGCAACAGGCAACAGCAGAGCACAGCTGAGCACAGCAGAGAGAAGCAGGGGAGTGAGCATGTTGTTTGCCTATGTATCTCCTTTTATCAATGTGGGCCGAGAGTAATTGCCCTTTGGACACGGAATAGCCAATCAGGATGGCAGTTAGCCAAACCTTATCATATTAGGCAAAGCCACAGGCTCGCTTTTACCTCATTTGGGAAAAGCACAGGAATTGCACTAGGCAGGCACAAGCTAAGTGTGTGTACCTTGTTTACCACAGGACCCTGGGCAAGCCAGACTCAGTGGCTCCAGGTTCTTCTGTGTCCGTTTCCTGTGCTTGCCTCTCTGGCGGAGCAGAAAAACATGCCTAGGCAAGGCAGGACATGTATAAGCCACATGTAGGCCACATTTAATACATCATCAGAGCCTTTAAAGTTATGCGAGGGAGTCTCTATTAAAGCGATAAATTTGTGTTAGTATTTTTGACAGTATCATGCAAATAGGAGGGGTATATTTCCTTAAGCCAAGTGAGAAAAAAGTACCAAGGGTTTTTCCCCTGTGCCTAACACTTTTTTTGCTTTTGATAGTATTACCCTCCTTAGAGTGCATTTCCAGCATTGCTTCTCATTCTGCTAACAATACCATTTTTGCTAGTATTTCTTCTCTCAGACATACTAACATCTGAACCATCAGTAAAACTTGCTACAGATTCTGCATGCTCTTTTGTTTAAAGGTTTAGAGAGTGAGACAGAAGCTCTTTATGCCTCTGGTGAGTACAAGAAAGTGCTCCATATAGGACTGGAAAGAACTGGAAATTTAAATGACAGTACACTTCACAACTACATAAAACATCCAAAACCCAGAAAACCATAGCCAACCTTGGCCCATTTCTCTAATTTGGGCTTACCATTCATTCAGCCAAAGCTTTCCACAACTTTCCCTCAAATCAGGCCAAACCCCTAGGCTGCAAGTGCCGGCCCCTCCCCCATCCCCTTCCATACCAGGTGCAAATATAAGAAAATCAGTTTGCCCATGCCACTGACATAATTGAACCAACTGTGCTGTTTGTTTGTAAAGGCAAAATTCAGACATTATGAGAATGAAAAAAAAAAGCCACATTTTCTGGTGTCCACTCTGGACCTATCTAGCCCCTGGACTCTATGGTTAAGACATTCCATTTTCTTAAACCTACAAGAGGATTGTGCTTATCAACTTCCAAAATATTTGACCAAAGTACACCATCCTAGCAGTGGATGAACAGCTCTAAACCAAATATACTGTCCTGAGAATGGGAATGAGTTTTTAGTTGAAGAGTAACAAATTAGCCATACATGGTGTGATGGTTTGGGAGTTACCTCCCACACACTCTTATGAAATCACTGTCCTGGTGTCCTGTATACCCCTGAATTCCTCTCCCTCTGTGGTTTGAATGGGAGAGGAAAAGTCATGACCAGACCTATTCCTACCTGCAGGCGTGAAGGGGGGAGAGCAAGGGGCTCTTCTGGCACAAGGAGTGCTCTGTGCAGTGTCCACTCTGGAATCGGGCTGAAATTGGCTGTGGTCTTCATGCCTAGGAAGTAGTAACTCTGCTCTTTGTCTAGAGAGGGTATAAATATTGGGGGACTTCCCACCTTTGGGGTTCCCACCTTAGAGATCGTGCCTGCCTGAGCGTTCATTCCTGCCTGGGATTTCTCTCTGCCTTCCCCTGACCTGGATACAGAAAGAGCCCAGCACTCCAAAGGACTGCTTCACCCATTAACACCTTTTGTGCGGACTTGCATACCTCTTAACGACCCTTAACGATAGCATCAGGAGAGAGCGAGAGCACAGGCCACTGGACCAAGTCAGCGTGACTGTGAGTTGTTTGGCTCAGCTTTATTATTAAGAAAAACACTATAATTTAATAGCTAAAAGCCTTTTCCAACTTCTGACTTCCAAATAGTCAAATTATCTATGGTATCTTGTAGATTTTCTCAAACGAACTGAATCTGGTAATTAAAACTAAATTAATTTCTGTATATAGTTTTGGGGGCGGGTTTTAGGGAAATAAAAATAATTCTATTTTTATGTAAATTCCTGACTCAGCCACATTAATTCCCTGCCTCCACAACAATCACCCAGACTAGACTCAGCCATCTGGAAGGAATGAAACTTTATATTTACAGCTTAGCACAATATATAATCAGATATTTACAGTATTTACAGCTGTATATAGAAATATACAAGTTAAGAGTAATATAGAAACACAACACTCCTCTCAGAAATCAGAGGCCTTAGGAAGGGCTCCCAACTACTTTCTTCCACCTTTCTACCCCTCTACCTTATTCCAGAGTATGCCTTATGTGCAAGGTGAGGTTGGAGCATCTGCAAGAGGGGTTAGAAGGCAGAGGGATGTTATGGAGGGGTTTGAGTCTGCGTTTGGGTTTAGATATGAGGCCAATTTTGAAGGTTTTTAAAATAATTTAATAATATATACAAAGAGAATTTCCCCAAAACTTATATACAGCTAACCCACACAAATTCTTTGTACGTGGTTAGTGAAACTATTTTACAGAATATTTATTTACAGCAGGATTAAGCAATTTGGTAGAGGTTTGGAAAGGTTCTGGTTAGAGAGTCTTGTGGCATAAAGTGACACTGGTAAAGTCAATGAAATTTCTTAGCTACTCAAATCGAGAGAGTTCAATTACTCACTAATTGGAAGTCACAGTCTCTGTGGTCCCAAATATGTGTAGCGAAAGCCACGTAATTGAGCCTCATGGATCTAAATAATTCAGTTCGAATTTTGGGGTGCACTGAGAAGATTCCACAGGTCCGATGGGGCTGATACAGCGAGCTGGAGTGGTGGCCAGCCAGGAACGCCTTGGTCAATCGCCCAAGGATTGGTGCAAAGTACCATGGGACAAAGAGTCATATATAGCGGATAAAGGTAGTGGCCCCAGGCAAGGAAGAAGCTGGGAGAAGTGAGCGGATGATGGTGGCAGGAGGTGAGAGGCACTTTGTTTACCTGAATCACCCTATTTATTGAATGTGGGTTGAGATTAATGGGTCCTTTGGCCACTATAATGACCAATCAGGCTGGCAATCAGCCAAACCTTACTATAATAGGCAAAAGGCACTTGCCTGGACTATCCCAAGTATGGGGATCACATGGATTTACCTCAGGGAGACAGGAGCTGGGTGTGGGGGGGCTTACACAACCTGTTTACTACCAGAGGTCCTGGCAGAAAAAACATGTCCAGGCAAACATAGGCATATGTAAGCCTATTTGGGCCTATGTGACCCTTCACCACAAGGGATTAGTTACACAGAAGCAGCCCAGGGCACCAATTGTGACAGAAACACACACTGACACTGTCTTGCTTTGTCTTATGTATGTTTTGTGTTCTTGTTTTTATACATCTCAGCAAGCCAATGAGTAAAGTAGACTTCACCATTGTTTTCTTTTCACAGTCTATAATCTATTTTTTCTCACTAAAATATTCCAGTTAACCTCAAAATAGCACACAAGGTAAAAACATGGACAAATAGTATGTTTCTAGATCATATATTTCTCCTTCACCTTGCTTTGAGTAGAAATAGTGCACTGAGGAGCTAAAGAGTTCCCTTGTATTTGGCAGGAGATATTTATTTTCCAGTTGTAATAGTCTCTCATTGGCACTGAACATAACAGATACATGGAAGGGAAAGGCAGTTTGTTGTGTGCTGTTTTAATACGTTGGCTGCTGTGCGATGTTTAAGCAACTGCATTCACTGTATTTCTTTCTATCAAAGGGTCCCAGTTTTAACTCAGAGGATCTAAGCAAGAGTGATAGCCTAGTTATTTCTTTCTCTTAGGGGAAATTGATACACTCAATCCATGAAGTGAAGCTTCTACCAAATAAAGGCTGATGGAAGAAAGTGCTTGAGACTGCATTTCTCTCTGGATGTTAGAACATTTCTAAGTATGGATGATACTGAAGTAAAAAGCTGGACAATGATCAGATTCAGAATGTTACAGGAGTTTATACCTGTGTAAGACATTTCCTTGGCAAGTGCTGATGATAGTGATTTTATACTAAATGTGACAAAATTATCATATTAGGAGGTTGTAGCAGACATTAATAATATTTATTAATTATGACTATTAATTATGAATACCAAATTTCATTATTAATAGTTTTTGAATTGGGAAATTTCCCTGAGGTTCATTGGATTTTCTGTCAACAGGAAGCAAGTGCACAGAATTAAACAGTTTAAACAACCAGAACTTGGAAAAAAATAACAAACCAGGAAAAATTCTAAATGTGCTTGTGGAGTCTCAGCATTCACTCTAGCATATGTACTCACGACTCTTTTGGTCCCTGAATAAGTCTCCTGTGTGAAAGAAATTTTGAAACTTGCAATGATCCCCGGGTAAAATACAAATGTTTCAGGCAGAGCGAAGAAATGCTGCTAAACTACTAGTGTGAGCTGCAACACGTGGCTGCCTTTAATGAGCTGCAAACAAGGAGAGATGGGATGGCTCCGAGCAGACAAAGGCTGAATGTAGACAGCAGGGTGCAGAAAGGCATGGTTTCTAAATCATCTCCCTTTATATACTTGATTTGAAAATCAAACTGGCCAATAGGCACTAGCACCATTGCTCTGGCCAATGAATTCAAAGCTTCATGCCTCTTTTTGACTATGCAGGCATGGTGAGGGTAGCACAAGACACCTGACATGAAGTGCTAAGCCTACTAGCTTTCAAGGCTTTGCTGGGGTGAAACCCTTATTGTTTGCTCATCTTACTCACTCCTGGGCCCCACAACAGAAGGAGGAGAGCAAGGGTTAAACCTATCTGACAGGATTTATGCCCTACTATGACAGAGGTACAGTGTTTTGTTACAGAAATCAGTGTCTTGTCCCACTGTTTTATCAGTGCACAAAAATTGTGAATGCTCTCTCTTTACACTGATCTCATAGGAACTCAAGTGCAGAAATCTCTGAGTAATCTTGTAGTTATAATTAACCATTTTGTTTTTACAAACAGTATTGCTCAGTGTTTCACCTTATCCTAGACCTTTCCCTTTAGTGGAGATTTATGAAAGTAGGCAATTTTAGTTTTGTATCTTCAATTTGTTATTTTCCAAAACAAAGCTTGAAGTCACCAGCCATTTTCTGAAGATCAATCCCAACAAACTCAAAAGACAATGCTTGTGGGAAAGTGGGTTCCAAGACACCTCTCCTTGTTTCACATCTGCAATGGCAAGATATTTCTCAGATTTGGCATGTCCTATGTACTCTTTACCAGGAAGTTCATGGAATAAAAAAAAATAATTGAAATAAATTTGAGAATGATTGTGTTGTTGGCCTAGTTGATGAAAGCCCAAACAGATGGAAGAGATTTCATGTACAGCCTTTGAAAAAGTCCTTCAAATGCTGCTGAATTGCTCCACATTGTTCCTGGCTAGCTTTTAAGCTTGATGCACTAGATGTTTGCTGAAAATTACCTGCACGCAAAAGCACACAGAAAAGAAATTTGACATTATAATTTGTAGTACATCAATAGTTGATGATCTTAAAGATCTTTTCCAATCAGAATAATTTTGTGAATAAGTTGCCATTGCTGGAGTCCTCTCTGCTCTTTAGTGGAAGCAATCATCATGGCAGACCCATGGAATAGCATCTGTCTGCATGCCAAATGAATTTACCATGATTACTGATTTCACAAAGGTGAACCCATGAATTTAGCACACTAGAAATGTTTTTGCTGTGCTATTGTACTGCCTAGTTTCCAACAGTACTTTTGAAGTGAAGATGCAATTTTCTGTAGTGGGTAAGTTTTGCCTTTTCTCAGAAGGTTCATTTGAAGTTAATGAACTAAGAAAGTTCTTTAATTTGTAATCATTCAATTAATTATAACATAATACTAATTAAATAAGTAATGCAAGATCCTTAAATGGGGAAAATATTAAATAATTGAACAAAATCCTTTGCAATGAACATTTCCTCTTAGCAGCTGTGATTGTGCACTAACTTTTGAAGCACAAAAGGGAGAAAGGGAGATTGGGACACTGGGAGAGAAAGAAAGAAAGAAAGAAAGAAAGAAAGAAAGAAAGAAAGAAAGAAAGAAAGAAAGAAAGAAAGAAAGAAAGAAAGAAAGGAAGAAAGGAAGAAAGGAAGAAAGGAAGAAAGGAAGAAAGGAAGAAAGGAAGAAAGGAAGAAAGGAAGAAAGGAAGAAAGGAAGAAAGGAAGAAAGGAAGAAAGGAAGAAAGAAAGAAAAGTAACAATGTATCTTTGTAATATTGTCTGTGAGAATGTGTGGGCATTCTGAATGTAAAATACCAGCAGATTAATGTAGATGTTTTTCAGAGCTAATTAAATTGAAGTGCCTGGTTTCTCATGATGAGTGGCTAATTACATCACAGCAGAGTTAGATAGATAAGAAGTACTTGGAGCTGTAAGAGCAATCAATACAATAGAAACAATTTCAGAACTAGCCTTGGATCTTAAGATATACTTAAATAAACAATAAGATTCTGGATAGGCAAATATAAATCACTGATACTGCATTCAGATTGGTATTCACTTATAGCCACATACCACTCAGAGTGCTGAGGCCAACTCAGTGTAGGAATTAGTAGTGAGTGCTTTTGACTTTTAATGTTTTTGAGATCTAATAAATATTTCAGCAATGACACTTCTGATTTCAGAAGGTCATGATTGTTGTGGAGGCAGGAATTAATGTGTGGCTGAGTTGGGAATTTATACAAAAATAGTTATTTTATTTTCCCAAAAACCCACCCCCAAAACTATATATACAAAGATTAATTTAGTTTAATTAGCAGATTCAGTAGCATGAGAATTATCTACAGGGATACAATCAATAATCTGACTATTTTGGAAGTCAGAAGTTGGAAAAGGCTTTAGCTATTAATTAATAGCGGGTTTCTTACTAATAAAGTTGAGCCAAAAAAACTCACTATCAGGCTGTCTGACTGTGAGGCTTGTCTCTCTCGTTCCCCTGCAGAAGCTGTCGGAGAGTCGTTAAGAGGTATTCAGCTCTTACAAAGGTGTCAATGGGGAAGCAATCCTTTTGAAGCTTTCTGTATTCACCTTAGGCGAGTGAGGGCGGAGGAGGAGTCTCAGGCAGACACGAACGTCCAGGCAGTAACCAAGTCCAAGGTGGGAACCCCCAAAGGCGGGAAGCCCCCCAATTTATACCCTTGCTAGACAAAGGGCAGAGTTACCACACCTTAGGCGCGAAAGCGCACAGCTAACCCCGGCTCGATCCCAGCGTGGGCACTGCACAGGGCACTCCTCGTGCTGGCAGGACCCCTTTGCTCACCCCCTTCATGCCCGCAGGGCAGGAGGGAGGGGGGGGTGGGAACCAGGTGGCTTTCCCCCTCCCATTCAAGCCACGGAGAGAGAGGAATTTAGGGGTACACAGGACTTCCAAGACAATGATATTGTTATTGCTCAGAAAATGAGCTTCAGTCTTCACATGAAGAGATTGTTTTGCAGTACAGAAACATAGTTCTAAAGTGTCTTTCTAAAATATCTGAGATGTTTTATTTGCATGGATATTTTAGAAGTACAATTGTATATACATTCTCAAACCTAACCAAGAATCATCAAATATTCACATTTCACCATCTCATGAGAGTTTACACATAAAAGACCAGACTTTAGACCAGTAGAAATCCATTGCTTCTTAGAGTAAGATATTGTTGATTATTTGTGTATACTAGTCAATAATTCATATACTTTCTACGTATGCCACATACTGATGGCATGATCAATGATGAATGAAGCATGATTACATGTGTCAGATCATGTAAAGAATACACAAACCATTTTTTGGGGAGCAAATGTGTTGCAGGCAGGTATTTCTGCACCACAGTTTGCCTTCTATCACAGTGCTAGCAGCAAATATCTGTGTACTCTGTCTTCCAGCAATAAAACTTACATTTTTCTTGAATATTAGGTCCTGGCTATGAGCGAGATGAGGTTTTTCTCTGTTTTTCTTCCTCTTCTAAGTCATCTACTCTTGTGTGTGATGGTTTGGTTGTTACCCACCCCTCCCACTCTTATGAAATCACCCAGGCTAGACTCAGCTGAGTTGGAAATTAAGCAATGAAGCTGTATATTTACATCTTAGCACAATATACAAGCAGATATTTACAACATATGCAGCTATATACAGAAATATACAAGTTAAAAAAAATAATACAGAAACACAACAGCCCTCCCAAAACCCAGAGTCCCCAGGAAGGGCTCCCAACCACCCTTTGACTTCCTTTCCAACCTTCTACCTTATCCCAGATTTTGCCTTACGTGTGAAGTGAGTTTAGAAGATCGTCCAGAAAGCAGAAGGATTAAACGGACAGCAGGTTAGGGAGAGAAGGGCTGGCAGTCAGAGCCAGAGAGCAACTGTGTTATTTATGTTTATGTTCTTGTTTTTATACATTTTAGCAAGCCTATGAGTGAAGTGGACATCACCATTGCTTCCTTTTCACAGTTTATAATCTAATTCTTTTCACTGAAATACTCCAGCTAACTTCAAACTAGCACATTGTGTTACCAATAGAGAAAGGAAAATGTGTGGAAATACAAGCATTCTTTATGCTTTCACTTAGGCAGGAATTATTCAAGGGTATTTTTTTCCTATATTAAAAGTTAGACACTTAACAGTAGGGGTACAAACCAATATGCTAGTTACAATTTGTTCTCAAGGACATTATCAAGTGTATACCCAACAATCAGAGGCTGAAGTATAATGTGCTTTTTACAAAATAAGACTAGAATGGCAGTCCTAAGCACATCTCATTTAATTTATAAATACTTTAGAAGCATTTATCTGATTACAGATAAACAGTTATTGGCAATACCTTCACGTTCAAGGAAGTTTGAATTGTAGTGGTTTCAATTCAGAATAGATTGATAATTGCAAGAATTCTTTAATCTTGTATTAAGAAAACAATGAAGGAGACCAAAACAGACCAGGCATATAGCTACTGAGTTGTTAACTTTATCTGCAATTCTGTACACATGCTCTTCACGTTATTAAGTGTCTTGTAAATTAAGTTGTTTTCTGTTGCAACTGCGACGATCTGGAAAATGATATCTTATGTGTCTTGGCTAATGACTAGGAACTTGTCAAGCCTTGGGGATTTTGTAGTCATTGATTCATAGCCTAGTTTATGTTTTCTGCTTATGGAAGCTAGATATTAAGACTGGTTGAGATAGACTGGATACTGGTTACAGTGACAATTTTGAATACTTGGAAAATCCCAAAATAAACATGTTGTGGTTTTAGTTTGCACTGCAGCAAATTGGAAATTTACCCCTCAGAATGACTTTATCACCCTACTCAGAATTTTGGAAGTTAAATGAAATTACAATTGCAAAATTAGACTTCATATAAATGTATAAAATATAACAAACATATGAAAGGCAAACACACATATATTTACAGTTCAATAAACAATGCAATATCCCCTTGTACAACATTTCATCTCTTTCCTCTCTGCCCCTGAATACAAAATCCAGAGAGGCAGTATCCAGCAGCCTGCTCTCCTCTCTCTTTTCCTGTACCTTACAAAGTCAAAATAGAATATGGTGCGCCTGCATGTAGGGTCAGGAGCAGAGATAGAAAGCAGGCAGAAGTCAAGCAGAAGGTAGCCAGAGAGAGAAAGCAGTACAGCAGGTATTCAACAGACCAATGGAATTGCATAAACATATCTTACTGTTAATCTATGTTCAAACCTATATTTTTTTTTAATACTTTAGAGTGGAATTCTCTAGAAAAACTAATTCTTATTTACAATTAAGACACTAACTTAGGCCTCTAGCTCCAAACTGTAACAAAATACTAAGATACTACAGGGTTTTTTTGTTCTTTAGATGATTGGAGATATGTGGAAATGAAGAATGGTGAATTTAAGCTCCAGAGTTTTTATGGTTTTTATGTATCTGAGTGTCTCAGAGGGGGATTCTCAATACCTACGCCTATTTGGTGGAGGGAAGAAATTAATTGGGGCGATATAATTTTATATAAAAATATATATTTATTAATCTAAATATTCTGGACTCTTGCCACCCCCAACCACTGTATATTGATATTCGATACATGGTTATGAAAACAATCTAGGATAAAATATGTACAGTTAATTAACTAGCAAACATTCAAACTATAAACAGAGAGAGGAGTTTTCCCTGTGGCTTAATGCTGTTTGGTGTCTCTATGCTATTTGCCCAGTGGAGCAGGATGAAACTAATTCTGCTTTATGGCAGAAACAACAGATATTTACAGAGATATTAAAGCTTTTACTCACAATTCTTATCAATTATTAATCACCCTCCGGGGCTGCGTCACAGTCTATATGAATGTCAAAACTTCAGGGGATCTCTGCCCGTGGACATTGAGGCTGGAATCCTCCTGGCTTGAGGGGAAAGGATAAATCTTCCCAGCTTTTGGGGAAATAGGTTTCTGACCTTGTTCTCCTTGGTGAAGATGTGATATCTGCCTTTGGTGCTGCTGGCTTCTTCTGAATGCTTCTGTCCAGGAATTCTCAGCTGGCAGGATCTCTGGTACAGGAGGAGAACATCGTGCTGTCTTTGGCACAGTTGTTCACGGCTTCAGGCCATGTGTGTGTGTGCAGACAATCCAGGGTCTGCTTCCTGGTTATCTCAGCGGCAACAGATCTAACCAGGCAATGATAGGCAGGGAGCATGCAGGATGTGTGTGGCTGCTGGGAGTCTGAGCTCTGTAGGTAAATGCAATACAGGATCTGGTCCTGATAACGCAGTGGTGTGCAGATGTGCACAGCTGGCCTAGGGTACTATAGGCTCTGCATATATATAGGCAGGCTTAAAAGAGCTCTGCATCTAAGGTACACAGGCAGGTGAGCTGCGAATGAATCAGAGCATGAGATCTGGGCCTCTGAGTGTTGGAGCTATGCAATGGCATCTGAGCATGGGGGTCTGAGTGGCTGAGCTATCAAGGTAGCATCTGAGTGGCTGAGCAGGGTCCGAGCGGCAAGTGAGGATCAGAGCACATTGTTTACCTGTGCACACCTATTTATTGAATGTGGGCTGAGATTAATGGCTACTTTGGCCACTAGAATGACCAATCAGGTTGGCAGTTAGCCAAACCTTACCATAATAGGCAGAAGGCACTTGTCTGGACTTTCCCAAATATGGGGATCACATGGGCTTACCCCAGGGAGACAGGAGCTGGGTGTGTGGGGGCTTACACAACCTGTTTACAACCAGGGGTCCTGGCAGAAAAACATGTCCAGGCATGCACAGGCATAAATAAGCCTATTTTCAGGCCTACAGGCCCTCCACAACACTGAGAAATGTTGTAGATCTTACCCTCATTCTCACAGTTCTTGGCATATAGAAATAAAACTTTTTAAAATTGGTAACACTGTGGTGTATTCAGAGTTATGACAATTTTCTACACCTAATAAACAAAGATCATCTAAAAAAATCAATATACATTAAATCAAAATCTTACTATAAAAACCTGTGAGATAGTTGTAGATACTCATTACACACATTTTAGGTAAGCTTGCATCATATATGAACTTCACACACTATCAAGACATGTAAGTTATACGTCTTCTTCCAAAAATGCATGTCCTTCATGTTTTGTTAATCTTCTGTCTTGTGCTATTATCAGATGAATATTTGTGGTGGGTTGAGATCATCCCTGAATAAATTTCTCAGACCATCTCAGATGGCTTAGAAGCAAAGGAAGCTATGTATTTACAGCAAGCTAAATTTACAAGTATATAATACAATACATAGGTACAAAAATATATTTAGAAATATTTACAATTATTTACATAAATAACACAAGAATCCTCACAGCAAGTCCTCTGAATATTTCCTCAAAAGCCCTGGATATAAGCCCTTCTCCCTATTCCATTATCTCCCAGATGGTTTGTACCAGAGAAAAGACTGGGACAGAGATAAGGGGGATAGTGTGAAGCAGAAAGTTTTGAGATCAAAGCCAAGGACAGAAAGAAAAAAGAATTATTTACACACTGGCTTACTATCTCAAACAGCAAATCATATAGATCATATAGACTTATATTTGTTATTCTTTTTGTGTCCAATAGCCAATTTACCTTCTTTATTAAATGTCTCTTGAAAGTTCCCATTTCTAGTTTACAGTAAGACACAAAAACTAAGCTAAGCCTTAAACCATGACAATATCACATTTAGCCTCCAATATATAAAAAAAATTCTTAAGAATTTTGTTAGAGTTCATACTGAGGTAAGAAGTATCATAGTACATTATCATGTTATTTCAGAGCACCATCTTTTATGAAGGGCTATCATTCAGCAGAGAAAGAATCACAGAATCAGAGAATATTAGGGGTTAGAAGTTGTCTCTGTGTATATTAGTGACAGACAAAGCAACAGCGACACATGAATATGTGGACATAATAGGCAAAGCTGAAGGTGAAGCCATTTATTACTACAGCAGCAGTCTTGTATGTTCTTCTACAAGTTGTGGTAACTTCTACAAGTTATGGAATACAGTGATTGGGCGTGATGGTTTGGGAATTATCTGGCCCCCCACACTTATGAAATCACCCAGACACAATGAGGTCTCCCCTCATCCTCCTCTTCTCCAAGCTGAATGGGCAAATCCCCCTCAGCTGCCCATCATAGGACTCATGTCCAAAACATCTCACCAGCCTTGTTGCCCTTCCATAGGCACACTACAGCATCTCAATGCCTTTTCTTTAGTGAGGGACCCAAACCAGAACACAGTACTTGAGGTTTGACCTCACTCTTGGCGAGTTCAAGCACACAACTGCAACCACTTCCCTGTTGCTGGCATTACTTTCTGTTACAGGTCAGGATTCTGTTGGCCTTCTTGGCCACCTGAGCACATGGCTGGTGCATATTCCATTAGACGTGGAGCAGTACTCGCCAAGACTGACAGAGAAACTGTCTTTCCACCTCTGCTGTAGCATTAGGCAAGTTGCAGTGCTGAATTTCTGGATTAATAGGTTGAGGTGAGTTTGAGTCAAATACTGATTTTCTGCATGGGAAAATGCAGACCTCAAGATGTCATAATCTGATTTTAATCCCAACTCTAGTTTTATCATATTATTCATTGAGGTTTTTTTTTTATTGCATACTGCTGTTTTTGACAATTTAATTTCTGATTAATTCTCTGTTATTGAAATGTAAGAGGGATTTAGTTATTAAATTATTATTATATCTCTTTCACTTCTAGCGTTCATTGATCCAGTCTTGGTGACACTGAAAGTTGTAAGAGCAGACTACTATTTGATATCTCAGAAGTTAATGATTCCTGTTACACATAATCCTAAGAGTTAGTCTGTTCTTTCTTTAAACTGATCACTACAAACCCAGACAAATTATTTCAGCTTGCTTAACAATATACATCCAGTGCACTGTTATGACGAGTATTTAAGAGAATAAAAATAAATGTGTTAAAAGTCTCACATCCTCTGTTAGCAATAATTTTTAATTTGCCTTCTGTATACCTGCTACTGTTTTCTATATTTCATTATGGATTTTCAAGTATCATGTTAAAAAATGCATTTTGTTGCTCTTTAGAAAACACAAATTTGAATGGCAAGAAACCAGTATATATAATCTCACACCTGTGACAGTAATTAAGAGAATTGCTGATGCAAATTCCAGATTTAAAAATAAATATGGAACAGTAATTAAATGGAAACTGATATAGTAACAAGATTATTTTTCGCAGTGACTGAAAAGGCATAACTATATAAAATGTGAAGAAGGCCAAAGGAAACAGAGCAAGGAGATGGAAAAGTGAAAAAGATACAGTACAGCATTTTGGTCTGAGTGACTTTTGGCATAACTGGATTTGTACAGAGTACAAACTGTATACTCAGCCATTCCAATTTTCTTCAGAGAGGGACACTGTTTTTGTGACTAGCTTCAGCCTTGTCACCTTCCACTAAGGACACTTCTAGTGCCAGACTGAACTTGCCAAGCCTTTGAGCATCTCTTATCGATCAGACTGGCTTTCTGAGGCACACAAATATCAAACCATTTGAGGCTATCTCTTTACAATTTGCATTGTGTTCATAATTTGGTGTTAGCATTCTATCACTTTAGTTGAAGATTTCGGGACTGTTTTCCCTTTTATTTCTCTGCACAGTGCACTGCATAATGACAGTCCTTGCCTGAGGGTTCTTAAGTCCTATTACAGTAAAAACAACATAGAGCAATAAAGGGTCAAAGCTACATGATGCAGCCGAAAAGTAAATTCTTCTGTCTTGAGGTTACTTCTTTGAGTATTTTTTCAATTACCTCTTACTTAAAATCATGAGTGGTTTTCTTACAGAATGGTGGATGGAGAAGATAATCAAGGAAGCCCACAGTGATAGTGGTAACTTTCTATGTGTATCTGTGTTGGCAAATTTTCCTGACAGTCCTTTCAAAGCTGCTTTTAAAAAAAAAAAAATCCTATAATAGATTTAGAACAACACTTAGGAGGTCTAGGCTGGTTTTTTTTTTTTTTTCCTGAGGCACTTGAATTGCAAATCACTGATCCAAGGTCTTATAGCCTTGAAGTTCAAGTCATATTATCTGCAAATATTAGAACATGCACATGTGCGACGGCCTTTACAAGCTTTAAGATCAAAGAGTCACTATAGAACCTTCAGAATAATATAATTCTGTCACTCAAGCAAGCAAAAGAAGACTGGAAAAGTTCAGGCTTTCAAGTAAACTTTAGAACTCATTTTGTCTAAAGTAATTTTGAGCATAGAAATTCTTACATTCAAAAGTGTCTTATCTTTCTTTTTAATGAAACAGAAAAAAGTTATCCGAATTTACCATGTCTGATGGACATAATTCTAAACCTAAAGCATCTCTTGCTCTGTCTGCTTTTAGAATTATCTTTTCAGGCTTGCATTTTCTAGCCTTCAGGGGATCGGTGACTGTGTTTGGCACCATTTTTTGTCTAATATCGAAAGGGGGTGTACTTATTTTTTTCTAAAAAGGTAATAATCACAAGTTTTTAATTCCTTATATCTAATCCAGTAAAGTATTAATAAATCCAGTCAAATCCATGAGAGTACTTGCTTAGTTGACATACAAGAAGTACAGAAGTAGTTTTCTAGATCAGGGTCATGGAGTTCAACTCCTTTCAGCACTTTTGTATCATGTCTGTGTTCTGTGTTCCTTATTTTGTTGAAGATTCTTACTGAAATTGAAATAATCTTATGCAGTTACATGTTTTGAGTGGAGGATGGAACATATTTACCTGCAGAGTTGTCTGACCCTGTTTCAATAACACTCTATGAACTTATTATCCAATGGTCTTTCTATATAGCAAAAAAAAAAAATTATGAATTTATATTTTACTGTTCCTAACTGGCAGTTCTACTGACAGACTTTTATCTTTTTTGCTGGCTTCTGCTAGATAGTCATGATAGACTTGAACTAAAAGTGAGTTGACTGGCATTATTGCAGCTACATTGAGGCACTCAAAGGTTAAGCAACTTTTCCAGTCAAGCACAGGTTGTCAATTAGAGGAGAATAAAATACCTGTAGTTTTATAGTTCTGACCTGTAGATAATTTACTTTGCCATATGTATAAACTTCCCTTTTCTCTTTTTTTGCATTTGGATAACTTCTGGTGATGAAGACTGTGCTGAATTTCCACTTCCTTTTCTAGGCATTCTCCAATTTAAACCATTTAACTGGATGCAAATCAGTTGAAAAAATAAAGAACATATCATTCACAAATATACTTATTAATAAAGTGTACCTACAGTTTTATAATTTTTCATCAATTTCAAGTGACCAAAATCTGAAGTGCCCCATGAGCCTGCTGTCAACACCCTACTGTAATTTTTTGTGTCAAGAGTCATTATCCATTTCCTATAGAGCTATGAAAGTAAAGAGCATCAGTTCACTTACTCCTTACAGCATCATTACAAGTATATTAAACTTCAATAAGTATTACAGATGATGAAGGAGAAGATTTTCCCTTGTAGAGGAAGAGTAATTGATTTAGACACTACTTCAAGGAGCATAGGCATGCTAGGCTTCTAACATCTTTGTACCTTTATTTTTTTCTGAAAACTCAGGGTACTGAAGATGGTTTTATGAAAGCTAGTGCAAGATAAGAATTTTTTTCCAAAACTTTGAACCAAATGATGGTAGATGTAATTTTATATTGATTGTTTATATTATTAACTCTGTACTTGTCTGTGATGAGCTGAATACATACCTACAAAGAAAAAATGTTGATATTGCCCATTTCATAAATAAAGATATTAAAGACTATATTTTCCAAAATTATTTACTAAATCATAGACTCATAGAATCAACCAGGTTGGAGGTCATCTAGTCCAATAAACTAGACCACGGCACTAAGTGCCCCAGCCAGTCTTTTTTTTCAACACCTCCAGGGACGGCAACTCCACCACCTCCCTGGGCAGCCCATTCCAATGGCAAATCACTCTCTCTGTCAAGAACTTCCTCCTATCATCTAGCCTATAACTCCTAATTGTTTTTTTTATTAGAAGTTAGCTCAGGCTGTTTGTAGAGAATGGTTTTCTATTCTACTAGGATGAGGCATAATGATATTCCCAGCTGTTATTCTTTCCTTCTTCCTTGCCTATGAAATATTCTTTTTCTGTTACATATTTGGGAAACAAACTAAACAGAGAGGAATTATAAAGTTGAAAATGTTGCTGTTTTCAATTTAAATGTTCCTAATTGATGCACTTTCATTTTAATTATTTTTAAATTGTTCCAAGGAAACAAAGTGAAGCAAAGTAGCATCAGCTTTATGTGCTGCTGCAGAAGTAGAGTGCTTGAAATCTGGTCAGGTAGAGGCCACATTAAATATAAAGTAGAGCTGTAAAAGTAGCCAACCCGTTAGATTCAATGTTTGAATGGAAAAGAGAGCAATCTCCTTTTTCTATCTCCTTCCCATTTACAAAATCCAATTTCATGCTAATCCAAATATTGCTTCCTACTCAGTTTGGAATGACCAAGAAACAAACATCATTATTTTGAGCCAGGCAAATATTTTGTACCTAGAGGTGGTTACATGGTGTAGGAAGAGAATAATTTGTCTTCAATGTTTCTGACCATAAATGTTTTCAAACAAGTGGAAATACACTGCACATAAATATTTCATTATTTTCCATATACGTGAAGAGCTTGTGAATATTGACACCCAACCATGACTAGAGTTAGTAATTGAATCTCAATACAAACGTTAATTTATATTTATTCATATTGATAGCATTGGATGAACCTATTTTGCCTTCAGAGTCTCTGGTGTGACCCTGTGAAGTAAAGATTAATTTTTTTCACTAAATCAAAATGTGTATGAGTATCTCAGCAATATTTTACATCAGCAACTTGAAATGCATCAGCCAAAAAGTGTACATGCATCCATGAAATAATACATTGAGCATTTAGTGTTGAAAAAAATATGTAGCCTCTGTTTGTACAACAAGGGTATTATTCATTTAGCTGAATTTGCTCTTCTGGATTTTAGCTTTTGAAGATAGCTTGGCAAAGGATACAGATGGCTCCATGCCAATATCTGTATCAGTAAAACTTCTGGCTATGAGTCTGGAAGGAATAAATTAGAAATAAATATATTAGGGTAGTGAAATATAGACTAAGTGTAGCTTGAGATCTTTGAGAAAGATCCACTATTGAAAACACATTAAAACATCACTGCATTTGGATCCAAAACTTTGGTATAGCTACTGTCTGTTTTTAAAAAAATATGCGAGAAAGGAGAGGGGAAGACAAACACAGTAGATTATGAAATCAAAGTTTTCTGGGGTTTGGTAGTTTTGAAAATGAGACATGTTATGAAGATTTGCAACTATCCTCTCTACACTCACAAGATTTACACCTCTAGTTTTGCTCTCAGGGAATGACTGAACACTTGGTATAAAGATATCTCTCTGTCTGTTTCTTTTGACTGCATCATAACCATTACCTGATGTTATTTCTAGTCTGGAGCTGGTGCATGAATCTTGGGTGCTAAAACATTAACATATATTTTGGGAGTCAAGTTATGCTTCTAGCCTGGAATAGTTGATGAGATATCAAACTACATTTTCCAGATATGATTACAAAAAATAGAGAACAAAAACTCATGTAACAAGAAATCACTGCAGATAAACTGAGATGAAAGAGGCAAGAAAAATGTACTTTACTTAAAGGAAATTCTGCATAATGACTTTTTTCCTGTGGCAGTTCTTTTTTTAATAATTCCACCTGGATTTACATTCTGTTGAAAGTACTGAGATATATTTTGAACTTTATGGATTCACATATCCTGTCATTTGTGACTGACCAGTCTTGTGCTGGAAAACTGAACAGTGGGTAGGAGGAAATGCAGTGGAAATTGTACCTTTTGCTCTACGTTCTTGCTTGGAATCAGGGCAATTATCAGAAATGTGACAGTTGCATTATCTTAGTTTTGGAAATAATCAGAAAAAAAGATTGCTATTTCTAACAGGCATGTCTTTCCTTTGTACTGCAATAGGATGAAAGAGAAGTTTAACTGCTAAATGGTTAGAAAAATTAGAATGAAATAATAAAATTTAAACAGTTCATGGCTAGAGATACTTGCAAAGTATGGTCTGAAACTGTGCCAGCTCAGAATAAATTAATCAGAACTGAGGAAACAGAAGACTGACCCATTAGGATACTGAGAGTAAAACCAATGAAGCATAATAAAATGACATAATATTTTGCAGTGCAAATACATATATCCTCTGTAATGGCACAGAAGGAAAAGTTTTGGGTAGTTACGCGTAACAGATTATGTTTAACAAAACAAAGGTAATCTAGTGCAACTTCTCTTCGTTCCCTATTTGAACTGGCATGTATTCTGCTAAGTTACTGTTAGCAGAATTCAAGTCCTGGGAAAGTTCAGCAGCTGGCATCCCTACATGCTCTTCAATTCACCATATTAACACTTCCAGGTGCATTTGAAAGGTCTGATCAGAAGTGTTTCCTTAAATAGACATATTTGTAGGTAACTAATACTATGCTGCTTAACTGGGAGACTTGGAGGTTGTGAGCTGATTAAATTCTATCATTACAGAGGCCATATAGGTACTGTGGACAGATAGATCTTGAGACTGTATTGGTTCAAGTTCTTAAATGAAAAATAATCAGTGCCTTTCAGTGTACAATGTGGAAAGAGCAAAGTCTGAAATGGAATGCAGCCAGTATTTTGGATAGAAATATTGAATTGCCTTTTTTCATTTTTGTTAGTTTTAGAAATAGAAATGTGTTGATACTGTTAAAAAAATCAGCTGTTGCTAAACTGTGAAACTGTGAATGTGTTGCTTCCTGCCTGCCTATTTATGTATGTTTTACTTTTTTAATGTACTGTGTTAGGATGGAAGGTGTCTTTTTTGTTGTTTTCCTGCTCACACCAGAACAGGCATCTTGATCTTATTTTTCTAGAGTGGTATTTCTGATGCTTAAAAAAATGTATGTAAGAATGCACTGCAATGTGTCTATACAGAAACTTAACTTTCTTGCTCTAATCTGCAAGGAGAAATCCATTGTAACCTGGCCTTACAAACATGCACAAAAAGACCTACTGTCCCATGCACAAAAATGACTTACTGCCACTTCATCATTCTGACTGAAGACAAAGAAAACATTAATATTTTACTCATTTCAGACTCCTCTTGGATTAACTAATCAATGAATTATTTAATAATCTTCCATTGCCCAATAGATTTCTGTCATGGTAAGCCTATAATGGATATGCAGGCATCTTTCTGCAATTTTTGTGCATCGGGCTACTGTAACAAAATTGTTTTAGGTTGGCCGATAATTGTTCCAAACTCTCTTGCTTATAGTAGTGATGCCTTTTATTTGGGAAATAAAAGAGAATGTTTAAATGACAGTTGCCTGTGTGATCTAGTGTTAATCAGGACAAGTAAATGAATCTTGTATAAATGTCCTGGAAGAATGAATGTATAAAAGTTTATGAAAAATAGTAGAACCTTTTTAAGTGGTAAAACACATTCTCTCTCTGTATGTCTATGCATTGGTGCCTTTCACTGCTCTCTAATCTGAGCACTTCTGCAGCGTGACTATAATTAGACATCAAGTAATTAAAGTTATGAAACAACATTCTAGGATATTATTTTCTGTTCTATTGAGCTCCTTATTTTTCAGGATGATTCTTTGCACTCTGCAGTTTTGCCCTGGAAGGCAGTTATGACAAATGCCATAAGGCATGTAATTCATAATTACTTGAGTTTCCTTTTCAAATATGACAAAAGAAGGTCAATATGTAGGATCCAGATGAAAAGGGGATGCAGCAGTGTAGTGCTGCATCTTCTCAAAGCCTTTACTGCATCTGCCAACAATTTACAGCTCCTTAGTATCAGCAAGCTGAGAAGTGCCAAGAATATTTTATTCCTCCAGTTTCTTCTAGATGCTTCTGTATGTCAGAAACAAATCTTGTATATGACAAGATTATTTAAATACATTCATAAATAGAAAAAAAAAAGGATTTTTTTTTCTCTCAGGAAAACTGTTGTCAGTCAAAATTTGTCACATTCAAATTTTTTTTCCAGCTGGCTGTAATCAGTATCTTCTTTCATCCAGCAGATTCTGAGTGCTCATAACTCCCACTAAACCTAACAGGATTTGAGGATTTTTATAATTTCTCACAGGATAAATCTCTAATAGGACTCAGGCACTAATAGCATGTGTTTTCAGGACATCGAAGCAACTGCAATTCCCATTGATTTTGCTTGGAGTTGAGAGTACTCTGTGACACTGAAAAATATGACTGTCTTACTGATGCTTCCTACTAACAGCTGGAGATGGGGAATAGAAGACTCAAGAACATAAAGAAAATATTGTTTTAGAAAATACTTTGCTTAGAGAGCTACATTAAAATTATTTTGTTAAGGTGGAAAACTGTTAAAACTTAGCAAGCACCAGATCTGAGGGCAATTTTGTGATGCTTAATCTGACTCTGCAACATGTATGTTTATTGAGTCTGCATTGGAGCAAGTGCACAGAATGTTCCTTTATTGAACAGTTATTCATTATGTTACCTCATCAATGTTTGCCCTGTTTACTGCACCTTATATAAAAAAAGTATTTCAGTGGGGTCTTTCCTTTCATGCTCATGACAACAGTAGCCAAGCAGCATTAAATGTAAGGTCAGGCTTGTTGTGGTAAATTGCATACATTTTATTAGTCTATAATGTGCATTGGTTATCAGTGTCACTAGATATGTCACATTGGAATGAAGATTTGGAACTGATAACACAGCTGAAGTTGGCACCTAGTTGTCAGTTTGCCAGTGTACTTTCTGTATTTGAGTATGATAGTTAATGAAATTAAGAAATATGCACTTGAGTTGCTGTATCTGATATAATGTGCTACTAAAAACCCTGACTTCTGTTCTTTTGTCTTCCTCTGTTTCAATCATCAACTAACACAATTTCCTTCTCTCAGTCATGCTGCCTTTATTTTCTCTCTTCCTGTTATTCAGGCTAAACCTTTACTACAACCATCTTATCTGCTGTACAAGACCCAGTCTTCTCTTACGTAATAGGTTATTTTTCTTCCCATTTTCATCCCAGTATCCTTCTTAGGCCAACACAATTCCCGTCATCTGTACCTGCTCTTTAAATTTATTTGCTTGTTCATTCTCCCTGTCAGAATCCATTTAATCCCTACCCACCCAACATTGTTCCAATTTCTTTGCCTGACAAGCCTCAGTACCAGCATCCTGCTTGTCAAATAAGTGCTAGATTCTTAGTCAAAATCCAGCCTTTCACCAGTAACCACTTAATGTTTGTTCAGAACAGATTCTTCTCTCTGAAACTAGTTTCAGGTTTTTGTCCTCAGACTTCCAATTTCTGGAAGCTGGAACACACCAGGAACCACAGGTCATTCTTTGTCTACATTCTCTCTTTCCTGTAGTCCAAGGTTGGACCTCTTCTTTTGGGACCAGTCTTTTGCTCTTTGTGCTGTCATCCATGTAGTCATTGCAATTGGTTTACCTTTCTGTTTCAGTCTAGTTTCCAAAGACAAGTATTTTGTACTAGCCAAGGAAAGGGAAGCTTTCACGTGTAATCCTGAAGTCTAGTTAAACTGTTTTGTTTTGTTTTGTTTTGTTTTGTTTTTTTCTGAAACAGTCATGAGAAGATCATCTTTGGATTTGCATTAGGACACATTGAGTTGTCCAGATTTGTTGCAAACAGGTTCTTTGTGGTTGTTAGAATGCAAAAGAAAGCACAGTTAGTAAAAATGGAATTGAAGATTTGAGCTAGAGAGTATTATGAAAAACTATGCACAGTTGTTTTATGTAATTTACCACTTGCCTAAATATGCTTTTCCCAAAGATGATTAAAAGCATAGTTCTGTCCACTAAGGCTAGCACACTGTGAAGTTCCAGATTTAGTCTCCAAAGAACTAGAGTGATTTTCTTTTTTATGATGTTTAGAAAAAAAATTAAGAATTGAGCTGACAAGAAAAACTTCATCTCAATTAATAACAGTTTGGCAAGAACAAACTTCTATGAAAACTAAGAACAGATTTTTATTATCAACGCTATGCTAATCTTTCTTTCAGATTGTAATAATGAATTTGTCCACTGTCTCCAAACTCTGATTCTCATTTGCTGCTTTTAGAGTCCAGGACACCTTCCTCATTTTGCTGTACTGCTTGCTGAAAATATAGAACATTTCTGGAAGATTAGAGGGATACAACTTCAAAAATCAGATAAATGAAACATAAACCAGAATATTTTTCCATTCAAAATTTTTTTTTAAAAATATGTTTTTACACCATGCTGCTCAGTTACTTTCAACTCAAGTCTCTTGATTTCTATTAAAAGTCATTGTTATTATACCCTAGAACCATGCCAGCTTTCATCCATACATTTTCTTGAAGGTCAAAACTTAAAATGACTGTCAAGCCTCTCTAACCTAGTAATCATTTTCTGCCTTGAGGTAGTTCCTTCTGCAATCAATGCCACAAAATGTACAATTAGAAATGTTTGACGTTGGTTGGTTTTGTCCTTCATGTTACCTAAGATGCTGTATATATCACATAGTTCATTTTTATAGAGGAAGGATATAATTTTCCAGCATATTAAATTGGGCTGCAACACATGCAGAAATTGCAGACACTGCCTTTTTTTTTTTTTGTCCCCAGAAGCACCCAACTAATTAAACTGCATTGCATAAACTAGATTTTTATTTTATTATTTTGTAATGTTATTCTAAGATGAGTATTTTAAATGCAGTTTGGAGTAAAGAACCTCTTAAAACACTGTGAGTATCCATAGAACTTCCACAGTAAAGAAAAAGATCAGGAACTTTGAAACATAATTTTAAGGGGCTCAGTAAAATGTCTTTGGCATATAAATATTCTACAGATTAAGTAATCCCAAAACAAGTACTGACCTTATTTTCTTTTACTGTCTTGTGGAGTGATTTTTTTATCCACTTGTTTTCCTTTGTTGCAGTAATAGTGACAGCAGCAACAGCAGCTATGCTGCAACAGCTGTGGTGCTGTCTACCAGTTTAGTAGGAATAGTTCACACAGTGATGTACCTGGATTTAAGGCACAAGATGAGAGTGATTTTTCCTCTTTTTTGAAAGAAAGGACAGAAAGACTGGAAGAAAGGAGGCAGACTTGGAAAGAGACATAAAATGATTAAGATAATGTTCTGAGGGGAAAAATATTTAGTAAGTACTCCATGAGGAAAAAAAAAATTAGGTCCTTACTCTGAAACCCTGCCTAGCTCTCTAATCCTACCTAACACAGTAATCCCTCGTGTCACATGGGGAGAATATAAATCTGCTACTCTTCTTAGAAACCCAGAATATGAACAGAAAAGCCTTGAAGAGAGAATATGTTTGATGCATATTGTTTAAACTGTTTTTCTGGTCAAAAGATTCTGGTCACTCTGCATGCAGGCAGGTAGAGAGGACAGGAACAAGGCTGCTTCATGGGAAAGAAACAGGAAGCTACAAAAACCCCCAAACAAACAAAAAGACGCTGCCAAAAGTGCAAAGGCACCTTGCAAAAGCCTGTGAGATCAACACACTCATAGTCTGTTTGTGCTCTGGCTTCCCAGGTGAGAAGTAGGCTGGTGAGCTTGGATATATGTGGAAAAGCAAGGAATGAATCTATCTGGAAAAAATAAATTTCCAGGAGTCCAGGTAGTAACAGTGCTTCAGAGAATCCCAGACTTCTTGCTTCCTGCTTATCTCTCAAACCTGGGCATTGGGAAGGGAGGCTTAGCATTACAGCCTGCAGCAGCAACCCTTGCTGTCTTTGTGCCTTGGTACCTTCTCTTACTAATGCCTATCGTGCTTCCTCCATATGACTATTATGATACTTGAAGTCCCAGTTAGTTTAAGTTGTGCAGGGTTCTGCACTTTGGCCACAACAACCCCAAGCAGCACCACAGGCTGTGGACAGAGTGGCTGGAAAGCAGCCAGGAGGAAAGGGACCTGGGGGTACCGATAGGTAGTAGCTGAAGATGAGGCAGCAGTGTGCCCAGGTGGCCAAGAGAGCCAATGGCATCCTGGCCTGGATCAGGAACAGTATGGCCAGTAGGATGAGGGAGTTTATTCTACCCCTGTACTCAACACTGGTCAGGCCACACCTTGAGTCCTGTGTCCAGTTCTGGGCCCCTCAATTCAAGAGAGATATTGAGGTGCTTGAGCATGTCCAGAGAAGGGCAACAAGGCTGGTGAAAGGCGTGGAACACAAACCCTATGAGGAGAGGCTGAGGGAGCTGGGGTTGTTTAGCCTGGAGAAGAGGAGGCTCAGGGCTGACCTCATTGCTGTCTACAACTACCTGAAGGGACAGGTGGAGGTTGGCCTCTTCTCCCAGGCAACCAGCAATAGAACAAGGGGACACAGTCTCAAGTTGTGCCAGGGGAAGTTATAGGCTGGATGTTAGGAGAAAGCTCTTCCCAGAGAGAGTGATTTGCCATTGGAATGGGCTGCCCAGGGAGGTGGTGGAGTCACTGTCCCTGGAGGTCTTCAAGAAAAGACTGGATGAGGCACTTAGTGCCATGGTCTAGTTGACTGGCTAGGGCTGGGTGCTAGGATGGACTGGATGACCTTGGAGGTCTCTTCCAACCTGGTTGATTCTATGATTCTATGATAATATTTTTTATCTATATCTCCTACTTAACTGAATAAAATTTCTTCACTCATTCACAGAAACAGATAATAGTAGTAAAGCTGGAGTTTTATCACCAGCCATGGGAAACTTAAATGTGTTTTCAAATCTGTGACTAGAAACCATGACAGGAGTTACTGATCTGATCTTGAGCTGAGGTTTCAATATTTTAAAATATTTAAAAGAAAATATTTACTTTCTTTTGGAAAGCCTGGTTGTTGTTTTTTGTTTATTTGTTGGTTGTTTTGCTTGCTTGTTTGTTTTTTTTTCCTTATGTCACAGACAATAAGAACACACAAAACTCTGCTGTGTTTGGTGTACTAAGAAACTCACTTTGCCCTTTTTTTTGATTTTTTTTTGATATTTATGCTAATAGTAGTGTTTGCACAGCATATTAGAGCCATGCATTTCAGCATGCTTTGATCAAGACTGTCAGTAATTCTGCTTAAAACATGTTTGATGTTATAATTTAGCAGAAGGTAAAAGATTGCTCTAGATTTAAGCCTGGCACTATGCCTAGGAGTGATATTTTAAAAAGAAATTCATAGCAATGCCATTGGTTACTTAGATTTATTTATTTTTCATAGAAGTGTGTTAGTCTGTATCAATTCATGTAGGAAGCTTGGTTGACTAATCCACCAGATCTAGAGTATAAGACAGCAAAATAAATTCTCAACAGAGGGTGACTGTTATTTCCAGACAGTTGTAGCTTGTTCCTTTTTCTGTGTCGATTTCTGTTTTGGTTTTGGTCAGCAAGCACCTTGAAATTACCTTGAACAGAGAGGGAGGAAGATCTTGTCTTTTATGACAGGCTCTTCTCAGTGATGTCTGGTGTCAGAACAAGGGCAACAGGTGCAAATGAGAGCATAGGAGGTTCCATATGAACTTTTTAATTGTGAGGGTGACAGAACACTGGAAGACCCTGCTCAGAAAGGCTGTGGAGTATCTTTCTCTGAAGACATTCAAAACCCAGATGGATGCATTGCTGTGTGACCTACATTAGATGATCTTGGTCTGGCAGGGGGTTGGACTAGATCTTTCAAAGTCTCCTTCAACCCTTAACATTCTGTGATACTGTGATTTGGTGTTTGCCAGCTATGATTGCTTGGGTAATAACATACTCTGTTATATTAGGTACAGTGGAATAAGTGTTATGAGGAGCAGCTGAGGTAAATAGGACTGTTTAGTCTGAGGAAGCAGAATCTGAGAGGAGACACTATCATCCTCTACAATTATTTGAAAGTGCAATATAGAAAGGAAGATGCTGGTCTATTCTCACAGCTAATTAGTGACAGAAGAAGAGGGAATGGACTCAAGCTGAACCAGGGTAGCTTTAGGCTAGACATTAGGAAAATAAATTTCACTGAAAATGTAGTCACGGATTGCAACATGGTACCCCAGGAGGTGGTTAAGCCACCATCCATGGATGTGTTTAAAGGTCGGATGTGGTGCTTAGTGATATAATTTAATTATGAACTTGGTAGAGTTGGGTTAATTGTTAGACCTGATGACCTCAAGGGTCTATTCCAACTTGAGCAATTCTGTGATTTCTATGGAAATATTAACTACACTTAGTGTATTTGTCTTCTGATCACAAAAAGTAATAAATTAATATTTTGTTTTGCTGCATTGGTTCTATTTCTGTGGTGCAAAGAAATTGCAGATCAACTGTTCTGAACCAGAAGGAAAGCCAAAATACATTTTTACCTATGATGTATTTAAGGACAGAGAAAGAAAAAAATACCTGTCTTCCATAATTTCTTCTCCAGCATTCATACTGCAAGGAAATCAGATGAAGAGGATGTAAGTGTGTCATGATGCATTTTGCTGTTCAGTAACACAGTAAGATGGCACTGTAGTTCTTTACCTATTTACATCTGCACTGGAATATTAGGAATCACAGAATCATAGAATCATGGAATCAACCAGGTTGGAAGAGACCTCCAAGGTCATCCAGTCCAACCTATCACCCAGCCCTAGCCAGTCAACTAGACCATGGCACTAAGTGCCTCATCCAGACTTTTCTTGAACACCTCCAGGGATGGTGCCTCCACCACCTCCCTGGGCAGCCCATTCCAATGCCAATCACTCTCTCTGGGAAGAACTTCCTCCTAACATCCAGCCTATACCTACCCCGGCACAACTTGAGACTGTGTCCCCTTGTTCTATTGCTGGTTGCCTGGGAGAAGAGGCCACCCCCCACCTGACTACAATGTCTCTCCAGGTAGTTGTAGACAGTAATAAGATCACCCCTGAGCCTCCTCTTCTCCAGGCTAAACAACCCCAGCTCCCTCAGCCTCTCCTCATAGGGTTTGTGTTCCAGGCCCCTCACCAGCCTTGTTGCCCTTCTCTGGACATGCTCCAGCACCTCAACATCTCTCTTGAATTGAGGGGCCCAGAACTGGACACAGCACTCAAGGTGTGGCCTGACCAGTGTTGAGTACAGGGGTAGAATAAACTCCCTCGTCCTACTGGCCACACTGTTCCTGATGCAGGCCAGGATGCCATTGGCTCTCTTGGCCACCTGGGCACACTGCTGGCTCATCTTCAGCTTACTATCTATCAGTACTCCCAGGTCCCTTTCCTCCTGGCTGCTCTCCAGCCACTCTGTCCACAGCCTATAGTGCTGCTTGGGGCTGTTGTGGCCAAAGAGCAGAATCCTGCACTTGGCCTTGTTCAATCTCATCCCATTGGCCTCTGCCCACCCATCCAGCCTGTCCAGGTCCCTCTGCAGGGCTCTCCTACCCTCCAACAGATCAACACCTGCTCCTAGCTTGGTGTCATCTGCAAACTTACTGATGCTGGACTCAATCCCCTCATCCAGATCATCAATAAAGATATTGAAGAGTACTGGGCCCAGCATTGATCCTTGGGGCACACCACTAGTGACTGACTGCCAACTGAATGAGGCACCATTCACCACCACTCTCTGAGCTCTGCCATCCAGCCAGTTCTTGATCCAGCACAGAGTGCATCTGTCCAAACCATGAGCTGCCAGCTTGGCTAGGAGCTTCTTGTGGCAGACAGTGTCAAAGGCTTTGCTGAAGTCCAAGTAGACTACATCCACAGCCTTCCCCACATTCACCAAGCAGGTAACCTGATCATAAAAGGAGATCAGGTTGGTGGGATAGGACCTGCCCTTCCTAAACCCATGCTGGCTGGGCCTGATCTCTTGGCCATCCTGTAGGTGCTTTGTGATGGCACCCAAGATGACCTGTTCCATGACCTTGCCTGGCACTGAGGTCAGGCTGACAGGTCTGTAGTTTTCTGGCTCCTCCTTACGACCATTCTTGTGAATGGACATCACATTGGCCAGCTTCCAGTCTTCAGGGACCTCTGCAGTGAGCCAGGACTGCTGCTGATAAATGACGGAGAGTGGCTTGGCCAGCTCATCTGCCATCTCTCTCAGCACCCCAGGGTGGATCCCATCTGGTCCCATGGACTTGTGAGGATCCAAATGACGCAGCAGGTCCCTTACTTCCTACTCATGGATTAGAGGGGGACTATACTGATCCCTGACTCCATCCACCACTTCAGGAGTCCATCTGTCCTGGAGACAACCTGTCCCACTCTTGAAGATTGAGGCAAAGAAGGTGTTAAGCACCTCTGCCTTTTCCTCATCCTTTGTCACTATGTTCCCCTCTCTATCTAATAAGGACTGGAGGTTGTCCTTGGCCCTTCTCTTGCCATTCATATATTTAAAGAAACATTTTTTATTTTCCTTGACAGCCGTGGCCAGCCTAACCTCCAAGTGGGCTTTTGCCTCTCTAATTTTTGCTTTACAAGACCTAGCAACATCCTTGAAATTTTCCTGGGACACCTCCCCTCTTTTCCAAAGGTGATACACTCCTTTTTAATCTTTAATTCCTTCAGCTGCTCCCTGCCCATCCAGTCTGGCTGCCTCACTCTTTGGCTCATCTTCCAGCTCAGTGGCACTTCCTGCTCCTGTGCCCTCAGGAGTTCTTTCTTGAAGTAGGTTCAACCTTCCTGGACCCCTTTGTTTCTAAGGGCTATTTCCCAAGGAACTTTCTGAATTAGTTCCTTAAATAGGCTGAAGTCTGCCCTTCGGAAGTCCAGTGTGGAGGTTCTGTTGATGCCCCTCCTGGTTTCTCCATGTATTGAAAACTCTATAATTTCATGGTCACTGGACTCCAGGCAGCCTCCAACCACCACATCCCCTACCAGCCCCTCTCTATTTGTGAGCAGGCGGTCAAGCAGGGCTGCCCCTCTGGTAGGCTCACGTAACAGCTGGGATAAGAAGTTGTCTTCCACACACTCTAGAAACTTTCTAGACTGCTTCTTCTCTGCAGTGTTTAAGTCCCAGCAGATGTCTGGCAGGTTAAAGTCGCCCACCAGAACAAGGGCAGGTGATCTTGAGGCAGCCTAAAGTTGTTTAAAGAGTAATAAATCAACCTCTTCTTCTGGGTTGGGTGGTCTATAACAGACTCCAACCAGGATATCAGTCTTGTTTGCCTTCCCCTTGTTTCTCACCCATAATGACTCAATTTGATCATCCTTGATTTCTACCTCCATGACATCCAGAGCCTCCCTAATATACAGAGCCACTCCCCCACCCTTTCTCCCTCACCTGTCTCTCCTGAAGAGTCTGTAGTCATTGATTACAGCACTCCAATCATGTGAGCCATCCCACCACATTTCAATGATGGTGACAATATCATAGTTTTCCTCCAGCACCAGAGCTTCCAGCTCCTCTTGTTTGTTACCCATACTTTGTGTGTTAGTGTACATGCACTTCAGCTGGGCTGCTGCTTTTATCCCTAGCTCTAGCCTACTGCCCTCAATTGCTTTTGATTTGTCTCTGGTGCTGTCATGTTTAACTCCCTCCCCCTTCCACTCTAGTTTAAAGCCCTCTCAACAAGCCCAGACAGCTTATGTGCCAGGGTCCTTCTCCCCTTCTGTGTCAGTTGTATCCCATCTGTTGCTTGCAGACCTGTGGCAAAATGAAATTCCCCAAGATCAAAGAATCCAAAGTTATGTCGGAGGCACCAACCTCTGAGCCACTTGTTCATCAAATACACTTTCCTATTCCTCTCTGTATTCCAATCTGTGACTAAGGGTATAGATGAAAAGACTACTTGTGCCCCTGCTCCCTCAACTACTTTTCCCAGTGTCTTAAAGTCCCTTTTGATAGCTTTTAGCCCTTTGTTATTAATCTCGTCATTGCCTGCCTGTATAACTAATAAGGGATAGTAATCAGAGGGCTGCACTACAGTAGGCAGCCTCCTGGTAACATCCCTGACCCGGGCTCCAGGGAGGCAGCAGAGCTCCCTGTGGAAGGGGTCTGGCCGGCATATGGAGCCCTCTGTTCCCTGCAGAAGGGAGTCACCAATAACAATTACCCTTCTCTTTTTCTTCTGGGTACTTGTTCTGATGTGAGGGGGCAACTGATTTGTTTCAGTTGCCCTCCCAGCCAGTGATGCTTCTGCCTGCTCCAAGATCACCTCATCCTCAACCTCTAGTGCCCTATATCTGTTGTGTAAGGGCAGCTGGGGATGTGAAGATGGCTGGAAGGGTTTTCCCTTGCCCCTTCTGGCAGGCACCTGCATCCATTCTCCTTGGTTGCTTAGCTAGTCTCCCTCTGGCAAGGGGGACTGCAGAGTATGTTGCTCTCTTTTACATTCCCTTTCAGCCTTCAGGCGTTCCACCTCTCCCTTGAGTTCAGCCACCAGGTTAAGCAGACTATTAATCTGCGCACACCTAATGCAGCCAATGCGTGTGTCTCCCTCGACTTCGAGTGCCAGGCTCCAGCACTCCTCACATCCAGACATCTGGACACCTGCATTCCTACAGGTGGGCTCTGTTTGGGTGCCCACAGTTTTACAAGTATTGTACAGCTTGGACCTAGTTTGAACTATGTCTGGCTTTCCTGAAGGTCCGATGATAGTTAAGTTAGTATGGAGGTTTTTTTTTTCCCCTGGCGCACGCTGCAGCTGGGCTCAGCAGAGACAGCAGCTAGCTCCTCGTTTAAATCACCCGCTCGTCAGGCACCACCCCCTGCCTCACCTTCCGGTGAGCACTTAGCGCCTGCTGCTCCCTGCCCCCTTCTGGGCTCCTCGGATCGAGAGAGCCTCAAAATGGAGGAGAAAAAGGCTTTGAGAAAGCGCGTTTCAGCTGAGCTAGCCTTGGTCCTGCTCTCTCTTGCTGAACCAGGCTGAAGGAAGGAGTATAAGACCAGCCAGCCAAACTGGTGAGAAGTGAAATGGCCAAGGTAGATTCCTATTATTACATTCTGTTTCACTTGACATGGTATTGTTAGAATTTTTTTTTTTTTTTTTTTAATGCTTCCTTTACTGGACAGATACAGTGAGGAGAATAGGAAATGACACTTGACTCATCTATTGCCCAGGCAAAATCTGTAATGAGCATGAATATAGTATAGCCATTCTTCTTACAATTTTGAAACTGCAATCTACTGATCCTCCCTGCTTGTCACATCCAATTTGTTCCAGGGCATGTTATACACACTACCACATTTCTATTCAATGGTAGCCTGAAGTTGTAGGAGATTGTGATGAACGTCCCTCTCTAATGACTCTGTAGAACTGAAAAAAACACTGTCATATCAACACTCTAGAGGCTATGTGTATAGGGTTAACACTCCTGGGGGAGTGACCCTGAGCCTGACCCTAGGGGTCTTGGCCCCTCCTCAGGGGTGGGCCACACTCCAGGTGATGGTTAGCCCAGTCCCCCCACTTCCTGCGGTATAAAAGAGGAGCACTTCCTGCTCCTCGCTCTCTTGCTCTTTTTCTCCTTTTACCTGCGTTCATGATCGCACACACACACTGATACTGCATACCAGCCACGAGGCAGAGACACCATCACACTACTCGGGTTGTATCCATCCCTGTTTTGTATTTTGCTGTTTTCCCTTCCTTATCCTTTGTAAACTCCCCTACCTCCAATCCCTTTTTCTAAGTTATTGTTAAACTTTTCCTTTTTAACTTCCAAATCGAGTGAGATTGATTTATTGGGGTGTCCCTACCTTTTATCTCTCTCCCTGTCTTTTGGGGAAAGGAGGGGGAGGAGGGGAGGGCACTCTATAAACTCTATAAATTCTATAAATTGTCATTGGGTCTACCAAATTTATAAGAGTCTCTGGGAACTTGCATTTGAACCCAAGACACTATGCAAGTACATGGGTGGAGGAAAAAAAATGATATAGTAATTATATGTTTTCCAGTTTCAAGCTCTTTTCAAGAATATTCAGATTAACATAAAACTATGACCTGAAATTAGGAAAAAAAAAGTGAGATTATAATTAAGCAATGTCCCCCAGAGTGGTTATTTTATTTCAGCAGCAGGTGTAGGAGGAACATGTAGTATCAAGACACAGTTAGAAAAATGGAGACACTAAAAAACCCTCCTAGATGTCTTCCCGGGTGACCTAGTCTAGGTGATCCTGCTCTGGCAGGGGAGTTGGACTAGATGATCTTTTGAAGTTCCTTAAAACCCATAACATTTTGTAAGTTTGTGATTCTGTGATTTATAACTTGATCTTTTCTATTTTTGTTGTGCAACCACAGCAAAACAAAAAGAGCAACAACAGCCTTGAGCTCTGTGGTAAAGGGTTGGACTTGATGATCTGTGAGGTCTCTTCCAACCCTGATGATACTGTGTGCGTGTGTGATAAAAAATAAATGCTTTAGCAAGAAAACAGCTTCTTCCCTTTTTCCTTTCACTTGAATTGTCTTGTTCTTATTTTAAATAAAGTTGAATTTTAGAGATCTACTCATCTCTATAATTACTGAAAGCTGTTGGGAGAACTGTATAGGGAAGCAGATAGACAAAAGGACAGCACATATATAGACATGTAAAAAATAAAGAGGTATATCAGTCAGAGAAATATCAAGGATCTTTATGAAGATCTCACCTGCTTTTCCCATTCACAGTCAAGATTTGGGCATCCATGATAGACAGAGACTTTTGAAAATGGACAAAATAACTCAGACCTCAGAGACAGGACTTCCTCCTAGCCTGTAACCTGTAAAGGAGTACAGCAGGACAGGTAATTTCCAAAACATATTTAGAGTGCCATGCTGACGGTTTAGTATATAAGCTGGAGAAACAAAATGATGCATAAGGAGTATGGTGGAGGGTTCTATTTGGTCCGATTCACATAATTACTGGGAATAACAACAGACAAAATAATTATTTAAAAAATTTACAAGAAGATTATGAATTTTTGAAAGGAAGATTTCAACAGTCAGTACAAATGACTAAGGAGAACTAGACCAAGTAAAAATATTTACCTCTGAAGAAAGGCAGAAATATGAACAATGCCAAAGCCATTAAAGGACTAGTCAACATAATATGATACAAATATGACTAACTAATAGATTCTTTGAACTTTTTTGAGGGAAGTAGTAGTTTGTAAATCAGAAGAATGAAAAGACTATCAGAGGATGATTGAGTGAAAGTTGAAGTACATAATTCCATTTTCTGTTCATTTGAATCTTCGCTGAAAAGGTCAGCTAGTCACACTACCACAAATCATACAAGAAAGGCAGGAATAAGATTTTAGTTTTGTCTAGAAAATGCAATTTAGGAAGTATTTAGATATGTATAAACTTATTCTTTAAAATCCAAAATTATATTCATCAGGTTCAGATAATTTGGAAGCATTTATCTTTAAGAAATGTTGTCTTTGCAAACACACGTAGGAGCTATGAGACCTATAAGACCAAAAACAAAAGACTAAGAAAATGGCAAGTGTAAACATCTGTTTTAAAAGAAGAGTAGGATTATGAATTATAGACTGGATATTTCAGTTTTCAGACAAAATAAATTACTACCTGTCTTTAAAGGATATGTAAGTAACAAGAGTAAGTAATTTCATGTAACTGTTTATTCTGTTCTAATAGGTGTTAGACAGATATCCTTTGTGTTGAGTTTTGAAAGACTTGAATGAATCTCCCTAAGTATCTAAGTTAAAAGCCAGCTAGGGAAGATACTACCCTGTCTTGAATATTGGAAAGCTGAGATGCCTTTTCATATACACAGTGCCAGGCTGGGAAGTGTAGAAGCTACCACTGCTTGAAGGTAGAACTTCAGTAAAATGCAAACAGCATATGATTATCTTAGAATTATAATAAAGCTTAGTTTGGAGACTACTTACACTTACTTTGGAACTTATTTTCTTTCCTTGGTTTTACTGCAGTCAAAAATAACAATAGCAGTCACCTCAAAGGAATTAGTTAAGTTCTTCTGCCCCATGCCTTGTTAGTTTGAACATGGGAACTATCATAACCTATCCATATAATTGGGTAGGTGAAAAAGAAGACATAAGACTTCACAGTGTTTTCCCTATAGAAAGCTCATCAGAAACCATTCATAAATGTAACAACTGCAATATGATGGAGCTAGAAATCATGAAGGAGAATCAGAGCTACTGTTGTGAACGGCTTGTCACCATAGCAACTGCTATTAGGATAACTCAGAAGCCCAGATTTTCCATTCAGTGATGGAAATTCAGACTTCCAACAAAGTGCTTTCCTTTAGCAGGAATCTTTCTGCCAAGTAGAATAGGAGAAGGAAATTAATCACAGAGAAAGAAAAGAGGCATGCAGAGAGAAGATCAAGAAAATAGCAGAAAATAAGGTAACAGAACCAAATGATGCATACTTTGTCATTGGTCTTTACCATTGATGTCTACATGTCAATCCAACTCTGTAACTCCAGGTTGCAGAGCCACCTCTTCAACAGAGGGTGTACTTTCATCATCTACAAATATCATAGGTGCATGTCACAAGGAACTAACAAGTCACAAGGTTGATGGGGCAAGCTCATAACTCCATTACTGCGATAATTTTCAGTACGACTCATTTAGCTTAGTTTAGTAGCTATCTGTTTTGGGGTGAGCTTGGCTGGGTACCAGACTTTGACCAGACACTCCCTCATTCCATAGGAAAGGGAAGAAAAAAAATGCAGAAAAAGCTTCTGTGTTTAGATGAAGACAAGAAGGTTGCTCATCAATTACTGTCCCATAAAAAATAGTCTAAACTTGAACATATTAATATAATTTACTGCCATTTAAAAATAGACACAGACATCAAGAGAAAAAGACAAAAACTAAATCATCCTCCCCTCATGTCTCACTCTTTTTCACGTATTAAACTTTGTTTCTTCGTTCTCCATTCCTCTAACTCAACCACTGAGCATAAAGGAAGAAAGACAAATAGAATCCTTAACAGCTTCTCTCTACTGCACCTTCCTCCTTACATTCCTCTCCTATTCCATCATGGGTCTTGTAGAGGCCACACTTCCTACCATAAAATCTGCTCTAGTGTGGACTCTCCATGGGCTGCATCTTTCTTTAAGGCTTTGTTTGCTTGCTGCAGTAGGGGATCCTCCACAGGCCACACGGTGGATACGTGCTGCACTGTGGTCCTCCAAGGGCTGTAGGAGGAAAATCTGCTACACTATGGTGTTTGCTATGTGCCTGGACCTCCTCCTTCCCCTCTTTCACCGACACTGGTGTATTCAGGGCTGTTTCTTTTATGGTTTTGTCCTCATTCTTCTCTCTATCACAGTGGCTGAGCAGTGTTTAGTTTTTTCAAATAAATGATGGGTGATATATAAAAAATTATTCAAGACCAAATACCTACTTATTGTTAAAGTGTTTCTTCACATATCTAGATTAAAATAGTTTAAATCTGGATTTATTGATTGAATGTTTCTTTCTAATAATACTTAAAAATAATTAAAAAAAGAAAAAAATCACAACCTAATAAACCAACCAAACAAAAATCCCCAACCCAGCAACCAAATAAGTAAAGCTATGGTCTGTAGGAGATAGGTAGCAAATACAAAGAAAAAGTCCTGAAGAGGTTGAATGATGCTATAAAATTACAATAAAGCAAAGGGGAAAACAAGATTAATCTCAGAGGCAGGAAAATGTGAAAAGATTGGTTGCAGGAAATTTTAATAGCAAAGGTTACTACATTTTGAGCATATAAATGTCTTTCAAAAGCTGTAAAAGCCTCACCTTCTAAGTAGATTAGATCTTTTAAAATTAATTCTAATTATAACAAAGTTCTATTTAAAACAATTATTTCTGAATTTGTCAGTTTAGATTTTCACCTGGTAATTCATCCATCTTGCCACACTACTACTGCTTCTGCTGCTACTACTGTCCCCACTGATAATAAAGAAGCCCTAATTTAAAGACAGGCTCTGTGAACAAGAGAAGTAAACCACCAGTATGTTAAAGAACTCCTGAGACATCCTGTGATAGTTTGGGTGTTACCTGCCCTCCCCCCCAATTTAGAAATCATCCAGACTAGACTCAGCTGGCTCTGGAAATTGAATGCAGCTTTATATTTACGGCTTAGCACAATGTACAAGCAGATATTTACAATATATATATAGTTATATGCAGAAATACAGAAGTTAAAATATAATACAGGAACAAAGCACCCCTTCCAGAAACGTGAGTCCCCAGGAGGGCTCTCAATCACCCTTCCACCTTTCTCCCACCCCTCTCTACCTTACCCCAGATGTTGCCTTGTACCCAAGGAAGATTGAAGGGTTGGCCAGGGGAGTTAGGAAGCAAGTGGATTAATCAAAGAAATAGCAGGTTAGGTCAGAGAGAGAAATGTAGCTCAAAGCCCAGGCAATGACTGTCTCATCTGTATTTACATTCTTATTCTTATACATGACAGCAAGCCTATGAGTGAAGTAGACATCACCACTGTTTCCCCCTCACAGCCTGCAATCTAGTTCCTCTCACCAAAACACTCCAGCTAGCCTCAAACTAGCACACATCAGGAAAAATAGCAAGGGATTTACACTGAATATAATTGTAGCTGTCAAAAGCAGTGTTTTTGCCTGCTTCACTCTTCAGTGGACAGTGATTGTCATTTATTTCTGTTTGACTGAAGTAGTGAAATAGAATTGAAAAGCAAAAACAATTGATTTAATTTCTTTAGCTCAGGCACTATCATAGTTGTTTGGTTTCTTTTTCTTTTTTGGTAAAGGTTTATTTCCTCAGTGCACATGAATATATGAATATGAATGATTGAGGAGTCTTCACACAGGAGGATAAGCAAAACCAAGAAAATCTGTATGTATCAGACATGGATTTATAAAAACCGATTGAAATTGTTCTTGCATAAGCAAGTCATATTAAGAGTTATTGCTGTTAATTAACGTTAATGTCCTTTGATTTTTTTTTCACTATGGTAACAGAACAGTAAAAAAAAGGTACTGTAGTAACATACAAAACAGGATGAAAGGATTACACTATAAAAGGAATTGTAATGTTAATTAACCAGCAGTGATTGACAATTTTGAATTTTTGAAGTAATGGACATGATTTTTTTGTAGTAGTTAATAAATTTTCCTTCCAAAATTTTGTGGGATCAAATCTCCTTATGCAATTTGACAGATTTTTTTCTCAGATATTCACTGTCATCTCCAAATATAAGTCAAAATACAAATAACATATAAATATTCAGGAATATATCCTTGTATAGGGTTAACACTCCAGGGGGGCGTAACCCTGAACCTGACGCTAGGGGTCTTGGCCCCTCCCCAGGGGTGGTCCACACTCCAGGTGATGGTTAGCCCACTCTGCCCACTTCCTGTCTGTGCTAGTTTGAAGCAAGCTAGAATGTTTTGGTACAAGAACTAGATAACAGGCAGTGAAATGAAAACAATTGATGTCAACTTCTCTCACAGTCTCACTGAGAACTCTGGGAAGAAGAAAGACTTTTTCTCCATTTTGTTTCTCACTCTTGCTTTTGCCTTAGACCTGGTCACATCTCATTAACCCTACTCCTACTAACCTTGCTCCCTAACCTCTTGGCTGCACCTCTTTTCTTCCTGAGAACTGGGGTAAGGTTGTGAGGGCCGGGGGGAGGTGTTGGGGTGGTTTGAGAGCCCCTCCTGGGGACTCAGGTTTCTGGGAGGGGAGTTGTGCTTTTGTATTGTTTATCCTTTGTATATTTCTGTATATAACTGTATATAACTGTAAATATTGTAAATAGCTGCTTGTAAATTCTGCTAGCTGTAAATAAATTGCTTCATCTATATTCCCAGAGGCCGTCTGAGTTAGCTGGGGCAAATACAAAAGTGTGGGGGGGCGGGGTAACCCCCAAACCATCATATTTTTCAATTGGCGCCCAACGTGGGGCTAGAGATTTTTGAGTGATTGGAAAATTAGCTCTGGGAATTAAGATGAAGCTAATCAAGCAGCTATTGTATTTGGTTGGTGCATTGCTCTGGTCTGGTTTTGTTTTCTTGGCATTTAGTTGGTTAAAAGGTCAAATTGTTGCTTATTTCATTGATCTGGCTTATAATAAGGCTAAAGCTAAGGTTTCAGATATGTTCTGGAGCTGGGATGATTTGATTCTTGGTTATGCTGGTTTTAATATCTCTGAGAATATTACCAAGGACATTACAGGAGCTCTGGTCAATAATGTGACAATCAATGGAAATTCTGCTTTAAATATGGCTCTAATGAGAGTTATTCAGCCTAAGACAGGAATTCCAACTGTTTGCATAGGTACATGCTCATGTAAAACTGTTTTTCTTCTCACAGTTTTTAATATTTGCCTCATGATTTTAATATTCATATTAATTTTGGCATTATTGGTGAAAAATTCTAAACCAGCTTCCGTAAGAGCTAGGAAAAATTCTGTGTCTCAGAAGCAGTCTCTTTCACAGCAAAACAAGGGAACACAGTTATCGGCTTCCCCCTTGCCAGCCTCTGCCCCTCCTTCTCCAAGTGCTGGGAACACAGCCAGTGTTCCCGCCACTAACGCAAACAATGATAGCAAAAACAAAAACAATAATGGGCAGAGTTCGGCAGGAGCCTCAGGAGCACAGCCAGGTACCCAAAATCAGAATGTTCCTAGCAAAAATGAAAACACGTCAGGATTGGCAGGAACCACAGGACAGGCAAATAATCCCACTAATGTTAATAATACTACTAGTGCTAGTAACGCTAGCCCAGTCAGTCCAAATCCTAATGACACCAGCTCAGCCAATTTGAAACCCCAGCCAGCAGACCAGAACCAAAATCCTCCTGTTAAAAGCAAGGCAGATCTGAACTCAAATGCTCCAAGTCAGACCTCCAATAATTCAAACCCTCCAGGTCAGACCCCCAATAATACAAATCCTCCAGCAGACACATCCAAGTCTGTTGCTGCTCAGGCCCTTCTGGCACCTGCTAAGGCAAAAGCTAAGACAAAGAGTGGTTCACAGGAGGATGTAAGAGAGGGGACCTCTGGTGATCAGCAGCAAGAGGAGGAGGAGATAGTTAGTCTGCAAGACCTTGTAGATGTGCTGAGACAACAATACTCAAGTGAGAGGAGTGCTGTGAGGTTAGCTGCCAAGAGAGAGGATGGTTCCAATGAGTTTAGGAGTGCTATGAGGAAGGTTCTGTTAGGCCCAGTACCACCAGATCAACAGGAAGAGGAGGTGGAAGATGATATCCAGGGCTCCAAGGATCCACTCAGAGAGGTCAGGGAAGTTAGAAAGGAATACACAAGGGAATCAGGTGAGCCAATCCTAACCTGGCTAGTGAGATGGTGTGGCATTGGTGCTAATGCTCTGCAGGTAGGAGACAAGTCTGCCAAGCAGCTGGGACCACTCACTAAGGAGAGTGGAGTGGACAAACACCTGGCAAGTCCTCTTGGTAGGGTTAGCTTGTGGACATGCCTTCTATTGGCTGTGGCTATGAGATATCCTTCCCGAGATGATTTGCCATGGGCTGCCAAGAAGTGGAACACCGTTGAGCAGGGAATTAAGCTTCTGAAGGAGTTTGCTGTGAAGGAAGTGCTTTATGGAGATCATGGCACACATGAGCCTGACGATATTCCTTTGGGAACAGGTCTCATGAAGAAGCTTATTAAGCTTGCTCCTTCATCCTATGCTAACATCTTGGCCAGTAAGTTTCTAGCAAGGAGTGATAATGGAAGGTCTTTCACTGTTGGTGAATTCACTGATCAGCTCAGGCAGATTGAGGACAGCTTGTCACATTCTGGTATATTCTGTGCCATAAAGACTATGACTACAGAGCTTAAAGATGGTATTAGAGATGGCATTAAAGAGAGCATGAAAGAACTGAAGGAGGATCTCAAAAATCTGGTAAAGGATACCATTCCTGCATCATCTGAATGGGTACATGTTTCTGCAGTCAGGAACAGACGCCCACCTCCTGCAAGGCAATTCCAGCCCAGGAGGAGACAAATTCCACCCAGACATCAGCAATCACGTGCGTCACTGTGGATACTGCTGTGTGACACATATGGTGAGAACATGAACAAATGGGATGGTAAACCTACTTCAGCTCTTTCAAAGAGGGTCAGGGATCTGCAGAGTGGCAGAAACAGAGGTAATAATGCCAGAAAAGTAGCTGTCACTTCTTCAGCTCCTGAGGGCAACTGCAATTGTTCCAACAGTTGCAGTTCCTCTCACAACAACACCACCAATCATTGTGTACACCCTACATGCCATGTTCAGCATTAGGGGTGCCCTGCCTCCAGCCAGGAGGAGGAAAGGGATAATGGAGAGAACCGAATCTATTGGAATGTATTCATTAGGTGGCCTGGCAGTTCAAGAGTTCGGAAATACAGGGCTTTAGTTGATACAGGTGCTCAGTGTACTTTATTGCCATCTAATTGTAAAGGGACAGAGTCCATATCTATTTTTGGAATCACTGGTGGATCTCAAGAGTTAACTAAGGTGCAGGCTGAGATCAGTTTAACTGGTAAAGAGTGGAAGACACATACTATTGTAACTGGTCCTGATGCGCCTTGCATTCTGGGAATTGACTTTTTGAGACAAGGTTGTTTCAAAGATCCTAAGGGTCATAAATGGGCTTTTGGAATAGCATCTGTAGAGATTGAGGATGATAAACTGAAATTGTCCATTAGACCTGAACTTTCAGATGAATCTGCAGTTGTGGGACATCATGACATAGAGGACCTGGAAGTGCCAATTGCAACTCAAACTGTTCATCATAGGCAGTACAGAACTAACCGTGACTCTTTGTTGCCCATTCATCAGCTGATTTGTCAATTGGAGAGTCAGGCTGTCATCGAGAAAGCTCATTCACCTTTCAACAGTCCCATCTGGCCTGTGCATAAACCTATGGGCGACTGGAGACTGACAGTTGACTTCCGTGCCCTCAACGAGGTGACGTCACCCATGAGTGCAGCTGTGCCAGATACGCTGGAGCTCCAGTACGAGCTGGAATCGAAGGAGGCTAAGTGGTATGCAACCATAGACATTGCTAATGCTTTCTTCTCTATTCTCATAGCAAAGGAGTGCAGGCCTCAGTTTGCATTCACCTGGAGAGGAATCCAGTACCAGTTCAATCGTTTGCCTAAGGGGTGGAAACACAGCTCAACCATCTGTCACTCAGTCATCCACAATGCACTGGAGAAAGGTAAAGCTCCAGAGCACATCCAGTACATCGACAACATCACTGTGTGGGGCCAAACTGCTGAGGAAGTCTTCGAGAAGGTAACAAAATCATTGACATTCTGTTGCAAGCAGGTTTTGCCATTAAGAGAGACAAGGTCAAAGGACCTGCCTGAGAAATTCAGTTTCTGGGAGTGCGGTGGCAGGATGGTCGCCGTTACATTCCTCAGGATGTGATCAACAAAGTCTCTACCATGGCAGTTCCCACCAGTAAGAAGGACAAACTTTCTTTTCTTGGTGTGGTGGGATTTTGGAGACTACACATTCCTGGTTTCAGTCAGATTGTCAAACCTCTGCATGATGTGACTCGTAAGAGAAACAATTTCGAGTGGGGACCTGAACAACAAGCAGCCTTTGATCAGATCAAGTGAGAAGTAGTCCATGCAGTGGGCTTGGGACCTGTGAGATCTGGTCTGGACATTAAGAATATTCTGTACACGGCTGCCAGTGACAATGGTCCAACTTGGAGTCTTTGGCAGAGAGCTCCAAATGAGACACGTGGTCGTCCTCTTGGTTTCTGGGGACGTTGTTACAGAGGTTCAGAGACAAATTACACTGCAACTGAGAAAGAGATTCTAGCAGCCTATGAGGGAGTGAAAGCAGCTTCTGAAGTGATTGGAACTGAGTCACAATTGCTTTTAGCTCCTAGACTGCCAGTTCTAAACTGGATGTTCAAAGGCAAAGGTTCATCACCACATCATGCCACAGATGCAACCTGGTCTAAATGGATGGCTTTGATAACCCAATGAGCACGAATGGGTAATCTTGACCGACCTGGTCTGGTGGAGGTGATCACCAACTGGCCGGAAGGCACAGACTGTTCCAAACCTCCAGAGGAGAAAATAACTCGTGCTGAGGAAGCTTCTCCCTATGGTGATCTCTCTGATCAGGAAAAGAACTATGCTTTGTTCACAGACGGTTCCTGTCGTCTTGTTGGGAACAAGCGAATATGGAAGTCAGCAGTTTGGAGTCCAACCAGGAGAGTTACCGAAACGAAAAATGGCGAAGGAGAATCCAGTCAGTTTGCTGAGGTAAAAGCTGTTCAACTTGCTCTTGATGTGGCTGAACATGAGAATTGGCCTATCCTTTACCTCTACACCGACTCGTGGATGGTAGCCAATGCTCTATGGGGTTGGCTAAAGGACAGGAAGAAGAATGGTTGGCAGAGGAAAGGAAAGCCTATTTGGTGTGCTGATCTGTGGCAGGACATTGATGCACGGCTGGAGAGAACTCCAGTGAAGGTGCGGCACGTAGATGCACACATGCCTAAGAGCAGAGCCACTGAGGAACATCAACATAACCAGAAGGCAGACCAAGCTGCTAAGATTGCTCAAGTTGATACCAACTCTGATCTTGACATTGACCTTGACTGGAAACACCGAGGTGAACTGTTCTTAGCTCGGTGGGCCCATGACTCATCTGGACATCAAGGCAGAGATGGAACATACCGATGGGCACACGATAGGTCAATTGACTTGTCCATGGACGCTATCACCCAAGTCATCTATGACTGTGACATTTGTGCTGCTATTAAGCAGGCTAAGCGAATCAAGCCCTTATGGTATGGTGAGTGATGGTCAAATTACAAGTATGGTGAAGCCTGGCAGATTGACTACATCACTTTACCTCGATCTCGTTCTGGCAAGCAGTATGTGCTAACGATGGTAGAAGCCAGCACTGGATGGTTGGAAACCTATCCAGTTCCACATGCAACTGCACGTAACACCATTGTTGGTTTGGAGAGACAGATCTTGTGGAGACATGGAACTCCAGAAAGAATTGAGTCAGACAATGGTACTCATTTCAAGAACAATCTTGTGAAAAACTGGGCCAAAGAGCATGGTATTGAATGGATCTATCACATACCCTACTATGCACCAGCTTCAGGGAAGATTGAACGCTACAATGGTTTGCTGAAAACAACCCTAAAAGCCATGGGGGGGTGGAACTCTGAAAAACTGGGACAAACATTTAGCACAAGCTACTTGGTTGGTAAATAGTAGAGGTTCAGTAAACAGAGCAGGACCTGCACAATCAGATTTGGTCCAAACAGTAGACGGTGATAAAGTTCCTGTTGTGCGTGAAAAGAATCTGTTAGGTAAAAGTGTTTGGGTATTTTCTCCTTCGGGCGAAGGGAAACCTGTCCGAGGGGTGGTTTCTGCTGAAGGTCCTGGTCATACATACTGGGTAATGCAGGAGAATGGTGAAATCCAGTGTATTCCACAGAGAAATTTAACCTTAGCTGAGAGAGTTTAAATTCAAGCTGTTAGGAGTTTTCTGTTCTAGGTAACATCGGCGCCCAACACTGAGAGAATCTACGATAGAATCTACAGTACGTGAGCACGAACCCAACATCATCTGGGAGTCCCTGTTCTGAGCTTTTGAATCACCTACATCTGATTGAAGTGTGAACTGAACTTGTATATATTGTTTTAGTGTAAATATTAGTTTAGATTAGATTGGATAATTCTCAGCGATACTTTGAGCGAAGTAGACAGGGGTGGATTGTGCTAGTTTGAAGCAAGCTAGAATGTTTTGGTACAAGAACTAGATAACGGGCAGTGAAATGAAAACAATTGATGTCAACTTCTCTCACAGTCTCGCTGAGAACTCTGGGAAGAAGAAAGACTTTTTTTCTCCATTTTGTCTCTCACTCTTGCTTTTGCCTTAGACCTGGTCACATCTCATTAACCCTACTCCTACTAACCTTGCTCCCTAACCTCTTGGCTGCACCTCTTTTCTTCCTGAGAACTGGGGTAAGGTTGAGAGGGCCGGGGGAGGTGTTGGGATGGTTTGAGAGCACCTCCTGGGGACCTTGGTTTCTGGGAGGGGAGTTGTGCTTTTGTATTGTTTATCCTTTGTATATTTCTGTATATAACTGTATATAACTGTAAATATTGTAAATAGCTGCTTGTAAATTCTGCTAGCTGTAAATAAATTGCTTCATCTATATTCCCAGGGTCCGTCTGAGTTAGCTGGGGCAAATTCAAAAGTGTGTGGGGGGCGGGGTAACCCCCAAACCATCACACTGTCCTATAAAACAGAGGAGCTTCCTGCTCCTAGCTCTCTTTTCTTTGCTCCCTCTCAACACACACACACACACACTGCATACCAGCACACCATGTGGCAGCCACGAGGCAGAGACACCATCACATTGCTCGGGTTGTATCCATCCATTTTTGTATCTTTGCTGTTTCCCTTTCCTTATCCTTTGTAAACTTCCCTACCTCCAATACGTTTTCTAAGTTATTGTTAAACATTTCCTTTTTAACTTCCAAACCGAGTGAGATTGATTTATTGGGGTGTGCTTACCTCTCTCTCTCTCTCTCCCTATCTTTGGGAAAAGGAGGGGGAAGAGGGGAGGGCACTCTATAAATTCTATAAATTGTCATTGGGTCTATTAAATTTATTAGATTCTCTGGGAACTTGCATTTGAACCCAAGACAACTTATTTGGTGTCTCAACGTGGGGCTAAGTAGAAAGAATTCTTTCAGAGAGGAATTGGAAGTTAAAAAATGGATATTCTGAGAGTCTTAATCATTCACGCTTTTGCATGGCTGTTTTGGGGCTGGCTGTTAAAGTTTGTAAGTTACCATGTCTTCTGGATTGTCATTGATATGGTCTGGGAATATTCTAAGCATTTGCCTGTCCGAGTCTATGCCTATTTCCTGAATTCTGTTAGTAATCTAACTGTGTTTAGAAATGTTTCTGGAACATGGAATCAATCTGAATATATGTGTTGGGACACAGAAGCTCCAGATATTTTGGGGGAGAAATGGTACTGGATAGCAGTTATTTCCCTGTGTTTAAATGTGGTTTTGGGAATTTACAATGTAGCTCTGAGCTGGAACACGTGGAGACCTCGCGTGGGCGCTGCCATTAGGATGCTTAGGGGAAGGGGTGGCTCTCACTGCCCTGGCTGCAGCTAAGGGGGGTGGGCGACAGGTCAGACCTGTCTGACCGGTTAGGCAGCCCTGAGCACAGGCACCGCCCCTAGCACGGCTCTGCCCCAAACTCCGCCCCTGGTCCCACCCAGGGCAGCCCCCCAGACCCTGCCACCACAGCCCAGCCCCATTCACCTCGCCCCCATTACCACGTGGCAAGTGAGATCAAACCCGAACCCTCCCACAGACGCAGATCCAGGGCAAGGTACCTCATCGGGAACCAGCATCCCCCAGAAACAGCAACCAGCTGGAAATGGACCTGATAATGGAGTTATCTTTATCAGCTCCACACCCAGAAAGGAAATCAGGCACACAAGGAAGGACTATGCAAGGGCAAACGGACAGTCCCTTTTAGCCTGGCTTTTGAAATGTTGGGATGCAGGAGCAGAAACCGTGGACCTAGATCAGAGGGAGGCAAAGCAGCTGGGATCCTTGTCGAGGGATGGAGGTGTGGATAAAGAGCTGGGGAGGCTCGATGGTACCCACTCACTTTGGGCCAGGCTTCTGATAGCTGTGAGGTACAGGTACCCGACTAAGGATGACATGATTTTCCATCCCCTTAAATGGACAGATATGGAACAGGGTATCTCATACCTGAGGCAAATGGCTGTACAGGAGATAATCTATGGAGATGGCCAGATGCCCTCGGACTCTGATGATGTCTGCATGAAGCCAGCCCTCTTAAAGAAACTGACCCAGTGTGCCCCTTCCACATATGCCCCTACACTGGGAGCACTGCTGCTGGGCAGAGACCCCAACAACCTTCCCACAATCAGGGAGTTTGTGAATGACCTGAGACAGTTTGAAGACAGTTTGTTGAGGAAAACCTTAATTGCCACTGTAGAGACCCTCACCTAAGAAGTGAACGAGCTAAAAGCCTCTTTCTCTGAAATGCAGAAGGCAGAGGACGACTGCTCTTCACCTTCAGAATGGGTGTAAGTCTCAGCTGTCCGGAACACATGCCGCCATACTCCTCCTCCTCCCCGCAGGAGACCAGCCCAGAGAAGACAGGGTACACACAGAAGTTCACTTTGGAGAACACTGTGTGAGCTTGGGGAAAACATGGACAGATGGCATGGCCAGCCCACCTCAGCTCTATCAGCCAGAGTAAGGGAACTGCAGGGGACAAACACAGGGAATAACTCCTCCAGAAGAGGGGTTGCCCCAGTGTCCCGCAGGCAGCCCTCTCGCTCAAGGGGTGGTGAAGCCAGTAACTCAGGTCCATGTGCCTCATGCGGTCACAGTGCTCAGCATTAGAGGTGCCCTGTCTCCAGCCAGGCGGAGGCCAGGGATAACAGAGTATATTGGGACGTGTTTGTGAAATGGCCTGGCACTTCTGAAGCCGAGAAGTACAGAGTGTTGGTAGACACCGGTGCCCAATGCACTCTGATCCCCTCCAGCCACAGGGGGACAGAAACTATTACAATTGCAGGAGTCACAGGGGGGTCTCAGGAGTTGACTGTGCTGCAGGCTGAGATAAGCCTCACCGGGAATGTGTGGGAGAAGCACTCCATAGTAACTGGCCCTGATGCACCTTGCATCCTGGGAATCGACTTTCTCTGGGAAGGGTACTTTAAAGATCCGAAGGGGAACAAGTGGGCTTTTGGCATAGCAGCTGTAGAGACTGCAGACAAAGAGCAGCTGTCTATCATGCCTGGCCTGTCAGATGACCCTTCCGTGGTTGGTACCCACAAGGTGGAAGATGTTAAGTTACCTATTGCTTCTCATGTAGTTCATCGCAGGCAATACCGCACCAACAGAGACTCCCTGCTACCCATACAGCAGCTGATTCACCGCCTGGAGCAGCAGCTTGTTATCAGCAAGAGCCACTCACCCTTCAACAGCCCAATATGGCCAGTGCGGAAGGAGAAGGGGGAATGGAGACTGACTGTGGACTTACGAGGCCTGAACGAAGTGACTCCTCCAATCAGCGCAGCCGTGCCTGATATGTTGGAGCTGCAGTATGAACTGGAAACGAAGGAGGCCAAATGGTATGCCACGATCGACATTGCTAATGCTTTCTTCTCCATCCCCATTGCAATCCTGAAGGCTGAAACTGCTTTTGCACCCCACTTCTCTATCACAGAAAGTGGGATTTGTTTTCCTGCATTTAAATGATAACAGTTTTGTTAATTTCTTTCCACTACTATTATTTATTGGTATGATACTCTTATCCTTTATTAAGGTGTAAAGAATAATATGTTTAAATGTCTTAAAGAAGAGTAATTTGTATGTTATATTAATGGAATTATGTTGCAGTCAGCAATTATAAATGTGGCGTGCAAAAATAGTATAGATAGTGACAGGAAGTGCTTAGAAGGAAAATTCAAATGCAGATCAATCAAAGCCACAGACATATGCACATATCTATGCCATGAAAAAGAAGGGAGGAAAGGAAGAAATACTATTTCTACAGACTTAATTAATGGTAGGTTAGAAGACATGAATTTCAAGATTTTAGTAGAAATTTGCCAGTATTTTGCTTCCTGTATTCTTACACAGAAACGGAGAATAACATAGCCAATGATACTGTGTAGGAAACTGAGTGGGTGCTACAGTGGGAGTGTTAGTAGATTGAATTTTTATTCTTGATTATTTTGTTCATCTTTGCATTTCACATTTGAGTTGTTATTGTCACAGCACACGTAAAGGAAGTTGTGGAAGTTTTTGTCCGTAATGACTCCAGGGCAGAATGATATCAAGATGAATCGGTATTGGCCAGGACAGAATACTATTTTCAGATCAAATTTTGGAGCACCTTTAATAAATATTTACACTAGGATTATAGCTTGCAAAGGATGAGGCAACAGTGTCTAAATATTCTAACTTACTCTGTGTGGGACTGGTACAGATTTTTAGTATCATATCATAGTATCATATCATAGTATCATCAGGGTTGGAAGAGACCTCACAGATCATCAAGTCCAACCCTTTACCACAGAGCTCAAGGCTAGACCATCGCACCAAGTGCCACGTCCAATCTTGCCTTGAACAGCCCCAGGGATGGCGACTCCACCACCTCCCCGGGCAGCCCATTCCAGTGTCCAATGACTCTCTCAGTGAAGAACTTTCTCCTCACCTCAAGCCTAAACCTCCCCTGGTGCAGCCTGAGGCTGTGTCCTCTTGTTCTGGTGCTGGCCACCTGAGAGAAGAGAGCAACCTCCTCCTGGCCACAACCACCCCTCAGGTAGTTGTAGACAACAATAAGGTCACCCCTGAGCCTCCTCTTCTCCAGGCTAAACAGTCCCAGCTCCCTCAGCCTCTCCTTGTGGAAGAATTTCTCACCAGTTGAGGACATAAAGTCATAAACATGGGTAACTGGCGCTGAGAACGTCCTTGGTTCCCAGCGAGGCTAGGAAATCGAGATGTAAACAACTGAGCACCCCACACACAGCTGCTCTGGGCAGAGACTAGGTAACCAAGGGGGCTGGAGTGGGTGGTCTGGAAGGCTGACCCTTAGAATGTTGTGATAAGTTAACCTATGCACACCTTACATGTAACTCTGGACCCTCTGACTGTAACCAATCTTAAGCTGAGCACGCCTCTTGCTAGAATGCATATAAGTCACTGTATCACGGAAATAAAGTGGATTTGACCATCTAACCATATTGGTGAACAAAGAGTCATCTTCCCATAGCGCTCCACCGAACGTGTTTCCCAACATCTGGCGCTCGAACAGAGGAGTCAGGACACAAGCCGGCCGCAGGTGAGACTGCGTTGGGGGCCAGAGGGTTGGCCCGAAGACAGAGGGGTCTGATCAACTTGTGGGACGTTCTCCGTATCGGAGAGAGTAAGCGTCATTCGGTGCCGCTGGGCTGGGTAGCGCTGCCCCGAGGTGGCAGTAGTCTGGACGTTCATTTCCGGAGTGAACAGCCTGTGTGTAAGGCAGGTAAGGCCCACAGTGGATTTGCTGGGGCACTGCGTTTGCTGGCGTGTTTATCTCGTGAGAGAAGTTCGCCGGACACTGAGCTCTGAGAGCTGCTGGCCCGGGCGTATGCGCAGGGTCATGTGAGTAAAGAGCCTCCCGTGATTTTAAGATCGAAAGTGCAGCGGGAGGTCGGAGACGCACTGTGGGACGCGGTTCTTAGCAACGGAACAGACTCTGAGTCGACCCGACAGCTAAGTCCCGCCTGGCGGGAGGTGCTCCGCGCGTTACTAAGGATGAAAGCCGAATGCAAGGCGGCGGTGGTGGTTTTCCTGTTACTTCTTGCCCTGCCGGCCGTTACAAACAGCTCTGAGGCGTGCGCGGCACCAGGTTTCTCCCCCACCCCGAGCGTCCCGAAGAAAGAAAGCTCCGTGCTTCGGTTTTTCGGTCTCAGCAGAGCTGCTTCCGTTAAAGGCGTGGCTGGGAAGGTTGCCAGCTCTGTGGCGGAGTTGAAAATGAGCGTGCCGTACGATCCCAGCGGGCACCCATGTCGCCCGCCCCGCCTCCGCACCCGGTAACCCGATTGTAGCCACGTTGACCGCAGGAGCAATATGCGGTTCGCAACAAGGTTGCCGGCGATTTGCCTTTATGGTACCATCTGTGACTGAAGCAGAGCCTGCGAGCCGCTCTGAGTACACAACTTTGCCGCGAGGCATGCAGACCACACCAACTCTCTGCTGATTGTTCGTTGCAAAGCATTGCAAGACCCCCGAAAAGAACTGGGCGTGTGCAATTGTTTATCACTATGTGAATGACTTTGTTTTCTGTCCCTGCTGACGAGTCTTAGTCTCCGAGAGACATCTCGTCGTGTTTCAGCTCTGTGGGCTGCGCGTAGGAAGCTAAGGACTTTTTGATCGGTCTAGCCAGAGCGCTGGGAGAGACGCGCTTGGGACTGAGTTGCTGCTGCCCGTAGCGACTCACTGACACACCCATAATGGCGGCTGCCCATAGCGACTCACTGACACACCCATAATGGCGGCTGCCCGTAGCGACCCGCCGGCAGCCAGTTACAATCGCTTCTCAGCTTGGAAAAGTTTTCGGACCTGCCGCGCGGAGGGCGGCTGCCTGCCGCTGTGTGTACTGTGTCGAATCTGCCGCTGTAGCCTGCGCGTCCCCGTGGATGACTGCATGCGATACGAGACACGGACTTTTAGTTTTCAGCCGGTAAAAGATGTTACTGAAGGTACAGAGGAACGGATGGTAAAGAGAGAATGGACCGACGGCAGACGCGACCGCACCGGACGGCTTGGGACCCTCCCTTTCCCGTGGCTCAGCGGAACAGTCTTCAGACCCGCCCCCTTCACTGCCGCACGCCCGCCCATCTCCAACGGACCGCATCACAAAGCCGAGGGGTCTCCCGCGAGTCTTCAACAGCTGGGGGACTGAGGGGGATGCTGAGGGGGTCGGTGGGGTGGGAAGAGTCTGTGGGTTTCCTTGAGTCGTTTCAGAGTTTCGTCAATTTGCGTTTGTATGGCTACAGGGAGATTAGCTGTTCGATAGCTCACACAGTAGCCTCTGCCTTTTTTTTCCTCTCTCTGTCTTGAAGAGCCTGAGAGGGAAGACGGCAGTTTGGAAGTTTTCAGGGTAGATTTCATGTTGTGTACTAAGGATTGGTAGTGGGATGGGAGACGGACGGAAACACCAAGTGGTGGCTGACCTGAAACAGCTGGGGGTTGGGCGAGATAGAGGGCCAAGGACAAGAGCGGCGCTGCGGCTGCTGGCCTCCTCCCCCTCCTCCTCCCTCCCCCCTCTAGCCACCTGTGGAGGGCCCGCGGGGACCCGTTCCCCCCCTGCCCATTGTTTCTTTTACGGATTTTTTTTTCTTTGCTAGGAGACAGCGAAGCCTCGAAGCTGTTTAGACAATGCCAGATGTGAGGAGAGAGCTCTTCACTGAGAGACTGATTGGATACTGGAATGGGCTCCCCGGGGAGGTGGTAGAGTTGCCGTCCCTGGAGCCCTGGAGCTGTTCAAGGCAAGGTTGGACGTGGCACTTGGTGCCATGGTCTGACCTTGAGCCCCGTGGTGAAGGGTTGGACTTGGTGACCTATGAGGTCTCTTCCAACCCTGATGGTACTGTGATACTGTGCTACTGCAGACAGATGTCAGAAAGTTTATAGAAATGGTAGCAAGAATGACGAGGATGACTTAGGACCATTTTTGCCCCTGTTACAGGCATGGACACGCACAGGTGTATTTTTTAGTCACCTGATGATAACAGTTTGCATTCCGGATGATGGCTGATAGTTCCTGGCTGGGGTATTCACCATCGCCTTGCTGGTTAATTCCTTCTACAGATTAGGCAGCAGTGACTTTTGCACCCCCTGCTCAGTGGCAAAAAGAAAAAGAGGGAGATTGCTAGGCCATAGCAGAGATGCCAGTGCCACTGACCATGGGTGGAAACTTATACAGACATGGAAGGCACCAAGCAGGACAGATTAGAACTCAGATGCATTGCCTCTCACAGCGAGGGTGTAGGCACTGAGATCCACATTGCAAGTCACTAACCAGATTCTGGACTAGGAACAGGGAATGATAGAGCTTGTAGGCTAATGCCAGTCAGCTCCTTCCCCCAATAACAGATAAAGAAAGGACTAGTATAGAAGCTTACTGGAACAGCTGCTAATTGCAATGAAATGAGCCTTGTGACAATTCTGACTTTTCCTTTTTCTGAGAATACCATGGAATTGTTATCTTCTTGAATTTTCTTTGCTTTTCTTGAATTTCCTGTACCTGATAGATTCTTAGAGTAAGATAAGACTAAGGGTTTGTAGTTTTGGGAACTTAGGACATAAGGATATTATGGGACGCTTTTCTTGGGTATATCTAGGCATTATTGAAAAGGGGAATATGGGTTAGAGGACAGTAGGATAGCAGAAGAAATATTTTCTTTTCTCGAGATCTTTCCAATCACAGCATACAGACTAGGCCAGTGGATCTGCTAGCCTAGGCAATGGATATGTCTGCATTTGTTCTTGTATCTGCTTGTGTTTGACCATTTATCTTCACAGGCCTTGATGAAGACCAACCTGATTATGACCAACTTGTTTTTTCCTAAAGTGAGCAGAAGTCTTGCTCAGATGGCAGAACTGTGAAAGGACTTGAAAGAAGCACTGACATGATGATTGTATTTGTATGGATCTTAAAGGTTTGGACCATGGCTAATGAATTTGTGTATTTTTATGAGTTTTCAGTGATGTGGTTTAATGGAATAGGTTCGGTTTAACAGCTTTGTAAAGGCCAAAGCCCACTCAAATTGGCATAAGATGGCAATGTGACTTTTTTCTCTTGCAAGGGCCCTGCAAGAGATAAAAAAATACTGCCCTAAATTCTGAAAGCAGATGAAGAACTGTGGGAAAAGGCCTAAGTAGAATAGACTCATAGTAACATCAAGGGCATATCTTTGTATTGTATTTAGAGGTTAGTAGTTCTTAAGCACAATAGTCAGACACAGCTCATAGCTAAGGAGTGTAATGAGAACATCAAGTGAACCCAGAATTATGGGAGTCTGAGAAGAATACTTGACAGCTGAGTGACCTACAAATCTGCAATGTCGACTGCCACACAGAGCCAGCGAAGACGTTGCACACCTGCACTCTCCTGTGACTGTGATGTTCGTCTGCACTTTTGGGTTTCTTACTATCGCTTGCACAAATAGCTTTTGGGATTGTTAGCTAAGCTTGGGTTGTTAGCTTGCCAGACTAATGCTACTGATGAAAGCTCTAACAGGTTTATTCCTTTGATTTTAGCACTGTTGATTTGTAGCTGCACCATTCACCCCTGTGTTAAACAGCCTATAATAACTTCCTTAGCAATGAGGGTGGACACTGCGGTTCTAATGACAGTGACAAGGCCCATGTTAGACCCTTAGGTGCTTTTGGAGCAAACAATTGGCATTATGGTGTTAAAGCATCAAGAAAGGGCCGAGGTCATCTGTTGTGAAACAACAGAACCGCCAAGGCACTTCCCACTGGTGTGTTCCTTATTTGTGGTGATAGAGCCTGGCAAGGCATACCAAAGAACGTTTATGGAGGTCCATGTTATCTGGGTAAATTGACAATGTTTGCCCCTCATCTTAGTCAACTTAGGAACCTAGCCTGACGCCGGCCTAAGCGATCTTTAAAATTGAGTCCTAATTGCAATGACAACGTTCAACTATTATCTACAGCTGCTCGTGTTGCCTTAGCTGTATTTCTACCAGGAGGAGCAGCTGGAAAAGCATTAGTACAGCTAGAGAGACTTGCGTGTTGGTCAGCAAAACAAGCCAATGTCACCACAAAGGTTTTAGGACAACTATTGGTTGATCAAAATAGCCTTCGTCATGCCCTGTTGCAAAATCGAGCAGCTGTTGATTTTCATTTGCTAGCCCAAGGACACGGCTGCCAGGACTTCGAAGGGATGTGTTGTTTGAATTTATCAGATCATGGTGAGTCCATTCACAAGAGTATAACCTGGTTGAAAGGTCATATTGACAAGATCGAAAAGGAAACATCGACTTTTGATGACTGGTCGCAGAACCTGTTTGGGACAATCCCGGGGTGGTTAAGCAGCTTATTAGGAGAAGGCTTAGGGTTATTTGTTATTTTCATAATAATTCTGCTATGCGCTTGTATTGTCTTTGCTTGCATTAAGAAGAGCTTAACTAAGGTAGTTAGCCAGGTGTGGGTTGCTCAAAAAGAAAAAGAGGGAATTGTGGAAGAATTTCTCACCAGTCGAGGACATAAAGTCATAAACATGGGTAACTGGCGCTGAGAACATCCTTGGTTCCCAGCGAGGCTAGGAAATCGAGATGTAAACAACTGAGCACCCCACACACAGCTGCACTGGGCAGAGACTAGATAACCAAGGGGGCTGGAGTGGGTGGTCTGGAAGGCTGACCCTTAGAATGTTGTGATAAGTTAACCTATGCACACCTTACATGTAACTCTGGACCCTCTGACTGTAACCAATCTTAAGCTGAGCACGCCTCTTGCTAGAATGCATATAAGTCACTGTATCACGGAAATAAAGTGGATTTGACCATCTAACCATATTGGTGAACAAAGAGTCATCTTCCCATAGCGCTCCACCGAACGTGTTTTCCAACATCTCCTCATAGGGCTTGTGCTCAAGGCCTCTCACCAGCCTCATTGCCCTTCTCTGGACACGCTCAAGCATCTCAACATCCCTTTTAAACTGGGGAGCCCAGAACTGAACACAATACTCAAGGTGTGGTCTAACCAGTGCAGAGTACAGGGGCAGAATGACCTCCCTGCTCCTGCTGACCACACCATTCTTGATGCAGGCCAAGATGCCACTGGCTCTCTTGGCCACATGGGCACACTGCTGGCTCATGTTCAGGCGGGTATCAATCAGTACCCCCAGATCCCTCTCTGTCTGGCTGCTCTCCAGCCACTCCGACCCTAGCCTGTATCTCTGCATGGGGTTGTTGTAGCCAAAGTGCAGCACCCTGTACTTAGAGCTATTGAATGCCATCCCATTGGACTCTGCCCATCTGTCCAGGCAGTCAAGGTCCCACTGCAGAGCCCTTCTGCCTTCCAACTCAGTCACATCTGCCCCCAGCTTGGTGTCATCTGCAAACTTGCTGATGACTGACTCGATGCCCTCATCCAGATCATCTATGAAGATGTTAAAGAGGATGGGGCCCAGCACAGATCCCTGAGGGACACCACTAGTGACTGGCCGCCAGCTGGATGTGGCACCATTCACCACCACTCTCTGGGTCCGGCCCTCCAGCCAGTTCCTAATCCAGCACAAAGTGTTGCCATCCAAGCCATGGCCTGCAGCTTAGCCAACAGTTTGCTGTGGGGGACAGTGTCAAAGGTCTTGCTGAAGTCCAGATAGACCACATCCACAGGCCTCCCCACATCCACCAAGCGGGTCACCTGATCATAGAAGGAGATCAGGTTAGAAAGGCAGGATCTGCCCTTCCTAAACCCATGCTGGCTGGACCTGAGCCCTTTGCCATCCCTTAGGTGCGCTCTTTTCACCCCCAAGATAACCTGCTCCATCAGTTTCCCTGGCACTGAGGTCAGGCTGATGGGTCTATAGTTCCCAGGTTCCTCCATCCGACCCTTCTTGTGGATGGGGACCACGTTGGCCATTTTCCAGTCTCCTGGGACCTCTCCGGTGAGCCAGGACTGCTGGAAAATGATGGAGAGCGGCTTGGCCAGCTCAGCTGCCAGCTCTCTCAGCACCCTGGGATGGATCCCATCTGGTCCCATGGACTTGTGGGTGTCCAGATGGCTCAGCAGGTCCTGAACTAATTCCTCATGAATTTCCAGGGGAACACACCGCTCCCCAACCCCATCCCCCAGTTCAAGAGGCCATTCTTCTCCTCCTCCTTCCTTACTGTTGAAAACTGAGACGAAGAAGGCATTGAAGACCTCAGCCTTTTCTATGTCATGAGTTATAGTATTCCCCTCCTGGTCCAGTAAGCAGTGGAGGCTCTTCTTGCCCTTCGTTTTAGCGCTGATAAATTTATAAAAGTGTTTTTTGTTATCCTTCACGAAAGTGGCCAGCCTAAGTTCTAGCTGGGCCTTAGCCTCTCTAATTTTTCTCCTGCATAATCTGGCTACCTCCTTAAACACGTCAGGAGAAGCCTTCCCCTCCTTCCAGAGGTGATACACCCTCTTTTTTTTCCCCACTTCCTTCAGGAGCTGTTTGCTCATCCAGGCTGGTCGCCTTCCCCGCCGGCTCATCTTTCGGCACATGGGAACTGCCAGCTCCTGTGCCTTCAAGAGCTCCTGTTTAAAGTAGGTCCAACTATCCTGGACCCTTTTGTTCTCGAGGACTGCTGCCCAGGGGACTTTGGAAATAAGTTTCCTAAGCAAATTGAAGTTTGCCCTCCGAAAGTCCAAGGTGTAGGTTTTGTTGCAGTGACTCCCTACCTCCCTGTATATTGAAAATTCCACTAACTCGTGATCACTACACCCCAGGCAGCCTCCCATTGCCACATCTCCTACCAGCCCTTCTCTGTTGGACAGCAGCAGGTCAAGCTGAGCTTGACCCCTAGTAGGCTCACTTAACAGCTGTGATGTGAAGCTTTTGGGTCAGGGGACATTGTAGTACTGTTAGAAAATCTGAATCAGTATTTCTGCTTTTTGCGACATAACTGGTCAGGCCTAGGTTTACCTTTATTTTATATCCTATCCATCTGGACTCATCTCACTCTATACTCTACAAGCAAACACTCAAGCTGACTATTTTGGTAGTATTCCTAGGATCTGTTCCTATAGCGTCAACTTCTCTCTTCTAAATTTACAGTTTATTTTAATACTGTGGCAAATCAGATTTGAGCAACAAATATGAATGGGCTGAATTTATGCAATGTTTGAAACATATCCTGGTACCTGCTCTATCTTATTTCTCTATCAGTGCCACTGTAATTTCGACTTTGTCCCCAACTATGGCCTTGCTATTCAACACTCCTTAGTCTCCAGAGCGAAGGTAGCTGATGACTCCTGTGCTCTCATTCCATTTATTCAGTTTTATTGTTGATCCCAGTGAGCTGTTAGATTTTGTGCCTAGATTAATAACTTTGACCCTGGAGCTTCTCTCATCCTCTCTGTCCCATCAACATGACCCTGTGGGTGTACCTTGGGGGTTTATCTTGGCAAGAGTTATAAATCTAGTAGACTTTTAACTACTGATCTCCTCTAGATTAATTCTTAATCCCTCTGTGTCCCTGAAGTGCTCATACTTTTGTCAGCTCTCTCAGCTGAACCTTTTATGTGAAAGCCCAATTTCTAAGTATGACAACTCGATTCTCAGACCAGAACAACACATGTTTGCACTTTCAGATTCAATCCAAACTGTAACTCATCCACCGCATGTAATCTCAATTTATTTCTGAATTTAATGCAACGACTCTTAGCTCTGGATTTTAAATTAGCCATTTAGCATCCTCCAATGTAATATGAGGCCTGGTATTACTCTGTTTTATGGGTGCCCTCCTATATATGCTTCTGAGGTACAATACTATCTATTTAATTTGTACACATATGGATACATAGGCAGAGGAGATTAAAATATGCTGAAAAATATTCTGGGCACCAAAATACGGCTAACAGTGTTGCTAAAGAAGCTTGTAAATATAAGAAATGACTTCAGAATCTAGAATATCTTCATGACAATAAGCATGGTTATATTTTTTTACCCTTGATTTTAAATTGTAAGCATAACCACATAAGGAAACCTTAAAACAAATTTTTAATTTCTACTACATAAATTGCAAAAAGCATCACATTTTCATTGAAACCATCTGTTTTTCAAGAGTAATTTTTAAGTGATTCTATTTTCATCTACTTTAAGAAGAGAGTATAAACTGTATCTGCATTAGATACGATTTAAGAATAGGAAAGATTCAATAGCCTTTTACACAGTGTTTATTCAATAAATTTGTGGCTTGAAACTCTTTCATTGAAAGGAATGTATGTCCATTGCTGAATTATATCACAATGGATTTCAATCATCAGTATTAATTTCATGAGAAATTTATGTATTTTTGTATAATCATGATGATGAATAATCTTAATCTTGTGGTTGATACATAATCTAACTTCTGATTGCATTTTCTGAGTCTTTTACAATCTCGTGGATAAATCATAACTAACCATTAATTAAATGGATAAGACACAAGTATGAACAAGATCTTCAGCAGAGAGGAAACCTTGATAGAAACATGTAAATGGATAAAATTTCTCAATTAGGAAAAAAATCACTTGGCCAACTGTACTTTTGTAATTATTTAAGTGAAGAATTTAATAATTAGAGGAACACAAGGAAATAACTTAAATATACTTTCATGTCAGAAGTCAAGATGGTGAATTAGCTAATCAGGACCTTAACTTCCTGGTTTGTGTGAGTGGCATGAATCTGTCTATTAACAGATTTCATGTATTTTTCTGTGATAAAAACTACAAAATTATTGTTCAGGAATATTTAATAAAAAGTCACTTGAAAAATCCTAATTTTTTACAATATTTAGGTGAAAATTACTTTCAGAAGGAAAAGAATATTAGTAACATAAGTGTATTTTATGGATTTTAAGAAAGCTTTCTTACCATTTTCTTCGCTTCTCAAATAAGAAAAAAGGTTTTCGCTTCCTTTTTAGTTTCACTTTTCTTGGAGTAAAGATTACTATTCATGTTTGTGTTGTTCTCTTTACTTCACTCTGTAGCACCATCTAAAATTATTAATTAAAATTTTGTCCATTAATTACAGGTCAGAGGAACCCTGTACATCCAACAAGAGGAAAGATGTTGAAAAAAAAAATTTGAAAAAAACTGTCTATGTATAATGTGATGCCTTCATTCATGAATGTCATGGAGGGGATTTCTCTATTCCTCCTCTGTTAGGAGGAGGAGAGAAATTAATCTGAGGTGGTATTAATTCTTTATAAAATTATTTATTAAAATTAATATTTAAAAATTTGTACCACCCCCAACTACTATGTAATTTAGGTTCGTAGTGCAAGTTTATGAAAACAGCTGGGATATATTTATAAGGATTTGATTATTAAATGGAAATATCAAATTATCAACAACTATTGGCAGAGAGAAAGATTCCCTTAGGCTTAATGCCTCTTAACAACTATGTTGTCTGCCCAGTAGGGGCTGAAACTGTGTCTGCTCTTAAGACAGAGATAACTTATATTACAAAGGAATTAAAGCTTGCTTAGATGTGTTGCTCTTAAGTATTAATTATTAATCACCCTCCCGGGATTGTGCCACAGCGTGTGCCCAGTATTCAGGTCTTGGTGAAGCTGGAATCTGTCCTGGCTTGCAGAGGATGATAAGGATTCCCAGTCTCTGGAGTAAACAGGATTTCTCTAACCTTCTCTCCTGGTGTGAAGTGGTCTCTGCCTTGGTGCTGCTGCTTCTGGATGCCGTGTGTTCAGGGATGATCAACTGGCAGGATTTCCAGATGCAGGAGGATGATTTGTCATCTGTACAGCTAGCAGGCTGTGTTTGTAGGTTTGCAGACTATCTGAAGGTCTGCTGGGCCTGGATCTTTCCAGACTTACAGGACAGCTGATAAGCAATATATGCTGGACAAGCAGGGTCTATGCCCGGCTGCAGGGAGACTTGAGCTCCGTAGATAAATCAAGATAGCAAACCGTATGTACGGCTGCTCTAGACTTAGGCAGGGGGGTCTCGGCTCCCCATATATGTATGAAATGCAGGCATGCATGCGCTCTGCTTCTCAAAGGGTTCGCAGACAGGATAAATGCGCCTTGAGATCAATGCAAGAGGGCTGAGCCTCAGTAATGTTTGCAAGTGAGTAAGGCCTGACTCCGTGTCTAGGTCATGAAAGCAGGTCTGTGCTGCTATGTGGATCAGAGAGCTGAGCTTGATCCTCTGAACGCTCTGAACTTTCTGAACACGTGGTGCTCCTTTGCACTGCTCTTCATAGACTGAGCCAAGATTTGTGGCTCATTTGGCCTTCTAAAGTGACCAATCAGGCTGGCAGTAAGCCCAAACCTTACCTTAATAGGCAGTAGCTATTTGCCTGGACCCTCCCAATAGGGGATTACCTGGGCGGACCCCAGGGGTACATGGACTGGGCGTTTGTATGTTACACAACCTGTTTACTGCCATAGGTCCCTGGCAGAAAAACATGTCCAGGCATGTAGAAGCATAGAGAAGCCTCAGTTTTGGGGTGTCGTGGAGGGGATTTCTCTGTTCCTCCTCTTTTGGGGGGAGGTGAGAAATTAATTTGAGGTGGTTTTGATTTTTTATAAAATTATTTATTAAAATTAATATTTACAAACTTATACCACTCCCAACCACTATGAAATCCAAGTTCGTTTGCAAAGTTATGAAAATAGCTTTGGGATATATTTACAGAGATTGATTATTAACTGGGAATATAAAATTATTAACAATTATTGACAGAGAGAAATATTTCTTAGGCTTAATACCTCTTAACAACTCTAGTGTCTGCCCAGCAAGGGCTGAAACTATGTGTGTTCTTTAGATAGAGATAACTTATATTACAAAGGTATTAAAGCTTACTTAGGTGTGATGCTCTTGAGTATTAATCATTAATCACCCTCCTGTGAATCTGTCTCAGCGTGTGCCCAGTATTGGGGTCTTGAAGCTGGAGTCTGTCCCAGCTTGCAGGGGAATGATAAGGGTTTTCCCAGTCTTCCCAGTTTCTGGGGTAAATAGAGTTTTCTCTAACCTTCTCTTCTGGGGTGACCTCTGCCTCAGAGCTGTTGCTTCTTCTGGATGCCATGTCCAGGGATGATCAGCTGGCAGGAATTCCAGGTGCAGGAGAAGGATTTGTCCGTGTGGCCTCTGACACGGTCTGGCAGCTAACAGGCTGCGTTTGCAGGTTTGCCGACAGTCTGAGGGTCTGCTGGGCTTTGGGTCTTTCCAGAGTTACAGGATAGCTGGCAAGTAGTATTTATGTCAGGCAAGCAGGGTCTATGCTGTGCTGCATGGAGATTTAACTCCGTAGATGAATCAAGATAGCTCTAGGCTTTAGGCAGGGGGTCTCGGCTCCCCATATATGTACAGTGCAGGTATGAATGTGCTCTGCTTCTCAAAGGGCTCGCAGGTAGCATGACTGCGCTTTGAGATCAATGCATGAGGTCTGGGCCTCGGTAATGCTTGCAGGTGAGTGAGGCCTGATCCTTTGTCTAGGCCAATGCAAGCAGGGTCAGGGCAGCAGGGTGCTGCTGTGGATCAGAGCTGAGTCTAGATGCTCTAAACTTCTGAACTGGTAAACAGTCTGGACCATCTGAACAGACTGAACACGTGGTGCTGCTATGCACCCCTCTTTAAAGGTTCTGGGATGAGATTCGTGGCTCGTTGGTCATCTAAAATGACCAGTCAGACTGGCCATAAGCCAAACCTTGCCCCAATAGGCAGTAGAAATATGCCTGGACCTCCCAATAGGGGATTACCTGCCTGGACCTCAGGGGCACACGGGCTAGGGGTGTGTGTGTTACACAATTTGTTTGCTGCCTCGTGGGTCCTGGCAGAAGAACATGTCTGGGCATGTAGAGACATGGTGAAGCCTCAGTTTTGGGGCTGCTGCTCCTCCATCACATGGGGCTGCTGCACCTCCACCACAATGAATTGAGACAAAAATTTTCTGCATTTGGGTAATAGCTACTTGCCACTCTTATGGGGCAGTGAGTCTCATATTTATCATTAAATAGGCAGACTTAAATTAAACACACAATTTGAGCTCCAAAGTGTCCTATAATTTGCATCTTAGATATTTTTTAATTCTTAGACTTGATTCTTAGTTTTACTTACTAAATTCTTATTTCACCAGTGTTGTGAATTTCATAGAACCACAGAATGTTTTGGACTGGAAGAAGCTTTTAAAGGTCATATAGTTCAACCCCTCTGCAACAAACGGGAACACTTCACCTAGATCAGGTTGTTTAGAACCCTATCCACAATGATCTTCAGTGTTTCCAGGGATGGAGTTGAACCACCTCTCTGGGCAGCATGTTCCAGTGTCTAGCCAACCAAATTGTAAAAAATTTATTCCTTATATCCCATCTAGCTCTACCCTCCTTTAGATGAAAGGCACTACTTTTTGTCCTGTTGCAACAGACCCTGCTAAAAAGATTGTTATTGTCTTTCTAACAGGCTCCGTTTAAGTACTGAAAAGTTGTAATAAGGTCTTGGACCCTATCTGGGATGAACAACCACAACTCTCTCCAGCTTTGTTCATAGGAACAGAGAGTTCTGGCCCTCTAAATATTTTTGTGGCTCTCCTCTGGATCTGTTCTAATGGGTCTATGTCTTTCCTGTACTGAGGTGCTGGACACAATATTCTACATGAAGTTTCACAAGAGTAGAGTAAAAGGGGAGATACAGATTAAAAGATTTGTGATATCTTAGAACTGAATCCAAACTTTGATCTTAGATGTAACTAATGACTCTCATAACAGTCTTTGTATCTCTTGAAGAGAAACATTGGTTGAGTACCAGTGGTTGAAATTTTATTTTTCCACTTTCTGTTCAGTATAGTAAGTGCAGCAGTCACAAAATTTTATTAGTATGTAAAAAGTCATTTGTTATTGATTATGCTAAATAAGGTGTATAACTCTCACTAAAGGAAACACATAAAAATCTGTAAGAAAATAAAATGTGGAATCCTATTGTTTCACTTTGAAATTGATATCTGGGGCTGCTGTATTCCACTTTACTATTTACTGTATACAAATCCCACAGATCTTAAAAAAAAGTTAAATTATCTGCCTAGAAGCAATTGCAATTGATGCAGGGTTTTTTGTTCTTGTATTCTGAATCAAATTAATCTCCAGACCTTAGCTGCATTTGGCCTTTGCTAGTGCCAAGAAATGTCTCAAAATGAGAATCATTTGAAGTGAGCCAGCATTGAGCAATTCTTTCTTCTGTGACCTTTCATGCCTCCTTTCAAGAAGTGTTCAATATGGCAAGATGCACTTGCATGAAGTATATGGCTAATATTCAAACTTAAGGAAAGACAGAATTTACAGCAAAGATCCTCATTGTGACATAGTGGAAAGAGAGTATGTATACATGAAAAATCTATGAACAAGTAGTAACATGAATATGAATATTGTCAGACAGTTCAATACTTGGCTGGGTGTGAGAAGAAGGCTTCTGAAGACTTAATACATGATTGAAAAGTGCATTGGCAAGCAGAGGAGTAACAATCAATAGTTAACTGGTCAGAGTGAGTTCAGAAGCTCTAGACATAAATTCAGCAGTGTGAAATTATGTAAAATTTTGAATTTGCAGAAAAATCTTCTGTAGCTGCTTTGTTGTGTTGGTCTATGTGCAAAAATGCTTTAGCAGAAGAGTGCTGTCTACCAACACTTACTGTAATTGCACTTTGGTCTAATAGACAAATACAGTTTCAACAGAAGTTTGTTGTGTTTAATGAATTTTGAAGGATGATGTACAAAATAGGAAAGTAGAAGGAGAAGGTGATGTGGGAAAGAGAGTGGCTACTTCTGATAAAACAGATTTTTGGTATAGCTGAAGTAATAATCTCATTGTCCTTTCTATTGTTGAAACCAAGTATGTATAATCAAAGAGCAGAAATTTCGTTCAGTTCCATGATTTTAGTGAGTTGGAAGTCTGCCATAACACTATCTCTTTATACATTCACATTGTACACCTGAAACACTCCATTTCCCTCCCAAAATGTTCAAGTTTTGGTTGCCTTTGGAAAAAACTATGCTTTTATTTTTACTTTGTAAAGACTACTGAGTTTTCTCAGTACCCTCCTGTTGCTTGGATATTAATTGATTTCATTATAAGCCTGTCACTGCTTTTACAACTTTTTTTGGTAAATTAGGGAAAGGGTTATTTTAAGTCCCATCATGAACTGGGTTATTCAGCAAAGAAGTAAATCTTTAAATTATCAGCATCTGATCAGTTGTATAACTGCTGCTTTCTAAATTAATGCAATTTAATTTACTTCTAAAATATCAAATGGCCTTTCATTCTTTCAAGATAGTAAAGACAAGTTCCTGCCATGACTGGACCATCCCTGCTTTTGGGTGACTCCTACCTTTGTATGGCTCATGGTTTTATCTCATCCCTGCTTTTGGATGTGTGATGGTTTGGGGGTTACCCCGCCCCCCCACACTTTTGAATTTGCCCCAGCTAACTCAGACGGACCCTGGGAATATAGATGAAGCAATTTATTTACAGCTAGCAGAATTTACAAGCAGCTATTTACAATATATACAGTTATATACAGTTATATACAGTTATATACAGAAATATACAAAGGATAAACAATACAAAAGCACAACTCCCCTCCCAGAAACCTGAGTCCCCAGGAGGGGCTCTCAAACCACCCCAACACCTCCCCCCGGCCCTCTCAACCTTACCCCAGTTCTCAGGAAGAAAAGAGGTGCAGCCAAGAGGTTAGGGAGCAAGGTTAGTAGGAGCAGGGTTAATGAGATGTGTCTCGGTCTAAGGCAAAAGCAAGAGTGAGAGACAAAATGGAGAATGTTTTCTTCTTCTTCCCAGAGTTCTCAGCGTGACTGTGAGAGAAGTAGACACAATTGTTTTTCATTTCACTGCCCGTTATCTAGTTCTGTTACCAAAACATTCCAGCTTGCTTCAAACTAGCACAGGATGGTTCTCCCCACTTTTTGCACTTTGTGTGCAAGCCGGCAGGCTTGGTGAACCTTGGGTCCCTAGACAGAGAGAGAGAGAGCCAGCAGCATCTGGACCACCTCTCTCAGACCCTATCAGTAGCTAACTTCATGGCTGCCCCCTGGACTGGGGACCCTAGCAGTTTGGCTCTCCCCTGCTGTTGTGAGGGCAGCATTGTCCTGTGACCATCCCACTCGGGAGGAAGTGCTCGAGACATTTCTGAATTTGGTGGCTTTGTGACTCATCTCAGACTTCTGTGGTGTGGATCTCTATTACTGGATATTGCTGGCAACATCAGAAGGCTGCTCCTGCAGAAAAATCCAGTAAGAGATTACTGCCGAATGCCTATCTCACTTTCGTGAGTAGCTTTTCCCTTAATCTTCTGCTCAGTCTGATTGATAGTGGGGCAAAGCTGTATTTATAGCTTAGCCTTTTCCATTTCCTGACTTTCTAAATATCTAAATTTATCTATAATATCCTTTTATAAGATATTCCTGATCAAACTGAGCCTGTTAATAAACTAAACTAATTTTGTATATAGTTTTGGGGGCAGGGTTCCAGGAAAATAAAATAATTCTATTTTTTATATTTCCCAACTTGGCCATGTTAATTCCCTGCCTCCACAACATTAATAAATCAGTCTGTTTGCACATGCTCTCTGTCACACATCAATTATTATCTGTTCTCTTCACCAGGAGATGGCTAGAGGTGCCTCTGCCTTAAAAAATTGTGTTCTCTTGATCTTTAAGACTCATTCAGAGGGAAGATTTTCTAATGGCTGTGCCACCACCTGAGTATCTTGGCTGTACTTACATGCTGATTTCCCCTTCAATGCTTAATGTCTTTAGTTGTTGTCCTTTAATTACGTATTAATGTGGCCAAGATTGTCTGAATGAAAATAAAAAACAATGCATACTGCAAATCTATATATACAGTATAGGCTGTGTATGTTTATTAATGACCTGAACGATGGGGTAGAGAACACCACTGCAATTTGCAGAACATACAGAACATAAAAATTGGCCTATCCTTTACCTCTACACTGACTCAAGCATGGTAGCCAATGCTCTATGTGGTTGGCTAAAGTACTGGAAAAAGCATGGTTGGCAGAGGAAAGGAAAGCCTATTTGGTGTGCTGATCTATGGCAGGACATTGATGCATGACTGGAGAGAATTCCAGTGAAGGTGCGGCACGTAGACACACATATGCCTAAGAACAGAGCCACTGAGGAACACCAACACAACCAGCAGGCAGACCAAGCTGCTAAGATTTCTCAGGTCGATACAAACCCTGGTCTTGACCTTGATTGGAAACACCGAGGTGAACTGCTCTTAGCTTGGTGGGCCCATGATTCATCTGGACATCAAGGCAGAGATGCAAGATACCGATGGGCACACGATAGGTCAATTGACTTGTCCATGGACGGTATCACCGAAGTCATCCATGAGTGTGACATTTGTGCTGCTATTAAGCAGGCTAAGCGAAATCAAGCCCTTATGGTATGGTGAGTGATGGTCAAATTACAAATGTAGTGAAGCCTGGCAGATTGACTACATCACTTTACCTTGTTCTTGTTCTGGCAAGCAGTATGTGCTAACGATGGTAGAGGCTAGCACCAGATGGCTGGAAACCTATCCAGTTCCACATGCTACTGCATGTAACACCATTCTTGTCTTGGAAAGACAAATCATGTGGAGACGTGGAACTCCAGAGAGAATCCAGTCAGAAAATGGCACTCATTCCAAGGACAAAATCTTGTGAAAAACTGGGCCAAAGAGCACGGTATTGATTGGATGTACCATGTACCCTACTATGCTCCAGCTTCAGGGAAGATTGAGTGCACAACAGTTTTGTGCGAAGAATTAGATTACAGGCTTCTAAAGACAAACAATGGTGATGATTACTCATAGGCTTGCTGAAATACATAAGTACAAGAATCCAAACATAGAGAAGGCTCTTCTGCTTGGGAGCTCTGAGCTACATGTCTTTCTAGTCTCTCTGCCATTTCTCTGATTAATCCACTTTGCTTCCTAAACCCCTGGCCAAACCTCCATTCTTCCTTGGGACTGGGATAAGTTTTAAAAGTGTGGGAGAAGGTGGAAGGGTGTTTGGGAGCCCCTCCTGGGGACTCAGGTTTCAGGGATGAGTGTTGTGTTTCTGTATTACCTCTTGCCTTGTATAGTTCTGTATATAAATGTATATATTTGTGCTAGTTTGAGGCAAGCTAGAATGTTTTGGTAGAAGAACTAGATAACAGGCAATGGAATGAAAACAATTGATGTCAACTTCTCTCACAGTCTCGCTGAGAACTCTGGGAAGAAGAAGTAAATTTTCTCCATTTTGTTTTTTTCACTCTTGCTTTTGCCTTAGACCGAGACACATCTTTCTAACATCACTGCTTTCTAACCCTGCTCCCTAACCTCTTGGCTGCACCTCTCTTCTTCCTGAGAACTGGGGTAAGGTTGAGAGGGGCGGGGGAGGTGTAGGGGTGATTTGAAAGCCCCTCCTGGGGACTTAGGTTTCTGGGAGGGAAGTTGTGCTTTTGTATTGTTTATGCTTTTGTATATTTCTGTATATAATTGTATATAACTGTATATATTGTAAATAGCTGCTTGTAAATTTTGCTAGCTGTAAATAAATTGCTTCATCTATATTCCCAGGGTCCATCTGAGTTAGCTGGGACAAATACAAAAGTGTGGGGGGGCGGGGTAACCCCCAAACCATCACAATATTGTAAATATCTGTTTGTATATTGTGCTAGCTGTAAATATAAGCTTCATTCAATGTTCAGAGCTGTCTGAGTCTAGTCTGGGTGATTTCCAAAGTTCATGGGGGGAAGGTAACACCGAAACCATGACACAGCAGTTCTGTCTTTTCCTTGTCATTGGTTACCAGGTTCCTTCCTGCATCCAGTATCAGGCAAAGATTCCCCTAAGCTCTTCTACTGTTAACAAACTCATGAAAGTACCTTTTACTATCTCTAATGACACAGAGTGATTTCTAGTTGGACCTTGGCCTTTCTAATTTTCTCCCTACATATTCTTGCAGCAGCCTTGTACCCTCCCTGAGTAGCCTGCGCTTCCTTCCATAGACATTAGACTTTCCTTTTCTTCCTGAGTTCTGCCCAAGGCTGTCTGATGGTTTGTTTTTCAGTGCACCCTGACAGCTTGTTCCTGTGCCCTGAAGATTTCCTTCTTGGAAAGTGTCCAACCATCCTTCATACTTCAGGATTACGTTCCAGGGGATGCCATCAACCAATCTAAACAAGTCAAAGTCTACCCTTTGAAAGTCTGAGGATGGAGTTTTGAGCTCTATTCTTCCTGAACTCTCCTTAATTCTCTAGCTACTTTTATTGTCTTGAGTATGGATTATTTTTTTCTGACTTACTTGCCATTCACTACTGTTACATTTTGGTCTCTATGTACTTATGAAAAGTTAAGATTTTTTTTCTCTACATGGTCATTTACATTTTAAATGTTTTTAATAATTTAAATGTCTGTTCTTAATTTCTAAGTATTTTAAATTACATCCTAGAAGAAGAGGAAGAAGATTGCAAATGTGAAAAAAAAAAAGGTTTATTACATTTTAATGATTTTCAGTCTGTTCTATCATATGTGATAATTACTGAGTGAGCAGCTTCTCCATGAAGATCTAGCATATGTATGGTACTACTTCCATGAGAAGCATTGCACAATGTTGAATCTTTCCTCTAGGCCCTCTGCAAAAGTGTTTATTTTCTTATAAATTGAATATGCACTTCAAAAGAACACAGGAAAGAATCAGATTTTTAAGCAAAGCTATCTAGGAAGCAGGAAGGAACTGGGCTGGCAAAGTGTTGAGTGTATTTCTGTCACTATGTTTACATTTTCCTTTTTTTGAAGCAACATGCAAACAACATTTACAGCCTACAAATCGAATCAATTGAGAAGTTATAAGTGATATTTGAGTTGTTTACAAAGTTTTGCCAGGAAGAAGTCTAGTTGTCTGCTTGATGGCTGTGGTATCACTCTGCTGATAAAGAGTAAATAAATTATAGATTACCTTAAGAAATAACAGTTAGAGAAAAAAAAAGGAAACACATATTAAACATCAAGAGACAGTTTTAATTTCCTGTTGGGACACAGATTAATATTTATTAGTGTAAGTTTAGATACTGAAAGATCTTTTTAATCAAGCTGATAGGCAATTTTCATTAGATGATCTTTAAAAATGGATAAATATTCACAAACAGATAGTCATAACAAGATTCTAATAAGAATTCAAAAAAAGTATTCCTCTACTATCTGCAAAAGGAAAAATAATGTTGCTTTTCAGTTGAAAAGACTACTACTACAATGAGGAAAATACATGAAGGAAGAGGAGTTTTGTTTTCCATTAGAAATCATGAAATAGTTATTCAAGAATGATTTTTGTGGTCAGTAGACAATTGCACTGGTAATAGTTATTTCTAAGTATTATTTGTGTTACCATCTACAGTGACTGTAGTTTTCTTCTTATTTTAACCAATAGTTAACCTCAACCAATAGTTGAAGTGCTATTAATGACATTACATGTCAGAGAGCCCCTAAGTAATTCTTCATGCAAAACTCTGCAAGCCACTGGCACTGCACTGATAAATTTGACTGGTTATATGGAAGCATAAAAGAATCATAGAATCAACCAGGTTGGAAGAGACCTCCAAGATCACCCAGTCCAACCTATAATCATAGAATCATAAAATCAAGCACATGGGGAGAGAATCCCAAGATCATCCAGTCCAACCTATCAGCCAGCCCTACTCAATCAATTAAACCATGGCACTAAGAGCCACATCCAGTCTTTTCTTGAACACCTCCAGGGATGGTGACTCCACCACCTCCCTGGGCAGCCCATTCCAATGGCAAATCACTCTCTCTGGGAAGAACTTCCTCCTAACATCCAGCCTAGACTTTCCCTGGCACAACTTGAGACTGTGTCCCCTTGTTCTATTGCTGGTTGCCTGGCAGAAGAGACTGACCTCTATCTGTCTACAACCTCCTTTTAGGTAGTTGTAGACAGCAATGAGGTCAACCCTGAGCCTCCTCCAGGCTAAACACCCCCAGCTCCCTCACCCTCTACTCATACAGTTTGTGTTCCAGACCTTTCACGAGCCTTGTCGTCCTTCTCTGGACACATTCCAGCACCTCAACATCTCTCTTGAATTGAGAACCCCAAAACTGGACACCAAAAGGTGTCCAAAAAGGTGTGGCCTGACCAGTGCTGAGTACAGGGGAAGAATAACCTCCCTTGTCCTACTGGCCACACTAGTCCTGATATAGACCAGGATGCCATTGGCTCTCTTGGCCACCTGGGCACACTGCTGGCTCATCTTCAGCCTACTATCCACAAGTACCCCCAGGTTGTTTTCTTCTTGACTGCTCTCCAGGCACTCTATCCCAGCCTGTAGTGCTGCTTGGGGTTGTTGTGGCTAAAGTGTGGAACCCTGCACTTGGCCTTCTTAAGTCTCATCCCATTGGCCTTTGCCTACCCATCCAGCCTGTCCAGGTCCCTCTGCAGGGCTCTCCTACCCTCCAACAGATCAACACCTGCTCCTAGCTTGGTGTCATCTGCAAACTTACTGATGCTGGACTCATTCTTCTTCTGTTGGGAAGCTCAGAGCTGCTTTTTTATTTTCTCTCTAGCCTCTCTGCCATCTCTCTGATTAAACCATTTTGCTTCCTAACCCTCTGGCCAAACCTCCATTCTTCCTTGGGAATGGGGTAAGGTTGAGAATGGGGAGAGAAGGTGGAAGGGCAGTTGGGAGCCCCTCCTGGGGACTCAGGTTTCTGGGAGGGGTGTTGTGTTTCTGTATTCCAAAATAAAAAGATGTGATAGTTTGGGTGTTACCCACTCCCCCACACTTTGGAAAGCACCCAGACTAGACTTGGCCAGCTCTGGAAATTTTGAATGAAGCTTATGTTTACAGCTTAGCAAAATACACAAGCAGATAATTAAAATATATACATTTATATTCAGAAATACACAAGGTAATAGGTAATACAGAAACACAGCAAACTGTTGTGCGCTCAATCTTCCCTGAAGCTGGAGCATAGTAGGGTACACGGTAGATCCAATCAATACCGTGCTCTTTGGCCCAGTTTTTCACAAGATTTTGTCCTTGGAATGAGTGCCATTTTCTGACTGGATTCTCTCTGGAGTTCCACGTCTCCACATGATTTGTCTTTCCAAGACAAGAATGGTGTTACATGCAGTAGCATGTGGAACTGGATAGGTTTCCAGCCATCTGGTGCTAGCCTCTACCATAGTTAGCACATACTGCTTGCCAGAACAAGAACAAGGTAAAGTGATCATAGAATCATAGAATCATAGAGTGTAGTCAATCTGCTAGGCTTCACCACACTTGTACTTTGACCATCACTCACTATACCATAAGGGCTTGATTTCGCTTAGCTTGCTTAATAGCAGCACAAATGCCACACTCATGGACGACTTCGGTGATAGCGTCCATGGACAAGTCAAGTGACCTATCACCTGCCTATTGGTATCTTGCATCTCTGCCTTGATGTCCAGATGAATCATGGGCCCACCGAGCTAAGAACAGTTCACCTCGGTGTTTCCAATCAAGGTCAAGACCAGAGTTTGTATTGACCTGAGAAATCTTAGCAGCTTGGTCTGCCTGCTGGTTGTGTTGGTGTTCCTCAGTGGCTCTGTTCTTAGGCATGTGTGTGTCTACGTGCCGCACCTTCACTGGAATTCTCTCCAGTCATGCATCAATGTCCTGCCATAGATCAGCACACCAAATAGGCTTTCCTTTCCTCTGCCAACCATGCTTTTTCCAACCACATAGAGCATTGGCTACCATACTTGAGTCAGTGTAGAGGTAAAGGATAGGCCAATTTTCATGTTCAGCTACATCAAGAGCAAGCTGAACAGCTTTTACCTTGGCAAATATACTGGATTCTCCTTCTCCATCTCTTGCTTCAGTAACTCCAAACTGCTGACTTTCATCTTCGCTTGTTCCCAACCAGATGACAGGAACCACCTGTGAAAAAGCACAGTTCTTTTCCTGATCAGAGAGATCACCATGGGGAGGAGCTTCTTCAGCATGAGTTATTTTCTCTTCTCTCCTCTGGAGGTTTGGCACAGACTGCCTTCCGGCCAGTTGGTGATCACCTCCACCAGACCAGGTTGATTGAGATTACCCATTCATGCTCATTGGGTTATCAAAGCCATTCACATAGACCAGGTTGCATCTGTGGCATGGTCGGTGATGAATCTTTGCCTTTGAACAACCAGCTTAGAACTGGCAATCTGGGAGCCAAAAGCAATTGTTCCAATCACTCAGTTCCAATCACTTCAGAAGCTGCTTTCACTCCTTCATAGGCTGCTTTTGTCTTTTTCTCTGTTGGGGTGTAATTTGCCTCTGACCCTCTGTGGCTATGACCCCAGAAACCAAGTGGATGACCACGTGTCTCATATGGAGCTCTCTGCCAAAGACTCCAAGTTGGACCATTGTCACTGTCAGCTGTGTACAGAATGTTTTTAATGTCCAGACCTGACAAACGGGTCCTAATTATCACATTCTGTGGAATGTCATGGCGACAATCCTGCCACTGCACTCCCAGAAACTGAATTCCTCTGTCAGGTCACAGTATCACAGTATCACCAAGGTTGGAATGGACCTCATAGATCATCAAGTCCAATCCTTTACCACAATTCTCAAGGCTAGACCATGGCATCAAGTGCCACGTCCAATCTTGCCTTGAACAGCTCCAGGGATGGGGACTCCACCACCTCCCCGGGCAGCCCATTCCAGTGTCCAATGACTCTCTCAGTGAAGAACTTTCTCCTCACCTCGAGCCTAAATTTTCCCTGGTGTAGTAGTTTGAGGCTGTGTCCTCTTGTTCTGGCGCTGGCCACCTGAGAGAAGAGAGCAACCTCCTCCTGGCCACAACCACCCCTCAGGTAGTTGTAGACAACAATAAGGTCACCCCTGAGCCTCCTCTTCTCCCGGCTAAACAATCCCAGCTCCCTCAGCCTCTCCTCATAGGGCTTGTGCTCAAGGCCTCTCACCAGCCTCATTGCCCTTCTCTGGACACACTCAAGCATCTCAATGTCCCTCCTAAACTGGGGGGCCCAGAACTGAACACAGTACTCAAGGTGTGGTCTAACCAGTGCAGAGTACAGGGGCAGAATGCCTTCCCTGCTCCTGCTGACCACACCATTCCTGGTGCAGGCCAGGATGCCCCTGGCTCTCTTGGCCACCTGGGCACACTGCTGACTCATGTTCAGCACCCCCAGATCCCTCTCTGTTTGGCTACTCTCCAGCCACTCCGACCCCAGCTTGTATCTCTGCATGGGGTTGTTGTGGCCAAAGTGCAGCACCCGGCACTTGGAGCTATTGAACGCCATCCCCTTGGACTCTGCCCATCTGTCCAGGCGGTCAAGGTCCCGCTGCAGAGCCCTTATGCCCTCCAACCCAGCCACATCTGCCCCCAGCTTGGTGTCATAGAATCATAAAATCATAGAATCAACCAGGTTGGAAGAGACCTCCAAGATCATCTAGTCCAACCTATCACCCAGCCCTAACCAATCAAGTAGACCATGGCACTAAGAGCCTCATCCAGTCTTTTCTTGAACACCTCCAGGGATGGTGACTCCACCACCTCCCTGGGCAGCCCATTCCAATGGCAAATCACTCTCTCTGGGAAGAACTTCTTCCTAATATCCAGCCTATACCTACCCTGGCACAACTTGAGACTGTGTCCCCTTGTTCTATGTTCTATTGCTGGTTGCCTGGCAGAAGAGGCCACCCCCCACCTGGCTACAATGCCCCTTCAGGTGGTTGTAGACAGTAATAAGATCACCCCTGAGCCTCCTCTTCTCTATCTGCAAACTTGCTGATGACTGACTCAATGCCCTCATCCAGATCATCTATGAAGATGTTAAAGAGGATGGGGCCCAGCGCTGATCCTTGAGGGACACCGCTAGTGACTGGCCGCCAGCTGGATGTGGCACCATTCACCACCACTATCTGGGTCCGGCCCTCCAGGCAGTTCCTAACCTAGCACAGAGTGTTGCCATCCAAGCCGCGGGCTGACAGCTTAGCCAACAGTTTGCTGTGGGGGACAGTGTCAAAGGCCTTGCTGAAGTCCAGATAGACCACACCCACAATCCTCCCTACATCCACCAAGTGGGTCACCAAGAAGAAGATCAGGTTGGAGAGGCAGGACCTGCCCTTCCTAAACCCATGCTGGCTGGACCTGAAGCTCTTTGCCATCCCTCATGTGCACAGTTATTGCCCCCATGATAACCTGCTCCATCAGTTTCCCTGGCATTGAGGTCAGGCTGACAGGTCTGTAGTTCCCAGGTTCCTCCATCCGACCCTTCTTGTGGATGGGGATCACGTTGGCCATTTTCCAGTCTCCTGGGACTTTTCCAGTAGGCCAGGACTGGTGGAAAATGATGGAGAGTGACTTGGCCAGCTCATCTGCCAGCTCTCTCAGCACCCTGGGATGGATCCCATCTGGTCCCATGGACTTGTGGGTGTCCAGATGGCTCAGCAGGTCCTGAACTAATTCCTCATGAATTTCCAGGGCAACACACCCTGACCCCATCCCCCAGTTTAAGAGGCCACTTGCCCTGAACTCCTCCCTCCTTACTGTTGAAAACTGAGACGAAGAAGGCATTCAGGATCTCAGCCTTTTCCTCATCGTCAGTTATAGTATTCCCCTCCTGGTCCAGTAAGGAGTGGAGGCTCTTCTTGCCCTTCTTTTTAGCATTGATAAATTTATAAAAGTGCTTTTTATTATCCTTCACGGAAGTGGCCAGCCTAAGTTCTAGCTGAGCCTTAGCCTCTCTAATTTTTCTCCTACATAATCTGGCTACCTCCTTAAACACGTCAGGAGAAGCCTTCCCCTCCTTCCAAAGGTGATACACCCTCTTTTTTTCCCCCACTTCCTTCAGGAGCTGTTTGCCCATTCAGGCTGGTCGCCTTCCCCGCTGGCTCATCTTTTGGCACATGGGAACTGCCAGTTCCTGATCCTTCAAGAGCTCCTGTTTAAAGTAGGTCCAGCCATCCTGGACCCTTCTGTTCTCAAGGACTGCTGCCCAGGGGACTTTGGAAATAAGTTTCTTGAGCAAACTGAACTTTGCCCTCTGGAAGTCCAAGATGTGGGTTCTGTTATAGTTCCTCCCTACCTCCCTGCATATTGAAAGCTCCACTATCTCATGATCACTATACCCCAGGCAGCCTCCCACTGTCACATCTCCCACCACTTAACAGCTGGGTCATGAAGCTGTCCTACATGCGCTCTAGAAATCTCCTGGACTGCCTCCTCTCTGCTGAATTAAGTTCCCAGAAGATATCTGGCAGGTTAAAGTCACCCACAAGGACAAGATGTGATGATCTTGAGACAGCCTTCAATTGTTTGTAAAATACCTCATCTGTTTCCTCATGCTGCTTGGGTGGTCTATAACAGACTCCAACCAGGATGTCAGATTTGTTAGTCCTCCCTCTGATTTTAACCCACAAACTTCCAATCCCTTCATCCCTCACCTCAAGCTCAGTGGCAAGGAGTGACTCCCTAATATACAGGGCCACCCCTCCTCCTCTTCTCCCTTGCCTATCTCCTAAAGAGGCTGTATCCCTCCAGTATAGCACTCCAGTCATGCCTGTCGTCCCACCAAGTTTCTGAAATGGCGACTACACCATAGTCACCCTGGTGGACCAGGACTTCCAGTTCCTCCTGCTTGTTACCCAAGCTGCGTGCATTGGTGTAGATGCACTTCAGCTGGGCTCTCGATTCCTCAACTGACTCTAGTTTCCTTCCCACTCTCTCCTTCTCAGAGAGAGTAATTGCCTCACCCATCCCCTTCAGATCTAGTTTAAAGCCCGCCTAATGAGCCCTGCCAACTCCAGTGCCAGGACTCTCCTGTCCCTCCTAGACGACTGCACCCCATCATGATCATCAGGTCTGGATCAGTAAAAGTTCCCTCATGGTCAAAGAACCCAAAGTGTTGCCGCTGGCACCATCCCTTGAGCCATTTGTTGATGGCATGGGTTCTGTTGTTCCTCTCTGGAAGTCCCTTGCCACAGAGGTAACTGAGCAGAACACCACCTGTGCTCCCACCCCATCTATTAGTTTCCTCAGGGCCTTAAATTCCTTGTTAATTGCCCTGATGCCCTTCTTCTCAATCTCATCCCTGCCAGCCTGTATTACCAGTAAAGGGTGATAATCAGAGGGCTGGATTACATTAGGGAGTCTCCTGGCAATGTCCCTAACCCGGGCACCAGGAAGGGAGCAGACGTCCCTGTGAGACAGGTTGGGACAACAAATGGGTCCCTCTGTCCCCCTCAAGACCGAGTCCCCAACAACTATGACCCTTCTCTTTTTTTTTGCTTTTTGTGCAGCTAGTCACCACAGTTGGTGGGGACTTCCCCACCCTAGGCATCATCACAGTTGGATGCTCCTCAGCGCTCTCATCCTCTGTGCCCTCTGCATGCAGGGCCTCATACTTGTTGTGCAAGGGCAGAGGAAGAGGAGGAGAGGGCTGGGGTGGATTTCCCTTACTACCTCTGACAGGGATCTGTACCCATCCCTCACTGTTTCCAGGGGCAGTTCCCTTAGCAGGGGCGATCTGCAGTGCCTGCTCCCACAGATCCATCTCCCTTTCATTCTCCCTTATGTACCTTAGCCTGGATACTTCGTCCTTCAGCTCAGCCTCTTCATCCTTTAAGCCTGCACACAGGCCAGATGGGACTGTTGAAAGGTGAATGAGCTTTGTCGATGACAGCCTGACTTTCCAGTTGATGAATCAGCTGATGAATGAGCAGCAAAGAGTCACGGTTAGTTCTGTACTGCCTGTGGTGTACAGTTCGAATAGCAATTGGCAGCTCCAGATCCTCTATGTTATGATGTCCCGGTTATTGAGGGTTTTGAGTCTGAGTTTGGGGTCAGATATGAGGCCAATTTGAAGGTTATTGAATAATTTATTTATATATACAAAGAGAATTTTCCCCAAACTTATGTACAGCTAACCCACACAAATCCTTTGTATATGGTTGGTGAAACTATTTTACAGAATGTCTATTTACAGTTGAATTAAACAGCTTGGTAGAGGTTTTAGAAATGTTCTGGTCAGAGAGTCTTGCGGCATAAAGTGCCACTGGTAACGTTAATAAAATTCCTTAGCAACTTTAATCAAGAGAATTCAAATACTCACTGCTTGGAAGTCTCAGTATCTATGGGCCCAAAATATATATATTGACAGCCCCATGGTTAATTTCATGTGGAGCTAAAAGTTCAATTCTGAGAAGATTCCACGGATACTATCGGGCTGATGTGTTGGGCTGGAGCGGTGGCTGGCTTGGAATGCCTCATTTGATCATCCACTGGATTGGTGCAGAATGCCGTGGAGCAAAGGATCATGTAAATTGAACAAAGGTAGTGGCCACAAGCAGTGGGCAGGCTGGGAGAGGTGAGCGGAGACAGTGGCAAGGGCACCTTGTTTACTTGGATTGCTCTATTTATCATATGTGAAGGTCCTTTGGACACAATATCATCCAATAAGCTTCTGGCAGTCAGCAAAAACACACCAAATTAGGAAGGGTCCACAAGTCTGGTACCCCCAAATATGGGAAGAGCATGGGCCCTACACCCAGTGGGCTGTACGCTAAGTGTGTGGGTTCATGCAACCGTGTTATACAACCTGGGTCCTGGGTAGGCCAGACTTTGTGTCACAAGGCCTATTGTGTCCCTTTTGTCTGTTTAATGCCTCTGGTTGTCGTGGAGGGGTATTCTGCCAGCTACGCCGATTTTGGCGAAGGGGAGAAATTTATTGGTGCGAGATAATGGTTTATAAAAATATATATATATTAAACTCAATATTCTGAACTCTAGCCCCCCACAACCACTGTATTTAATATTAAAATGATTCTACACTGTCATGAAAACATTCTAGGATTAATATCTACAGTAACTTACTAATAACTAGCAAACAGTTCAAACTATAAAGAGAGAGAGTTTTTCCTCGCGGCTTAATGCTGCTTGGGGTCTGTATGCTATTCGCCCAGCAGAGTGGGCTGAAAACTATTTCTGCTCTATGGCAGAGGCAACAAATATTACAGAGGCATTAAAGCATTTACTTACAATTCAGATCAATTATCAATAATTATCAATCACCCTCCGGGGCTACATCACCGCCTATTACTAGTGTCCAAACTTCAGAGGAGTCTTTGCCCGTGGATTTTGAGGCTGGAATCCTCCCAGCTTGAGGGGAAGGAGATTCTTCCTGGCTTCTGGGGAAATGAGTGTCTCTGACCTTGTGCTGCTGGCTTCTTCTGGATGCTCTGTCCAGGGATTCTTAGGCAGGATCTCAGGTGCAAAGGCAGGATGCTATGCTGTCTCAGCACGGTGTAATGCTGGCTACTCAGGCCATGTGTGCAGACAGTTCAGAGAATGCTTCCTGGTATCTCAGTGGCAATGGTGCTTACCAGGCAATGATAAGGCAGTGGGCATACAATAGGGTGCAAGGCTGCTCAGGAGTCTTCACTCTGTAGGTAAAGACAGGCAATACAGGATCTGGTCCTGATAACTCACTGCAGTGGCGTGCAAATGTGCACAGCTGGCTGGGAGACTATGGGCTCCACATATATATAGGCAGGCTTAAGTGAGCTCTGCAAGTGAGTATGCCTACAGGCCCTCCACAACACTGGTTTGGGCAGAAAAACATGTTTGGGCAGAAACACATGTCCAGGCAAGGCACGGCATATGTAAGCCTATTTGGGCCTATGTGGCCCTCCACTATAGTCCCACAATTGCAGATTCATCTGAAAGTTCAGGTCTAATAGACAGTTTCAATTTACCACCCTCAATCTTTACAGATGCTATTCCAAGAACCCATTTGTTACCCTTAGGATCTTTGAAGTTGGACAGTGGGACAGCATTTTGAGGCGTTCCTGGTAAGACTTTTATCAGAACTGCCAGGAACAGTAAATAATCCTAAGGTTTTAAGGCTATATGCAGCACAACAGCATTTCACAAATGACCTAAGCTTCCTAGAAAATCTAGAAGTAGATATAGAGCACATCTTTTTTATCACACTCAGAAATTAGTAGCTCTTAAGCATAATAGACAGCAGACGCAGGTAATATCAAGGGAGTGCAGTAAAAACATCAATATTGCTGGAATCCAGAACAATGGGAGTCTGAGAAAGAATATTGAGCAACTAGGTGAGCATAATGGAAAGCAAGGATGCATCAGGGCTCTCATTTTTTCATCTGTGGGGATAGAGCTTGGCCTGCTATTCCTTCACATATAAAGGGAAGACTATGTAATTTAGGACATCTTTCTCTGTTAACTCCAAATTATATCTAATGATCCTACAGCGTAGATTACCACACAGAGCCTGTTCAAAAATGTAGTGCACATGCATTCTCCTGTGATTGTGATGATCGTCTAGATTTTTAGTTTTTTGAATAGCAATTCACTGCTGTTTTCTTAGCACCAGGGTAGCAGTGAGAAAAGTTTTGGGGTTGTTAGATAAGCTTGGGTTGTTGGCTTGTTTAACAAACTAATGCTACTAGTGGAGCTTTATTTGGTTTATTATTAGACATGCTACTTTGCAAAACAGGGCTACCATTGACCTTATGCCTCTAGCACAAGGCCACAGGTGTGAAGATTTTGAGGAACCTGTCTGAGTACCCAGAATTCACTCACGCCAGCATCTAGTGCCTGAAAGATGGTGTATCAAGACTCGAGAAAGTAGACTGAATTGGCTGGACAAGATCTTTAGAGTCTGGGGCCTAACAGGGTGGCTTAAAAGCCTGGTTGATATGATTGTATATATCATTGCATTTTTACCATATGTACCACAACGTGTACGAGCTATGATCAGCAGTATACCTGCAATATTTAAAAGAAAGGGGAAGATGCTGGAGTTTGAGCAGGGCTGAGTAATTGAACAGACTTAGGTCATTCTGATAAGGAGACACAGCTGCAGAGTTTAATAACCTTTGTGAGACCAATTCCAAGAGGAAAGTCATCAGGCTCATGTGTGCCATGATCTCCATAAAGCACTTCCTTCACAGCAAACTCCTTCAGAAGCTCAATGCCCTGCCCAGTTGTGTTCCACTTCTTAGCCACCCATGGCAGTTCATCTTAGGAGGGATATCTCATCGCCACAGCCAACAGGAGGTGTGTCCACAAGCTAAACTTACCAAGAGGACTTGCTAGGTATTTGTCCACTCCACTCTCCTTTGTGAGTGCCCCTAGCTTCTTTGCAGACTTGTCTCCTACCTGCAGGGCATTTGCACCAGTATTACAGCATCTCACCAGCCAGTTTAGGATTTGCTCTCCTGATTCCCTTGAGTATTCCTTTCTAACTTCTCTGACCTCTTTGAGGGGATTATTGTAATCCTGGATGTCATCTTTCTTGTCTTCCTCTTGTTGTACTGGTTGTCCCTGGCCTGGAAACAGAACTTTCCTAAGAGCACTCTTAAGCTCCTCAGAACCATCCTCTTTCTTGGCAGCCAATCTCACAAAGCACCTCTTGTCAGAGTATTGTGACTTGAGTATATTGGCTAAATTTCTAAGGCTGTATTTCTCCTCTTCCTCCTCTTGTGTACTGGAGGAACACACTGTCCTAAATCCTCTCTTGAATCACTCTCTGTCAAATATTTCATCTTAGACTTACCTTTCATGGGAGCAAGGAAAATTGGAGCAAAAACCAGCATTTGGAAGTGCCCTAGCAGGTCTGAATTATTGAGCATGTGGTCTGAGGCCTGTGAGTTTAAATCTGGGTTAGGGCTAGAGGTTTCTGCTGCCTGAGGATTTGAACTAGGTGAGGAAACAGCAGAGACTTGAACAGGTGGATATGTTCTTTGGTTGCCTGTCATGTTATTGTCAACAACTAAGACTTTGGCAGTTCTCCCAGAACCTGCAGGAGGAGGTGCTGCAGTGGACGTGGTGCCCCCGCCTTGCTCTCCCCTCAAACTGACATTGTTTTCATTTTCTGTATGGCTTATCTCTAACTCTCTTTGAAAGGATACTTGTCTCTTTCTGTTTTGTTAAAGGAGCCACATTTGAATTTCTGTTCCACAATGCCATCAATAAGGCTAAACCCAGAATTATTAGGGCTACATTCATACATGATAAATACGTTATGTGTGAAATTCACTAAAGGGATTTCTAAGGTCAGTTTTAGGCAAAATTATTCACACCAGAGAATATTTTTCAGCTGTTGTAACATTTCCTGACTTGTTAAAAACAGTTTTGGTAACAGTATCAGTAATACTAAAGCCAACATAGCCAAGAAGATACTCTCCAAAACAAACAAACAAACAAACAAAAAAACAAACACTCCTTTAATCTTTCTCCACAGTAAATTACATAGAAGAGAAGCTAGCTTGGCAACAATATACCGATGCAACCACCATAGAAAAATTTGCCATGCAACTGTGGAAAAGGCATAAAATAGCTTCAATAGCTTAATCTTAATTTTCAGACTTAATTAACAATCAATCAGATTTAATTAGCCCCACTTGGAAGCACCAAAATAAGGATGTGATGGTTTGGATATTACCCACCCCCTCACTCTTAATGAAATCACCCAGACTAGACTCAGATGAGCAGGAAATTAAGAATTAAGCTTTATATTTATAGCTTAACACAAAATACAAGCAGATATGTACAATATATACAGCTATATACAGAAACATACAAGTTAAAAAAGTAATACAGAAACACAACACCCCTCCCAATAACCAGAGTCCCCAGGAAGGATGCCCAACCACCCTTCCACCCCTCTATTTTACCCCAGGCCTTATGTTCAAAGTGAGTTTGGAGGATTGGCCACGGGTGTTAGAAAATGGGTGTTAGGAAACAGAAGGATAGTTATACAGAGAGCAGGTTAGGGAGAAAAGCGCAGGCAGCCAGAGCCAGAGACCAACTGTGTTATCTATGTTTATGTTGTTTTTATACATCTCAGTAAGACTATGAGTGAAGTAGACATCACCATTGTTTCCTTTTCACAGCCTATAATCTAATTCTTCTCACCAAAATAATCCAATTAGTTTCAAACTAACACATCTACACTTCACTATGTGCTTCATCTATGAGCAATATGGCTGTAGAAATTAATATGAGTTATGCTAACAAAACATGAAACCATCTGTATGAATAATTTGAGTCACTAAATGTGTCATTTCTGGTTGTTACAAGTAAAGAGAATTTCTGAGTTACGGACTCCATGGAGCACACATGGAACTTAAAAAGCAAATGAAAAAAAAAATTCTTCACTTGAGAAAATCAGATAATTGTTCTTTATTTTTTTTTTCATAATAATGTTTGGAGTATTCCACCTGACATTGTGAAACTGGGTAGTGTTTTGGATTTGTGTATGTGTGCATTTCTGAATACTAAATCACTAGGATTATGAAGTATTCCAGAGACTATTGTCTTAAACTCCAGCATATTTACTAACCTCCTTAGAGTCACAGTAATTTACATTAGCTGCATTTAATGTGCTTATATAAGTGGGAAAAAAATGGAACTTGGAAAAAAATGGAACTCGGAAAAAAGTAATTCCAACAGCTTTAGAATATTCAGTATGCACTGTTAGTATTAGTAATATTGGTTGTCTTATCCAAGTATCAAAACACCCCAAGAAAATGTCCTGTAAAATAACCCTGAACTGAAATTACACCATATATAGTGAGATCATTTGTATAATATCTGACATTCAACACTTTTGTGCTATCAATCACTGAAGCCCTGTTTACTATTTTTTAGCAGATTGAAGTTGTTCTTCTCTGCTCAGTATGCACTTGAATGCAAGTGCCACTGGAATTAAGGAAATTAACTACACTGTCCTTACTTATTTATATGCAAATGAAACAGATTTTTTTGCTATAAAAGAAATGCTACTTAGCTTGTCACATGAATATATAGTCTAATAAAGAAGAAAAGGACCTGTGTGATGATACAAAAAGATGCTTAAATTCCTCTTGAGAACTGAATCTTTTCTAAATATTCTTGAGTCCTGTAGAGTTTAATTAAACAAACCTGTGCATTATTGCTGGGTGGTAGGAATTTCTACCATTTTTACCTTTTACAATAAATATTTGGTTTTGTTTTATGACCTGCAAAATCAATTTTTGAATATGTAATTTTCAATTACACCAATTCAGAAAATTCAAGTACAACTTGATCATACCTCAAGCATATCACATGGGAAGCCATATATCCAGGTGATCTTTTGACTACAAAATATTTTAAAATACTTCAGAGAATCATAGAACAGCTTAGGCTGAAAGAGATTGTGATGGTTTGGGCCCTTATCGGCCCCCCCCCCCCCACTTTTGGAATTGCCCCAGCTAACTCAGACGGCCTCTGGGAATATAAATTAAGCTATATATTTTACAGCAGCAAATATACAGGCAGCTATTTACAGTATATACAGTTATATACAGAAATATACAAAGGATAAACAATACAGAAGCACAACTCCCCTCCCAGAAACCTGAGTCCCCAGGAGGGGCTCTCAAACCACCCCAACACCTCCTCTTGCCCTCTCAACCTTACCCCAGTTCTCAGAAAGGAGAGAGGTGCAGCCAAGAGGTTAGGGAGCAAGGTTAGTAGGAGCAGGGTTAATGAGATGTGACTAGGTCTGAAGGCAAAGGCAGAATGAAAAAACAAAATGGAGAATGTTTCCTTCTTCTTCCCAGAGGTCTCAGCGTGACTGTGAGCGAAGAGACACAATTGTTTTTCATTTCACTGCCCATTATCTAGTTCTTTTACCAAAACATTCTAGCTTGCTTCAAACTAGCACAGAGACCTTAGAGATCATCTAATCCAACATCCTTGCCATGGGCAGGGACACCTCTCAACTAGATTAAATTACTTATGGCCCCATTCAGACTGGTCTTCAACATCTGCAGGAAGGGGGCATCCACAGCCTCTCTGGACAAACTATTCCAGAATCTTTCCATCCATGTAGTGAAGAACTTCTTCCTAAGACCCAGTCTAAACCTATTCTCCTTCAATTTAAATTCATCGTATTCATTCAATTTGCAATTGAGGACTCTTCTGCTGTTTAATTGCAAAATCAAATATTTCAGCTGGTTTAAGTATATGTGTCTCTTTAACATGTGTATATATTAGAATGTAAATTTCTAATTTACTTTAAAATATGTTTTTTAAGGTTTAACATTTTGGCAGTTTGTGCTTCATGATTCTTTTGTTTGTTTCTTTTTTGTGTGTGTGGGCTTTTTGGGGTTGTGTATGTGTGTGTGTTTTTGTTCTATTTTGATTTTGCTTGTTTTATTGATTTCTTTGATTGATTCTTTCTTTGTTTTGCTGGGAGATTTTGGGAACTTGGGAGATTTTTTAAAATTTTTTGGGCTTTTTTCTTTTCTATATGTCGAAAGTAAACACAGGTTAGATGAAAGCAATGAGTATAGATCTACATCTGTTGTACAACACTAAATGGTCTCCTTCAAAAATTTTAAACACCTTAGAGAACTTAAAGGAAATTTTTGTTACATTTAGTCACCTGTAAAACACCATCATATATACAACACATGTACAAATTCATCTGCAATAATGCAATATAAACTGTTCATGTAGACACGAATCATAAATCATAGAATGGCTTGGGTTGGAAAGGACCTCAGAGATCATTTACTCCAACATCCTTGCTATGACCAGGGACTCCTCTCATCTAGACTTGGCTGCTCAAGGCCTCATCTAACCTGACCTTTAACACTTCCAGGGAGGATGCATCCACAGTCTTTCCAGGCAACCTGTTCCAGAGTGTCACCATTCTGGTACTGAAGCATTTCATCCTAAGATGTAGTCTAAACCTGCTCTTCCTCAGGCTAAATCATTACCCCTTGTCCTATTGCATGACATACATATGAAAAGTCACTTTGTAGCCTTTCTGTAGCTTCCCTTCACGTAGTGGAGGGCAGCTATAAGGTTTTCCTGAAGTCTTTTCTTCAGGCTGAACAACCATAGGGTCCTCGGTCTATCCTCATAGCGGAGTTGCTCCAGTCCTTCAGTAATCCTTGTCACCCTTCTCTGGCCTTATTCCAACAGTTCTGTGCCATTCTTATGATGAAGATACCAGAACTGAACACAGATGGGGTATCCTATGAAGACCAGGGCTTGAAGGTCAGTGACTCCTGCCTATGAATGGTCGTGTCCATTTGGTCTTCCTGGTCACATGGTTTGTAGCGTACTTGCACTGTAGTGGCCTCTACCCTTCCTTTCATCTTGAACCACAGGCACTTGGTCTTCATCACTTACCAGATGGGGTTCCATGCACTCTAGTTGATAACTGACACAGGTGGCAACAACCCCTGATTGTCTCTCCTTCCTGTCCATGTGAGTGATACCACCTTTACTCTCACCTACAGCATATCAGCTTTATGGAAGCAAATCAGCAGATTACCTAACAGAAAGACATCTACCTGATTGTTTTTTTCTTAGGTAATGTAACATTTCCAGTTTATTATGCCATAGTTGAAAATAATCCTGGTGAGTTGAAATTACCCTCAAAATAAAATCACCAGACTATCTCAGAAGGCTTGCAAAATTAAGCTATATATTTGCAAGCAAGCTGAAATCTAAAAGCATAAAATGCAATGTGTATGACATAGATTTACAATTATTTACAATTCAGAAATGATAATAATAGAAAACACTCTAATTTTTATTCCACCTCTCTGGATAAGGGAATAAGAGAATACCTCTCCCCCATGAGTAAAATCAGGCTCCTCTGCTGCTATCTAATTAGTCATAACAAGAATCTCAAACAAGGTCAGTGCATAGGAAGTAGCCAGCAGCCAGAGCAGAAGAGAAAAGGAAGGGAAAATAGTTTGTGCAGTAGGCTACATACTAGACCATCAAGTGAGTGGCATGATATAAATATATCTATTAATTTTCTTTTGCATCCAGTCTCCTATTTTATTTACTTTTAACTGTTTTATTCTATTAGAAGTCTTTGGAATTTTCCTGATTCTTGTTTATAATTTAGAATCATGTTAGAGGGTTAGTTTTAAACCACCACTACAATGTATTGGAAGAATAAGTAGGTAAACAAATTAGAACTTGACAGGCTCTTTTGTGAAAAACACTATAGATTTCATGGTTGGGGGACAGGAGAAAATTTCTGAAAACCAAATATCATTTAGGATTGAATGGGAAAGGTTTGGCGATTATGGAGGAGAAAATTTTCCAACTTCAGAGATTTCATCAAGCTAGAAATACTTCATGAAAAGTTTATTTTAAATACTCGATGACTTAAGCTGCCATAGCACACATATTAAAGGAAGACCTCAGACTTTTTGCATCAGTAAAATCAATAAGCATTAAACCTAACATATATCTCCTATCTTTGTGACTGTGAACACATATAAGGCAGCATTTACACTGATGACCTTGGTACATGAGCGTATGTAATGTGTATGCCTGTTCTTCAGAAGAAAAGAAAGAAGCTAAATAAAACTGCCTTATTAGTGGAATTAGTCACTGTTGTTGAATGAATAGAATTATATAACACAACTGCCTATGTCTGCTAAACTATAAACAGGAAACCTGAAAATGTTTTTATGGCTTTAACAGGGAAGTATTTGGAATGAAACAAAAAAGCTAATTTTCACAGCACTAATCTTAAATAATGTGGAAAAAACCACCAAGTATTGGTTACTAACATTGAATAAATTTTCAGTGAGGTCAAAGGGATATTTCCAAAATATTAGTATGTCTCCTTTTAAAAATCAATTACAAATGGAGAGCTATATTTTTTTACCTTCTTCATCACCTCTTAACACTAAGGAGATGAATAAGAAAACTTGTGGGCTTACAATGAGGTTCCTCCACCACCTTTCAATTCATCATAGAATCACAGAATCAACCAGGTTGAAAGAGACCTCCAAGAGCATCCAGTCCAACCTATCCCCCAGCCCTATCCAGTAAACTAGACCATGGCACTAAGTGCCTCATCCAGTCTTTTCTTGAAGACCCCCAGGGACGGTGCCTCCATCACCTCCCTGGGCAGCCCATTCCAATGGCAAATCACTCTCTCTGTCAAGAACTTCCTCCTAATATCCAGCCTATACCTACCCTGGCACAACGTGAGACTGTGTCCCCTTGTTCTATTGCTGGTTGCCTGGGAGAAGAGGCCACCCCCCACCTGGCTACAATGCCCCTTCAGGTGGTTGTAGACAGTAATAAGATCACCTCTGAGCCTCCTCTTCTCCAGGCTAAACAGGCCCAGCTCCCTCAGCCTCTCCTCATAGGGTTTGTGTTCCAGGCCCTTCACCAGCTTTATTGCCCTTCTCTGGACATGTTCCAGCACCTCAACCTCTCTCTTGAATTGAGGGGCCCAGAACTGGACACAGCCACAGGTGTGGCCTGACCAGTGCTGAGTATAGGGGAAGAATAACCTCCCTTATCCTACTGGCCACACTGTTCCTGATGCAGGCCAGGATGCCATTGGCTCTCTTGGCCACCTGGGCACACTGCTGGCTCATCTTTAGTCTACTGTCTATCAGTACCCCCAAGTCCCTTTCCTCCTGGCTGCTCTCCAGCCACTCAGTCCCCAGCCTGTAGCACTGCTTGGGGCTGTTGTGGCCAAAGTGTAGAAACCTGCACTTGGCCTTGTTCAATCTCATCCCACTGGCCTCTGCCCACCCATCCAGCCTGTCCAGGTCCCTCTGCAGGGCTCTCCTACCTTCCAACAGATCAACACCTGCTCCTAGCTTGGTGTCATCTGCAAACTTGCTGATGCTGGACTCAATCCCCTCATCCAGGTCATCAATAAAGATATTGAACAGGACTGGGCCCAGCACTGATCCTTGGGGAACACCACTTGTGACTGTGTGCCAACCGGATGTGGCACCATTCACCAGCACTCTCTGGGCTCTGCCATCCAGCCAGTTCTTGATCCAGCACAGAGTGCATCTGTCCAAACCATGAGCTGCCAGCTTGGCTAGGAGCTTCTTGTGGCAGACAGTGTCAAAGGCTTTGCTGAACTCCAGGTAGACTACATCCACAGCCTTCCCCACATTCATCAGGTGGGTAACCTGATCATAAAAGGAGATCAGTTTGGTGAGGCAGGACCTGCCCTTCCTAACCCCATGCTGGCTGGGCCTGATCTCTTGGCCATCCTGTAGGTGCTTTGTGATGGCACTCAGGATGACCTGTTCCATCACCTTGCCTGGCACTGAGGTCAGGCTCACAGGTCTGTAGTTTTCTGGCTCCTCCTTACGACCCTTCTTGTGAATGGACATCACATTGGCCAGCTTCCAGTCTTCAGGGACCTCTGCAGTGAGCCAGGACTGCTGCTGATAAATGATGGAGAGTGGCTTGGCCAGCTCATCTGCCAGCTCTCTCAGCACCCTAGGGTGGATCCCATCTGGTCCCATGGACTTGTGAGGATCCAAATGATGCAGCAGGTCCCTTACTGCTCCCTCATGGATTAGAGGGGGACTATACTGGTCCCTAACTCCATCCACCACTTCAAGAGTCCATCTGTCCTGGAGACAACCTGTCCCACTATTGAAGATTGAGGCAAAGAAGGTGTTAAGCACCTCTGCCTTTTCCTCATCCTTTGTCACTATGTTCCCCTCTCTATCTAATAAGGACTGGAGGTTGTGATATTATACCATCTTTTTGGTATTGCTATTTTTGAAACTTTGCCTTTGAAATGGTTACCTTTGTCCTAAACATGTGCCATCTTCATGTGATGAAGCGCTTTCAGAAAAGGCATTTAACCACTGATGACTGTTAGGCAATTCAGTGATGTCTATGTGTGTGCTAGTTGGAGCCTATCTGGAATGTTTTTGTGAGAAGAACTAGATTACAGGCTGTGAAAAGAAAACAATGGAGATGTCTAGTGGATATATAAGAACAAGAACACAAACATAGATAAGGGTTGCTCTCTGTCTCTCTGGGCTTTGGGCTGAACTTCTCTATCTAAACTAACCTGCCATTTGTGTAACTAATCCATCTGCTTTCTAACCTCCCTGGCTGATCCTCCAAACTTTCCTTGACTATAAGGCAAGTCTTGGGTAAGGTATAGGGGTGGGAGGAAGGTGGAAGGATGGTTGAGAGCCCCTCCTGGGGACTCAGGTTTCTGGGAGGAGTGTTGTGTTTCTGTCTTACTTTTTAACTTCTATATTTCTGTATATGTTGTAAGTATCTGCTTGTATATTGTGTTAAGATGTAAATAAAAAGCAAAGCTTAATTCAATTTCCAGAGATGATGAGTCTAGTCTGGATGATTTTCCAAAGTGTGTGGGTCAGGTAACACCCAAACCATCACATCCATTATTTTAACACCCAACGTGGGGCAAGTTAAATTTGATTGATCGTAAATTAACTCTGGGAATCAGAATGAAGCTATTTTACTTAGTGGGCTGTTGAGTGGCAAATTTGGGGCTTTTTCTTTTACCGTTGGCTGAAAGCCCGAATTGGTTATCTTTTGTTTAATCTAAGCTGGAGAAAGATTAAAGGAATGTTCTTTGATTTTGGGGACTACATTCTTGGATGCATCAGGTTCAACATCACAAATTTTATTACAAAATGTGTTATTAAGTCAGCAAATAATACATCTGCTGGAATTTATTCAACAGTTTTAATATGAGTAATTTTGCCTAAAACACAATTATCCAGTCCTTGTGCTGAATATTTTACATGTGATACAGTCATGTTTTTGTTGTGTATGAATATAGCTCTTATAATTTTGATTTTAGCTCTGATTCTGGCATTATGTACAAAAAAATCAAATATGATTTCTAAGCAGAAAATAAAAGGTGAGTGTCCTTGCCTAGAGAGTCCAAAATAAGCAGTACAGAGAATATAAACAATGTTGGCTAGGAGGGAGAGCAAGGGGCAGGGCACTGTTACACCTCCTCCTGCGAATTCTGAGATGAGTTCTGAAGTCCCTATTGATGACACTAACATGGCAGGCAGCCAAGGAAAAAATATATCTGCTCAAGCTTCTGATGTTCTCTCACCTAGTTCAAATCCCCAGGCAGCAGAAATCCCTAACCCTAAGCCAGATTCAAACTCACAGGCCTCAGGTCAGACTTGCCAATAACTCATATCTGCTAGAAGGCACTTTAGTTCAATGTTTTTGGCCCCATCTAAAGCCCAGACTAAAGCAAAACATTTGAGAAAGAGTGATTCAAAAGAGGATTTAGGGAAGGGGACCTCTGGTGAGCAAGAGGAGGAAGAGGATAAGTACAGTCTTCAAGATTTGGCCAACATACTTTGATCTCAGTATTCTGATGAAAAGAGCTTTGTGGGATTGGCTGCCAAGAAAGAGGATGGTTCTGAGGAGCTTAAGAGTGCTCTTAAGAAAGTTCTGTTTCCAGGCCAGGGACGTCCAGGTCAACAAGAGGAAGACAAGAAAGATGACATCCAGGATTCCAATGATCCACTCAGAGAGGTCAGGGAAGTTAGGAAGGAATACTCAAGGGAGTCAGGAGAATCAATCCTAAGCTGGCTGGTGAGATGCTGTACTACTGGTGCAAATGCCCTGCAGGTAGGAGACAAGTCTGCAAAGAAGCTAGGGGCACTCACAAGGGAGAGTGGAGTGGATAAATACCTAGCAAGTCCTCTTGGTAAGTTTAGCTTGTGAACACACCTCCTGTTGGCTGTGGCTATGAGATACCCTTCCTAAGATGATCTGCCATGGGTGGCTAAGAAGTGGAACACAACTGGGCAGGGCATTGAGCTTCTGAAGGAGTTTGCTGTGAAGGAAGTACTTTATGGAGATCATGGCACACATGAGCCTGATGACATTCCTCTAAGAATCAGTCTCATGAAGAAGCTTATTAAGCTTGCTCCTTCATCCTTGTGCTAGTTTGAAGCAAGCTAGAATGTTTTGGTGAGAACTAGATCATAGGCTGTGAAAGGAAAACAATGGTGATGTCCACTTCCCTCAGAGTCTTGCTGAGGAGTTTGGGAAGGTGAAATGAAAACATTAGATAATACTCTTGCCATTTTCTCTCACTCTCGCTTGGGCTGCTGGCTGAGCAACATCTTACTCCCTAACCTCACCTTCCATTTGGCCTAACCCACTTTGCTTCTTAACCTCTTGCCTGAACCTGTATTCTTCCTTGGGACTGGGGTAAGGTTGAGAGGGGCAGGGGGAAGGTGAAGGGGTGGTTGAGAGCCCCTCCTGGGGATTCAGGTTTCTGGGAGGGGAGTTGTGTTTCTGTATTACCTTTTTACCTTGTATATTTCTGTCTATAACTGTATATACTGTAAATATCTGCTTGTGTATTGTGCTAGCTGTAAACAAATAGCTTCATTCATATTTCCAGAGCTGGCTGAGTCTAGTCTGAGTGATTTCTAAAGTGTGTGAGGGGGGCAGGAAACACCCAAGCCATCACATATTTTTATTTGGCACACCAACATGGGGCAATTCAATTTTGAGTGATAGTTAATGAACTCTGGGAATCAGAATGAAGCTAATGAAGCAGCTATTTTACTTAGTGGGGGCTTCTGTGTGGCCTATTTTCTGTTTTCTTGTGTATAATTGGATCAAAGCCCACATTGCTTATTTCTTGCTTAATGTAGTTTTTAAGAAGGTCAAAGCTAAACTCACAACCCTTTTCTGGACCTGGGATGATTTCATTCTTGGGTATGATGGTTTTAATGCAACTGAAAATTTTAGTAGTAATGTTACAGGGTTATTTACCAATAATATTACAGGCAATCAAAACACTGCTTTATCCACTGTTCTCATGAGAGTTATTCAGACCCAAACTGAGATGTCAGACTCTTGTTCAGGATTTTGTGCATGTCAGATTGTGGCATTTCTGTTGAGTGTGATTTCAGGTGTTGTAATTTTGATTTTCAAATTAATTCTGGTATTATGTAAGAAAAATTCGAGTGCAATGCCTGTAAGAACTAGGACGGCCTCTGTGTCCAAAATGAAAGATAAAAAATGTATCAGTGGAAACCAAAACAAAGATAACTCAGGGCACAGCAGGGGACAGCCAATATTACACCTCCCTCTCCAGATGCTGGGAAAGCTACCAATGTTCCTAGTGGGAATGATAACACAGCAGGATTGGCAGGATTCCCAGGAACACAGGTGACTACTCAAAGCCAGGATGTTCCCTCTATTAATAACACTAGTAACACTAACTCAGCCAGTTTGAATCCCCAGTCAGCAGACAACCAGAACCCTCCTAGCTCTAAGGCAGATCTGAACTCACAGGCCTCAGGCCAGACCCCCAGTGATTCAAACCCTCCAGCAGACACGTCAAAGTCTGTCACTGCGCAGCAAGCCTTTGTGGCACCTGCTAAGGTGAAAACTAAGACAACACATTTGACAAAGTGTGATTCAAAAGAGGGTGTAATAGAGGGGACCTCTGGTGAGCAAGAGGAGGAAGAGGAGACATATAGTCTTCGTGATTTGGCGAACATGCTCAGATCCCAGTATTCTGATGAGAGGAGCGCTGTGAGGTTGGCTGCCAAGAAAGAGGATGGTTCCAATGAGTTTAAGAGTGCTATGAGGAAGGTTCTGTTTCTAGGACAGGGACATCCAGACCAACAAGAGAAAGAGGAGTAGAATGACATCCGGGACTCCAATGATCCCCTCAGAGAGGTCAGGGAAGTTAGGAAGGAGTACTCAAGGGATTCAGGAGAGCTAATCCTAATCTGGCTAGTGAGATGCTGTAGCATAGATGCTAATGCCCTGCAGGTAGGAGACAAGTCTGCCAAGCAGCTAGGACCACTCACCAAGGAAAGTGGAGTAGATAAATCCCTAGCAAGGCCTCTTGGTAAGATTAGCTTGTGGACACGCCTTCTTTTTTGGCTGTGGCTATGAGATATTCTTCCTAAGATGATCTGCCATGGGCTGCCAAGAAGTGGAACACCATTGAGCAGGGAATTAAGCTTCTGAAGGAGTTTGCTGTGAAGGAAGTGCTTTATGGAGATCATGGCACCCATGAGCCTGATGATATTCCTCTTGGAACAGGCCTCATGAAGAAGCTTATTAAGCTTAATCATTCATTCTATGCTAACATCTTGGCTAGCAAGTTTGTATCAAGGAGTGATAATGGAAGGTCTTTCACTGTTGGTGAATTCACTGACCAGCTCAGGCAGATAGAGGACAGCTTGTCACATTCTGGCATAATCTGTGCCATACAAACTATGACAACAGAGATTAAGGGGATGAAAGATGACATTAAAGATAGCATCAAGGAAGGTATCAAAGATAGCATTGAGAATGGCATTAGAAATGGCATGAAAGAACTGAAGGAAGATCTCAGAAACAGGGATGCCCTGCCTCCAGCCAGCAGGAGGAAAGGGATAGTAGAGAGAACCAAATCTATTGGAATGCATTCATTAGGTGGCCTGGCAGTTCAAAAGTTTGGAAATACAGGGCTTTAGTTGACACAGGTGCTCAGTGTACTTTGTTGCCATCCAATTCCAAAGGGACAGAGTCCATGTCTATTTTTGGAATCAGTGGTGGATCTCAGGAGTTGACTAAGTTGCAGGCTGAGATCAGTTTAACTGGTAAAGAGTGGAAGACACATACTGTTGTAACTGGTCCTGATGCACCTTACATTCTGGGAATTGACTTTTTGAGACAAGGTTGTTTCAAAGATCCTAAGGGTCACAAATGGGCTTTTGGAATAGCATCTGTAGAGACTGAGGATGGTAAATTGAAATTGTCTATTAGACCTGAACTTTCAGATGAATCTGCAGTTGTGGGACATCATGACATAGAGGACCTGGAAGTGCCAATTGCAACTCAAACTGTTCATCACAGGCAGTACAGAACTAACCGTGACTCTTTGTTGCCCATTCATCAGCTGATTCATCAGCTGGAGAGTCAGGCTGTCATTGAGAAAGCTAATTCACCTTTCAACAGTCCCATCTGGCCTGTGTGTAAACCTAACGGAGACTGGAGGCTGACAGTAGATTTTGGTGCCCTCAACGAGGTGACACCACCCATGAGCGCAGCTGTGTCGGATATTCTGGAACTCCAGTACGAGCTGGAATCGAAGGAGGCTAAATAGTATGCAACCATAGACATTGCTAATGCTTTCTTCTCTATTCTCATAACAAAGCAGTGCAGGCCTCAGTTTGCATTCACCTGGAGAGTAATCCAGTACCAGTTCAATCGTTTGCCTCAGGGGTGGAAACACAACTCAACAATCTGTCACTCAGTCATCCACAATGCACTGGAGAAAGGTAAAACTCCAGAGCACATACAGTTCATTGACAACATCATTGTGTAGGGCCAAACAGATGAGAAAGTAACAAAATCATTGACATTCTGTTGCAAGCAGGTTTTGCCATTAAGAGAGAGAAATTCAAGGGATCTGCCAGAGAAATTCAGTGTGGTGGCAGGCTGGTTGCTGTCACATTCCTCAGGATGTGATCAACAAAGTCTCTACCATGGCCGTTCCCACCAATAAGAAGGACACTCTATCTTTCTTGGGTGCAGTGGGATTTTGGACACTGCACATTCCTGGTTTCACTCAAATTGTCAAACCTCTGCATGGAGGGCTTTCCTTTCCTCTGCCAACCATTCCTTTTCAAGTCCTTTAGCCAACGCAATAGAGCATTGGCTACTATCCATGAGTCAGTGTAGAGGTAAAGGATAGGCTAATTTTCATGTTCAGCTGCACCAAGAGAAAGTTGGACAGCTGACTGGATTCTCCTTCTCCATCTCTTGCTTCAGCAATTCTCCTGGTAGCACTTCAGACTGCTGACTTCCATCTTTGTTTGTTCCCAACCAGACACCAGGAACCACCTGTGAACCACGAGTAGTTATTTTCAAGATCAGAGAGATCACCATAGGGAGGAGCTTCTTCAGCACAGGTTTTTTTCCAGTGAAGGTGTGGCATGTAGACACACACATGCCTAAGAGCAGAGCCACCGAGGAACACCAACACAACCAGCAGGCACACCAAGCTGCTAAAATTTCCTTGGCTGGAAACACTGAGGTAAACTATTCTTTGCTTGGTGGGACCATGATTCATCTGGACTTCAAGGCAGAGATGCAACAGACTGATGGGCACATGACAGGTCAATTGACTTATGCATAAACGCTATCACCCAAGACATCCATGACTGTGACATTTGTGCTGCTATTAATCAGGCTAAGCAAATCAAGCCCTTATGGTATGGTGAGCGATGGTCAAAGTACAAGTGTGGTGAAGCCTAGCAGATTGACTACATCACTGTACCTCTATCTCATTCTGGCAAGTAGTGTGTACTAATGATGGTAAAGATAAACACTGAAAGGCTGGAAACCTACCCATTTCCACATGCTACTGCACATAACACCATTCTTGGATTGCAAAGACAAATCACGTGGAGACATGGAACTCCAGAGAGAATCGAGTCAGACAGTGGTACTCATTTCAAGAACAATGTTGTGACAAACTGGGCCAAAGAGCACTGTATTGAGTGGATCTACCACGTACCCTACTATACACCAGCTTCAGGGAACATTGAACGCTACAATGGTTTGCTGAAAACAACCCTAAAAGCCATGGGGGGTGGAACTCTGAAAAACTGGGACAAACATTTAGCACAAGCTACCTGGTTGGTAAATAGTAGAGGTTCAGTAAATAGAGCGGGACCTGCACAATCAGATTTGGTCCAAACAGTAGACGGTGATAAAGTTCCTGTTGTACGTGAAAAGAATCTGTTAGGGAAAACTGTTTGGGCATTTTCTCCTTCAGGCGAAGGGAAACCTGTCCGAGGGGTGGTGTCTGCTGAAAGTCCTGGTCATACATATTGGGTAATGCAGGAGAATGGTGAAATCCAGTGTATTCCACAGAGAAATCTAACCTTAGCTGAGAGAGTTTAAATTCAGAGTGTGTAATACAAGCTGTTAGGAGTTTTTTGTTGTAGGTACATCGGCGTCCAACACTGAAAGAATCTATGAGAGAATCTACAGTACATGAGCACGAACCCAATGTCACCTGGAAGTCCCTGTTCTCATTTCATCTGTGAGGAGACAAATTGTTTGCTGTTTTCTGAGCTTTTGAAACACCTACATCTGAGATAGCTGGAATGAAGTGTTAACTGAACTTGTGATATTAATTATTGTAAATATTGTTTGAGATTAGACATGATAGTTCTCAACAATACTCTGAGTGAAATAGACAGGGGTGGATTGTGCTAGTTTCAGCCTAGCTAGTATGTTTTGGTGAGAAGAACTAGATTACAAGCTGTGAAAAGAAAACAATGGTGATGTCTAGTTCACTCATAGGCTTGCTGAGATTTATAAGATAACAGAGTCTCTGGGCTTTGGGTTGAACTCTCTCTAACCTAACTTGCTGTCTGTGTGGCTAATCCATTGCTTCCTAACCCCTCTGGCCAACCCTCTAAATTTTCCTTGAATATAAGGCAAGTCTTGGGTAAGGTAGAGGTGTGGGAGTAAAGTGGAAGGGTGGTTGAGAGCCCCTTCTGGGGACTCAGGTTTCTGGGAGGGCCATTTTGTTTCTGTATTACTTTTAACTTGCATATTTCTGTATACATTGTAAATACCTGCTTGTATACTGTGCTAAGCTGCAAATAGAAAACTTTATTCAATTTCCAGAGCTGCCAAGCCTAGTCTGGTTTATTTTCCAAAGTATGTGTGGGGGGAGGGGTGTGGATAACACTCAAACTATCACAATGTGGAAGCTAAGACACTGCAACCTCTAAAATTAACATCAAAGTTGTTATATCCAAAATAAAGACTTGTCTCTACTATCGCTTTAACAGTGGCAAGTTGCTTCATTTAGAATATTTTATGGCTATGTTATTCATGGGTTTTCTGAAAATGTCTTTGTTTTTCAACATGGAAGCAAGTGATTAATACCCTTCCTCCAAAACTCAACAAGACAAAACAAACCCACAAACAAATGAACAAGACCCAAACCTCCCTAGAGAAACAAAAAAAAGTGTTATTTAAGTGTGCATATCTACAGAAGTCTGGCTGGATGCAACCCAGAAGCAGCTGCATAGTGTTGAGTCTATGCAACAACTGTAACTCAGCACCAGTACATTATCTAAGATTGCAAATCATGATTCAATTTTGAGAATTATAGAATCATCCAATCTTGTCACTGCTAACTTAATTTTTAATTCAAAATGCAACAGCAAATGGGAGAAACCCAGATGTGTTTGTTTACTATTGTCAATCAAGTATCATCTGGGACTATTTATCAGAACAAAAAGAGCAGAACATAAATAAAATTTTTGGACAGTTGTCAAAATTCATTTTCTTAATTCTTTCATATGCCATAGTTAAACATGCACTCTAAAAAGTTCTTTATTCAGAAAACCTAAAGTGATTGCAGTTCTTGTAAGTGTGAATACAATTTTCCTGATTGTGCAGAAGTTTAAACCCCAAAAATATCTGTTTTGAAACAACTGGAAAAAACCCTGGCAACCACCTCCTCTCTCTACACCCCTTATTTTTTAAATAGGCACAGTCACAAGAACTGTCTCTTTTCATAGAATCATAGAATCACAGAATCAACCAGGTTGGAAGAGACCTCCAAGATCATGCAGTCTAACCTATCAATCACCCAGCCCTAGCCAATCAACTAGGCCATGGTACTAATCTTCATTGTTTTGTATCTCTAAATAGTCATTTTGCTTTCATTGTAACACCTTATCTTTCAGATAATTTAGAAAGGTTCTTGGGAAGTTTGATTGGTAGAAAGCAGAACTATTTTCACAGTACAATCTTTATTTTGCAGGTACAGTTATAGTCCAGTAAGGTTCTCAGAGCAATGCACACTTTTTATCAATCCATTCTGTCTTTCGCTCTTCAGTGTCATAGAGATGATGTTACAAAATATGGAAGAGAAAAGTAGTCTGTGATTCCTCCAAAGGAATAAAAATGAGAAATGTGTCTGGGTTCAAACAGTTCATTATTTCAGTGCTAAATAGACAAAACCTGAACAAAATTGGGTAACTGTAGTGGGTGAAAGGAAATTAAAATTAAGAATAAGATAAAAGACAACTCTGATTCTTATAACTGAACATGCTGTAGTAATAGTTGTGCTTTTGCCCTGAAGGCTATACCAAGAATAACTGTGTTTACCACCACATATCAATTACCTGTATCTTCCATTTTTTCTGTAACTATAATTTGAGTTACTGTTTCATGTCTTTAGTAGATAACAGCTTTTGTGCTTAGATATGATATTGGTGTGAAAAAAATGTTATAAAGCTCTACCATTTTCAGCAAAGTATTTATGCAATATGCAAAACAAAGTCATTTCATTGAAATAAACAAAAGCATACATGTTTGGAATAGTTCTTTCAACTGTATTCATAACAATAACTTTGTCTTTGGGTTATTAAGAGAGTGGCTAACCTCATGTTATCCTGTACAGTTTTTTATTTTTTTTTAAATAATTCTGTTATTTTCATGGCAAAATATTTACTTGACATGGTGAAGAGACTCACATGAGAAAAAGAAGTGTGGTAGCTGTTTTTTTTTTTCACCATACAGTATTTATGAGGTATTTTGAGTGGAAAAAAAAAAAGTTTCCCATTATGCTTCAATGGTAAATTACTTGCATGCTGAAGTAAGAACTAAACTGGACAAATATTTCTTCTGATGATATACACCTGACACATTCATGAAAACAGATTTAAAAAACCCATCAGTACAGAATATTGTTGAATGCAAACATAAAGTGATTAATTATCTACTGGGAAGATTTTCAAAATCACTAAAGTAAGCAGGAGAAGCAATTGAACTGAAAGTAAATTACGCTTGTACTCCTAAATCTCTTGGGTGTTTTTGAATATTCAATTTCTACCTGAATATATTACTGAATAAATAATACTGTTGGAATGATGGGAGATACCTGGTTTATAGTTCTCCTTATTATGCTCAATGATTCTTGTGGTCAACATTTGGCTTAAAAAGTGTGTATGATTTAAAAGTAATTAAAATAGGTTTATTATTTTGCCCTAACCTGCTAATTTGTTTTTCTTGATGTATATTGAAATCACTCATAGAAGACACAGGTTTGGATGTTTTTCTGACGAGCTTCTGAATTCTACTTAACTTGCTTGGATTTTTTGTCATGAAGAGAGATTTTTCTCATCTTATTTAGTATTCTTTATGTAATACTGATGAAAACGAACATGTCAAGACTAAACACTCAACTCTGTACTGCCTTAATAAGGAAGATTTTTCAACCCAGTATCTCAAGTTTGTGAGAAGGCAACTTGGTATGTATTCTTAGTACATTTTATTGCAGCATTCAGCTTCTGGAAAACCTGGTAGTGTTGTCTCATTTGATGCTGGTTAGCTTTATGAAATCCATCCTAGGGTGCTGAGAGGGCTAGCAGATGAGCTGGCCAAGCCACTCTCCATCATTTATCAACAGTCCTGGCTCACTGGAGAGGTCTCCGAAGACTGGAAGCTGGCCAATGTGATGCCCATCCACAAAAGGATCGAAAGGAGGAATCGGAAAACTACAGACCTGTCAGCCTGACCTCAGTGCCAGGCAAGGTCATGGAACAGGTCATCTTGAGTGCCATCACAAAGCACCTACAGGATGGCCAAGGGATCAGGCCTAGCCAGCATGGGGTTAGGAAGGGCAGGTCCCGTCTCACCAATCAGATCTCCTTTTACGATCAGGTTACCCACCTGGTGAATGTGAGGAAGGCTGTGGATGTAGTCTACCTGGACTTAGCAAAGCCTTTGACACCATCTGCCACAACAAGCTCCTGGCCAAGCTGGCAGCCTGTGACTGGGACAGATTCACTCTGTGCTGGGTCAAGAACTGGCTGGAAGGCAGAGCCCAGAGAGTGATGGTGAATGTTGTCTCATCCAGTTGGCAGCCAGTCATTAGCAGTGTTCCCCAAGGATCAGTGCTGGGCCCAGTCCTGTTCAACATCTTTATTGATGATCTGGATGAGGGGATTGAGTCCAGCATCAGCAAGTTTGCAGATGACACCAAGCTAGGAGCAGGTGTTGATCTGTTGGAAGGTAGGAGAGCCCTGCAGAGGGACCTGGACAGGCTGGATGGGTGGGCAGAGGCCAATGGGATGAGATTGAACAAGGCCAAGTGCAGGGTTCTGCACTTTGGCCACAACAGCCCCAAGCAGCGCTACAGGCTGGGGACAGAGTGGCTGGAGAGCAGCCAGGAGGAAAGGGACCTGGGGGTACTGATAGATAGTAAGCTGAAGATGAGCCAGCAGTGTGCCCAGGTAGCCAAGAGAGCCAATGGCACCCTGGCCTGCATCAGGAACAGTGTGGCCAGTAGGACAAGGGAGGTTATTCTGCCCCTGTACTCAACACTGCTCAAACCACCTCTTGAGTGCTGTGTCCAGTTCTGGGCCCCTCAATTCAAGAAAGAGGTTGAGGTGCTGGAACATGTCCAGAGAAGGGCAACGAAGCTGGTGAGGGGCCTGGAACACAAACCCTATGAGGAGAGGCTGAGGGAGCTGGCGATGTGCAACCTGGAGAAGAGGAGGCTCAGGGGTGACCTCATTGCTGTCTACAACTACCTGAAGGGAGGTTGTAGCCAGGTGGGGCTTGGTCTCTTCTCCCAGACAACCAGCAATAGAACAAGGGGACACAGTCTCAAGTTGTGCCAGAGGAAGTGTCATGGAAGGTAGCATAGCCCTTTTGCAGAAGGCCCATTTGTACTCAGGGTCATGGTTCACATAGGCCTCTCATCGAAAAATCAAAACATTGCTTTCTATCTGCCTGCATGGCAACAGCCGTTGTCTCAGCAGCTGTACACCCTCTGAGAAGATCTCTCCCCCAGGGGGGCAGAGGCATAAACATAGGCTATGTTTTGGAATAAGGACCTTGGTTCTCATCACCCCATGAACACCTGTTGGGGCTGACCCCTGGGTGGTTCTACAAGTTGGTTTTGGTAAGAATTATCCAATTGTACGAATTAATTATAACTTTGTACCAATCTGTAAAGTTCATGTAAAACCACCTGAATTGCCTGAAACACACCTCTTTTGGACACTATAAAAATGCTGCATTTGCCTTAATTGAGTAGCCCTTATACCCCCTTGATTCCCTGCTCACACACACGCATCGGCACTCGCTCGGCATTCGCACCGCAGCATCGAAATTACAGCCAGCTCAGGACGGCACAGAACTTGGTAGCGCCCCGATCCTCATCATCCTTGGAAGCCAGCATTCAGCTCAGCCTGGAACCATGGAGGCTCAGGCAATACGCCTTAAATTCACAATACGCTAAGACTTCTTTGAACTGCATTTGGACAGTGAGTAACTGACAAAAATCTTAATCTAAAGACTGAATAATCTCTCAAGACTCCAATGAACTCTCTTAAAATCACACTTTTATTTTAGCCATTCTGTATTTTAATTTGCAACCGCGAACCAAGAACTTGCATGGGACAGTTAAAAATAAGTTTGGGGAAGGGGATTTTTAGTGTTTTAGTAATAAATCATTTAAACTTTTTTATATAAATTGGCCTTGTATGTTATTCCCCGGAATTCCCCTAAACTCTGTTCCACAACAGGAAGTCTAGGCTGGATGTCAGGAGGAAGTTCTTTGCAGAGAGAATGATTTGCCATCAGAATGGGCTGCCCAGGGAGGTGGTGGAGTCGCCATCCCTGGGGATGTTCAAGAAAAGACTCGATGAGGCACTTAGTGCCATGGTCCAGATGACTGGGTAGGGCTGGGTGCTAGGTTGGACTGGATGATCTTGGAGGTCTGTTTCAACCTGGTTGATTCTATGATTCTATGACTCTCTCTGAGTGACACTCTGCTGCTGGCTTGCCTGCATTTGTATCTCATGTGTAACCACAGTGACATCCCCAGCTTCATCAGTCCCTTTGTGCAGTTGCGTGAGAGGGTTGATCATGCTGATCCTTCTCCCCTTTCTGCATGTCCCTCCACATCGGAAAGCCCCCTGTTTGCCTGAAAGCAATACCATTAAGCACTGGAGCTGATTTTGGTGCCAGATCTGGTCCAAATGCCACTGCCTTTCTCTAAATTTCCAGTGCCTCTGCTTGTCAAATAATCAATCTGTATATTTATCTTGTATAAGTGAACTCTGAGTAATGATAAAAACATCATTTGCTTCCTGGTGTAGCCTTGATTTTGCCTAAAATTCTGCTTAGGAAGAACTTCAGTGATGCAGTCTAGTCATGTAGTGCTGTATTAGCACAGTCTGAACTCATGTAGGTGTCCTTAATCATTTTAGTGATGAATAGTGTGTCGTGGAGGGCCTGTAGGCCTGAAAAGAGGTTTGCTTATGCCTTGTGTTGCCTGGACATGTTTTTCTTGTTGTAAACAGGTTGTGTAAGCCCCCACACACCCAGCTCATGTTTCCCTGGGGTAAGCCCATGTGATCCCCATATTTGGGATAGTCCAGGCAAGCAGCTTTTGTCTATTACGGTAAGGTTTGGCTGACTGCCAACCTGATTGGTCATTCTAGTGGCCAAAGGGACCATTAATCTCAGCCCACATTCAATAAATAGGGGTGCACAGGTAAACTAAGTGCTCAGCTCAGACCCCTGCGTAGCTCAGCTCAGACCCTCAGGCACAGACTCTGTATAGCTCATCCACTCTAACTCTCACTTGCAGCACTCAGCCACTCAGACCCCCATGCTCGGATGTCATTGCATAGCTATGATGCTCAGAGGCCCAGACCTCATGCTCTGATTCATTCACAGCTCACCTGCCTGTGTACCTTAGATGCAGAGCTCATTTAAGCCTGCACATATATATATATATATATATATATATATGAGTAGCTTATAGTCTCCTAAGCCAGTTGTGCACATCTGCACACTATTGCATTATCAGGACCAGATCCTGCATTACTGCATTTACCTACAGAGCTCAGAATCCCAGCAGCCGCACGCTTTGCATGCCCGCTCCCTATCATTGCCTGGTAAGCACCGTTGCTGCTGAGATAACCAGGAAGTGGATTCTGGATTGTCTGTACACACACATGGCCTGCTAGCTGTGAACAATCGTGTCAGAGACAGCACGATATTCTCCTACTCCTGAGATCCTGCCAGCTGAGAGTTCCTGGACACAGCATCCAAAGGAGCCAGCAGCACCAAAGACAGAGATTGCCTCTTCACCAGGAGAAAAGGTCAGAAAACCTATTTCCCCAGAACATGGGAAGATTCATCCTCTCCCCTCAAGCCAGGAGGATTCCAGCCTCAATGTCCATGGGCAGAGATCCCCTGAAGTCTGGACATTGGACATAGGCTGTGATGCAGCCCCGGACGGTGATTGATAATTAATAAGAATTATGAGTAAAAGCTTTAGTACCTGCCATAGAGCAGAATCAGTTTAAGCCCTCTCTGCTGGGCAAATAGCATAGAGATCCCAAACAGCATTAAGCTGTGGGGAAAACTCTCTCTGTTTATAGTTTGAATGTTTGCTAGTTAATTAACCAGTTTCTGTACATATTTTATCCTAGATTGTTTTCATAACCGTGTATCGAAATTCAATATTAATATACAGTGGTTGGGGATGGTGAGAGTTCAGAATATTGAGATTAATAAATAAATATTTTTATATAAAATCATCTCACCCCAATTAATTTCTCCCCTCCTCCAAGATAGGCATAGGTACTGACGACTCCCCTCTGTAACACAGTGATAGTGGCAAATTTCCATGTGCGTTGTAGCTTACTTTTAATGTCTATTGTTTCAAGTAGTCCTTTTGGTAATTTGTAAATTTTCATCACTTTTTATTTTAGTAGGAAAATGCCACTTACCTGAATTAAGTGCTTTTTGGTTGGGTTTTTTTTTTTGTTGTTGTTTGTTTGTTTAGTTTGTTTTGGTGTTTTTTTTTGTTTCACGTGTGTGTGTGCATGTATTTTGATTTTTTTGTTTGTTTATTTTTGGGTGTTTTATTTTGTTTTTTGTTAGTACTACACTAGATATTTTGAAAATTGTATGTGCTTTTTGATTGTTGTGTTTGTTTGTTTTGTTTTGTTTTATGTGTGTGCATGTGTTTTATTTCTTTAATTTGTTTGTTTATTTGTGAGTGGTTTGTTTTGTTTTTTTTAATGCTATACCAAATATTATGAAAATATTTGCACAGTAAAGTTCTTCATAGAATAAAATTTCATATGAGGAGGAATTTGGTTCAAGGGAAGTCCATACTAAATTACGAACCAATCACTTAGTAAATGTGTCTCATTCAGATGTTTAATGAAACTTCTCAAACATTTCTTAAGTGGCCTTGTGATTATATCCAAGATAGACTTGGTCGGTCAGGCAATCTTAATATTTAGTATTTTAAAGAGCAGAACTACTCCAGAAAGAAACAGACCACTGTGTTTTTTTTTTTCTCCCCTCCCTTATCTGTAATTCTGTAATTCTGTAATTTCTTCTCAAATCTGTTTGGAAATATATAAGAAAGTGTCTAGTGTGTCTTATTTTTCTGACTTCATAATTTTAAAATTATTAACTGTTAGAAAATTCCTCTGCGTGTGTTGTATATGTTTATTACTAGAATTATTTTCCTATGATGAAGAAAAGTCAGATTGACAAGTTAAGAGAAAGCAAATTGATTTCCTTAGAGATACTGGACACATGTAACTCTGGTAACTCCTTTTTAACACACTTCATGTTATAAAGGGTCTGTCTGAAATCTGACTTGACTAAGCAATCAAGGGATAGGATATTGACAACAGTCCAGCATTATATTTAATTAATGAAGGTGAGATCCTTCCTTTTCAGAATCTTAATTTGTTTCATTGATTAACCTCCAGACAATTCAAAGAAAAAACAATTTTTCTCTTCTTAAAATCTCTATCAACAAATCCATTGTTTGTAATTCTTGAGGTTCTGGAATTTGACTTAGCCTAATGGAAATCACATAACTAAAATAGTTTCTTTCTTTCTTCCTTTCTTCCTTTCTTCCCTTCTTCCTTTCTTCCTTTCTTCCTTTCTTCCTTTTCTTCTTTTCTTCCTTCCTCTCTTCCTCTCTTCCTCTCTTCCTCTCTTTCTCTCTTTCTCTCTCTCTTTCTCTCTTTCTCTGTCTTTCTCTCTCTCTCTCTCTCTCTCTCTTTCCCTCTCTCTTTCTCTCTCTCTTTCCCTCTTTCTCTCTCTTTCTCTCTTCCTGCTATAAAGCATTGCTCTACATCTCCTGTGTTAGAGTTCCCAACATTTCCAAGCTGTGAGCAATGCCTAATATTTCAATGTTGTGTATCAAATCAAATACCTTTGTATTATATCTGTGTTAGATTAAAAAAAAAAAAAACAAAAACAAAATTAGAGCTAGTTTGTTGCATACAGTCTTAGAAGGCTCTGAGAAATTTATAGCTATGAGAGGAAGCTGAGGTAATTATTAGGAGGAGTTCAAAATGGATAACTTTAAGGGTGGATGAAATTCTTTCAAGACATACATTTGAATTGAGATCAAAAGCTCACAAGAGGAAGATCAATATGAAAAGTACGGTTTGTAAAAGTGATTCTACTACATTGCTATTTATATTTGGCACAAGTGATAGATTTTATAACCAACATGAAAGAGGAAGAATGTTTTCCACTAATTATATTCTGCCAAACAAAACAAATAAAAATTAATAGAAAAGAAATTTTGTAAAAACAGAAATGGGATTCTTAATATCTCACGATGTGCTATTGTGGATGTATACTTGCAATCAAAGAAAATGTTGGACAAATTCCTTTAATTTCATGACTTTTGACTATGCCACAGATTTGAGTGAACTTTTTTCCTAGAGTAGCTTTTCTGTGTAATTTTTGAGTTTTCTGAAATCACTATCACATTGGAATGTTTTCTATGCTTTTGTTTTCAGAATTCACTTTACACAATGCACTTGTGCAAGTCTTTAAATTACTACTAACCTCCTTTCAATTACTATTAATTTCTTCAAACTTCCTGCTCTGAGATGGTAAATATCTCTATTCTCTTACTTCCTTTTACATGACAGGTTCTCTGGATGATAAAAATCCTGTTTAAAAGTACCAATATTTTTTCCTTATCTTTGAAATATAACCAGTATTTTTCTAGAATACTGTGTCTGTAATTTATCAAGCTTTAAGTCCAACACTGAAGTTAGTCTTTCAATATTTGTAAGAATAGTTATATTTATGTAACCAGAGATCTTGTGGCATTTTTGGTTTATTATGACAGATCAGTTCTCCAAGTTAAGGTATTTCTGTAACTCACACAGGGAGGACAATGAAAGTGTTCTTTAAGATTTTTCTGTTTCTTGTAATATAGATGTATTGATTTGGTCTACAATCCCTGCGTATGTATGTCTGGACATGCTAATGAGACCAGCAAACAAGGACAAGTCATTATGGAACAGGAAGGTGATGAAGTTTCCAAAACACAAAAGTAGCAAAATAACAAAGGAGATGGAGTGCTGTTAACATCCTTTTTTATTTTTTTTTTGTGTGTGTGCTTTGTTAACTTCTAATTTACATATTTATTAACTTGTGCAAAAATCCAGTACTTGTTATGTTGATGGGCACAGAAAGTAAATTAATTGTAATTAGTTTTATTGGACTGAATAATAACCAGTTTTCTTAATAAGCCACTTCGCATAGAATGGTCTTATTACTACATAGTTTTCCTCAGGCAGTAAAGCTTGCATTTGATTTGAGAATATATGCATTACATTATTTCATATTATTACTGCGTTCTTAGCAATGTGAAAATCCACTCCTTAGTCTATTGTTTCTTATATATGTCAGTTGAAACCACTGAAAAAATAAACCTGGAAGTTACGTTCTTTTTGTAAGATAATAACACCCCAAAAGATAAGTGAGAACAAAGATTTGCTTTTAGAAGAACTGAAATTGAGATCCTTTATTCTAGTGCTCTTGCTCAAGTAGAATGAATTGGAACAGGTTTCATAGGATTATCATAGAATCATAGAATCAACCAGGTTGGAAGAGACCTCCAAGGTCATCCAGTCCAACCTAGCACCCAGCCCTAGCCAGTAAACTAGACCACGGCACTAAGTGCCTCATCCAGTCTTTTCTTGAAGACCCCCAGGGACGGTGCCTCCACCACCTCCCTGGGCAGCCCATTCCAATGGGAAATCACTCTCTCTGGGAAGAACTTCTTCCTAATATCCAGCCTATACCTACCCTGGCACAACTTGAGACTGTGTCCCCTTGTTCTATTGCTGGTTGCCTGGGAGAAGAGGCCACCCCCCCACCTGGCTACAATGCCCCTTCAGGTAGTTGTAGACAGTAATAAGATCACCTCTGAGCCTCCTCTTCTCCAGGCTAAACAGGCCCAGCTCCCTCAACCTCTCCTCATAGGATTTGTGCTCCAGGCCCCTCACCAGCTTTGTTGCCCTTCTCTGGACACGTTCCAGCACCTCAACCTCTCTCTTGAATTGAGGGGCCCAGAACTGGACACAGCACTCAAGGTGTGGCCTGACCAGTGCTGAGTATAGGGGAAGAATAACCTCCCTTGTCCTACTGGCCACACTGTTCCTGATGCAGGCCAGGATGCCATTGGCTCTCTTGGCCACCTGGGCACGCTGCTGGCTCATCTTCAGCTTACTATCTATCAGTACCCCCAGGTCCCTTTCCTCCTGGCTGCTTTCCAGCCACTCAGTCCCCAGCCTATAGCGCTGCTTGGGGTTGTTGTGGCCGAAGTGTAGAAACTTGCACTTGGCCTTGTTCAATCTCATCCCATTGGCCTCTGCCCACCCATCCAGCCTGTCCAGGTCCCTCTGCAGGGCTCTCCTACCTTCCAACAGATCAACACCTGCTCCTAGCTTGGTGTCATCTGCAAACTTGCTGATGCTGGACTCAATCCCCTCATCCAGGTCATCAATAAAGATATTGAACAGGACTGGGCCCAGTACTGATTCTTGGGGAACACCACTAGTGACTGGCTGCCAACTGGATGAGGCACCATTCACCACCACTTTCTGGGCTCTGCCATCCAGCCAGTTCTTGACCCAGCACAGAGTGAATCTGTCCAAGACATGAGCTGCCAGCTTGGCTAGGAGCTTCTTGTGGCAGACAGTGTCAAAGGCTTTGCTGAAGTCCAAGTAGACTACATCCACAGCCTTCCCCACATTCACCAAGTGGGTAACCTGATCATAAAAGGAGATCAGTTTGGTGAGGCAGGACCTGCCCTTCCTAAACCCATGCTGGCTGGGCCTGATCCCTTGGCCATCCTGTAGGTGCTTTGTGATGGCACCCAAGATTACCTGTTCCATGACCTTGCCTGGCACTGAGGTCAGGCTCACAGGTCTGTATGTCCAGCTAAGTTGTGAATATCTCCCCAGATTGAGAATTTCCAACCTGTTTCAGAAGACTATTCCACTGATAGACCACCATTACTGTATAAAAGTATTTTCTTGTGTTTAGGTGGAGTTGACTTTCTGAAAGTGTCATCTTATCCTGTCAGTGGGCCCCAGTGAGAAGAGTCTAGCTATCTCTTCTTCATTGCTTTTTATCAAGTATTCATGCACAGTGATGATATCCTCTTAGTCAAGATGTTGTTCAGGATGAACAGCCTTAGCTCTCTCAATCTGTTACTGTACAGCAAATGCTCCAATTCTTTAATGATTTTCATGGCCCTTCATTGGAGTTTCAACAACACATCCATGTGAATGACAACTTAAAAATGGACACAGTACTGTGGCCTCACCAGTACTGAAAAATGGTAATGATCACTTCACATGACCTGCTAATGGCTCTCTTTCTAATGCATCACAGGAGGCTGTTGGCTGCTTTAATTGTGAGAGTGCATGGTTGGCTCAGGATCAACTTTTTTTCTCACTCGGACACCTAGGTCTGTCTCTGCAAAGAAAGTAAAGCAAAGCTGCTTTCCAACTGATTGGTCCACAGCATACACTATTACCTAAGATTATTCCTTCCAGGTGTAAGATTTTGCTAGATTACTCTCTGCCCAGTTCTCTAGCCTGTCCAATTTCCTTTGAAGACCACAGCCCTCTGGTGTATTTGCAACTCTTTCCAATTTGTGTTGTACCTCTTCATGTCCCTTGTCACATGGTCTCCAGCTTCATTCAGAAACAGAGACATGTTTTTTCTAGTCTTCTTTCCTGCTTTTGTGCTTGTGGTATGCTTTCTTATTGCCTTTCGTATCCCTTGTCAGATTCAATTGCAGGTGGGCTTTGGCCTTCCTAACCCCATGTCTGCAAGATTAAAAAGCATCCCTATGCTTGTCTTGGGTCATCTGTCCCTCCTTCTACTTCTTGTATACTTCTTTTTATATAGGAGCTCTATCAGGATTTCCTTGACCCTTCATATAGGCCTCCTGCTACCTCTGCTTGATTTCCCGCTTGTTGAGATAGACTTTCATTGATCTTGGAGTAGGTTAATCAGTATTTCTGGACTTTTCTCTCTAGTATCATAACCCATTGGATTATTCCAAGCAGATTTCTGAAGAAATTAGTGTCTTCTTGTCTGAAATCAAGGATGTGATTAAAAATTTTCTGCTGCTGTCTTCTCTCAGGCTCCTGGACTCCACCACTACGTGATCACTACAGCCAAGGCTGCTTACAACTTTCATACACACAGACAGTTTTCCATTGTTTATAAGTTCAACTTTTCATTGTTGTCTTCTTGTTAACCTGTGTCAGGAAGTTGCTATTGGTACATTTCAGAACCATCATATGTTGTTGTGAATACTGTCAAAGTATGCACAGGTATTGAAATGAAAGAAGCCAAGGCCTCCTTGGAACTGAACTTGGCTATAGACTTCAAGGTCAACAGGAAGAGTTTCTTCAAGTATATCAGAGGCAAAAAGAAAACTAGAGAAAATATGATCCACTGCTGAGTGGTGCCAAGGTGATGAGAATGCAAAGAAGGGAAGTTACTGAATGCCTTCTCTGCTTCAGTCATTGCTGCTCATATGAGCCCTCAGGACTCCCTAACCTTGGAGATAACAGAAAAAATCTGGAAGAAAGAAGACTTCCTTGGTTGAGGAGGATCAAGTTAGAAATCAGCTAAATCAATTAAGTATCTGCAAGTCCATGTGTCCTGATGGTATATACCTGTGGGTGTTGAGAGAGGTGCCAGAAGTCATTGATGAGCAGCTCCCCATCATCTCTGAAAAAACACAGAGAACAGTGCAGGTGCCTGGACACTGGAAGATGTCACTCCAGTATTCAAAATGGGCAAGAAGGAAGACCCAGGAAACTACAGCCCAGTAAGCCCCAACTCCAGCTCTGAAAAGATGACTGGACAGCATTATAGGTTTAAGAACCATTAGAGTTGAAAAATCCTTCAGGGACTAGATAGTCCAGGAGGTGGACCCAGGAAATTGTAATATTATTCAATCCCATAATTCTGTTGTCTCTTTATAAGTTGGCAGCAAGGCCAACTTGTCCTCCTTTTCTCCCTCCTGCCTTTTCTCTCCAACAGGAGCTCCTTATCTGGTAATGTTGGGAAGTAGGCCTGCTTATGGCTTGTAGATGCCTGTTTAGGCCTAAGGGTGGCAGAGGCACTGGTGGAGAGAAGATCATTGGGGAATGTAGTTTAGTCAGGCTGGGGGAAGGTTTAATGGGATTTTCATGTATCTGGTATATGTATTAGACATTAAAGATTTATATGCTCTCTATTTCTCTGTATCTTTTTGAAATATAATTATGTATTTCTTTCCAATTAATTGAGAGCATTTTATTTCACTCTCATGGGAGAGTAAAATTATAGCTGTCCACTCTTTAAAGCCATTACAAACAGCTTTCGGGCATCATGTCAAAGCATGTGGAAGAAAAAAAAAATCAGTAGTCAACATGGACTCAGTAAGGGGAACTTGTGTCTGACCAATTTGATAGTGCTCTATGAGGGCATGACAGGATGGATAGATGAGAGGGACTTTATCTACTCTGGTTTCAAAAAGGCTTTTGGTACCATCTCCTACAGTATCCTCATAGGCAAGATTAGGAAGCGTGGGTTAGATGAATAGACAGTGAGGTGGATAGAAAATTGCATGAAACATACAGTTCTGAAGGTTGTGGTCAGTGGTACAAAGTCTAGTTGGAACTCTGTAACAAGTGGGGACACTAGTGGTCAGTAATGATTTCAGCTCTGTACAATATCTTCATCAATGACCTGGATGAAGGGATAGAGTATATAATCAACAAAGTCACCTATGACACAAAACTTGGAGGGCTAAGACACGCCAGAAGGCTGTGTTGCCATCCAGTAGCAGTGGCCTGTATAGGCATGAGAGTTGTGCAGAAGGTAATTTTATGAATTTCAACAAAGGCAAGTGTAGGGTACTGTGCCTGGCTGCTTGCTGACCTTCTGGAAAGCAGTGCTGTTGAGAAAGACTTAGGAGTCCTAATGGACAATAGGATGACATGAGGCAGCAACATGTCCTTGTGGGTAAATGAGACAGTAATGTACTGAGATGAATCAGAAAGAATGTGAAAAGCATGTTGAGTGAAGTTTTCCTCCCCACCTACACTGCCCCGGTGAAGGTTTGTCTGGAGTACTGTGCCCAGTTCTGGGCTCCTGTGCTAGTTTGAAGCAGGCTAGAATGTTTTGGTGAAAAGAACTAGATAATTGGCTGAAAAAGGAAAACAATGGTTGTGTCTCCTTCCCTCACAGTCTCGCTGAGAGCTATGGGAACAAGAAGGGTAAACATTAGATAACATTCACCATTTTTCTCTGCTTTTGGCTTCAGACCGAGCCACATCTCCTTAACCTTGCTGCCACTAACCTTGCTTCTTAACCTCTTGGCTGTACTTCTTCTCTTCCTGAGAACTGGGGTAAGGTTGAGAGGGGCAGGGGGGAGGTGCAGGGGTGGTTGAGAGCCCCTGTTGAGGACTCAGGTTTCTGGGAGGGGAGTTGGGCTTCTGTATTATTTTTACTTTGTATATTTCTGTATATAACTGTATATATTGTAAATAGCTGCTTGTATATTGTGCTAGCTGTAAATAAACAGCTTCGTTTATATTCCCAGAGCCCGTCTGAGTTAGCTGGGTGTTTCTAAAAAGTGTGGGGGGGTGGGATAGAAGCCAAACCACCACAGCTCCCCAGTTAAAGAATGACAGGAAACTGCTTAAGGGGACACAGCAAAGGGCTATGAAGATTGACTAGAACATCTCTCTTATGAAGAAAGGCTGAGGGATTTGGGTCATTTTAACTTGCAGAAGAATAAACTGAGAAGAGGTCTTACAAATGCTTATAAATACTTGACGAGTGTGTGTCAGGAGGGTCGTACCAGTCTTTTTCCATTGGTGTCCAGAGACAGGATGAGAGGCAATGGACACAAACTTGAACATAGAAAGTTCAATATGAACACAAGTAGGAACTTCTCTACATTTAGGATAGTGGAGCATTGGAACGGGCTGCCCAGAGAGGTGGTAAAATATTCACCTCTGGATTCATTCGAAGCCCAACTGGATGCCCTCCTCTGCAACCTGCTCTAGGCACCCAAGGGTGATGACTCCCTAGAACAGGCTTGAGAGTGTCTTCCATTACTTCTGCTTTAATTTCTTTCAGCAATGTAGGATTCTCGACATAACCCTGTTTTCTGAACTTCAGCTCTGTGTAATAATGTCTTCTTTTTTTGTATTTCAATGAGTTATACTAGCATAGATTTCTTTACTGAGACAATAACATATACAATTATATTTTTAAAACTGGGAAATATTTCAAAAGCAGGAGCTGAACAATGCTATTAGACATTATTGATCTTGAATATGTTTATAATTTTAACCCATGATGAGATGAAATATTTGACCATGACTCTTCTAAACAATAGTATTCTAAAATTTTCTGATTCTCACTGCTTGGTTGCAGTTCACTAACTTTCAGCATTACAAATTTTGAACAAACATAATTTATCTGAGGAATAATTCTGATCTACTTTAGTATTGATGATAGCCTGTGTTTAAGATTGTTTAGCTTTTTTTCCCTTTTAAATATGAAAGAAAAAAATCAGACAACTTTACAATCTTATTACACTTTGTTTATGCCCCTTTTCTTTTTCTCTGCTTTCCCCTGATTTCAGCTGCAGGACAAATATAAAATGCAGATTATCAAATGAGTAAAAAATACAACTTCTTCTCATGTTTGCCCAGAAACAAGATTTTATTAAAAAAAAAAAAAAAAGAATTTAGAACTGGATTACATCTATTTTTTTCCTCAAAGAGATTTCAGAGGCTAACTTTGTGAACAAAATCAGTATTACTCATGTTAAAATACTGGCATCCTTTCTGTAGTAAGTATGGAATTTTTGAGAAGGATTGTATGATTTTAGAATATGATGATACACATGGTATAATTAATTCTGATTTAGCGTATTTTTTATCTGTATACTTCTACCTAAGAAAATGAAATGTCAGCATCTGGTAATGTTTCTGGAGCTATACAGAATTAAAAGAAATACAAAACCAAGACAACTTAAATTATTTAAAATTCTTTTCACACAGGTTCTGACTCCCAGTCCCTTAACAAAAGTCATCAAGTAACAGATATTTAAACTGATGAATTTGTTGATGGCTTTCCTATTTTAGAACTGATGAGTTGCCTTTTATTTTGAAATCTGGAGAACCTTCTGTATTGGAAGGCTTGCAGGAGATATTGTACTTAAGAAGTTCTTTCTGCTCTACTTGGTCACGTACATAGGCTCTGACGAACTTATATGTTATTAAAATAACCTGTAGCTTACAAGACCTTTGTGAAAGCTACACTATGTGTGATTTAAAATTAACTTTTATCTAATTAAATGTGGATGTTCAGAATAATAAAAGGAAGATACTAATGCTAAATTTGAAAAACAAACAAATCATTAAATTCAGAAAGTTGACAGTGTGACATCTGATATACAGAAGGAATCAATCAGATTTTCAGAGAATACATTTAAACTTCTGTATACACTGCAGCTTGTTGGTGGGATGAATGGAGCAAATTCTAAACAGTGAAAGTAACAACAGTATATTCTGAGTATTAATTAGGTACTTTGTATAGAACGAGATTTTAGATTCTTCAGTAATAGTAGAGTTAAATTATTTCCACCGAACTGAAGAAAAGGGGTATGCTAAAGTATATAGTCTTAAATAGAATGCTGATAGAAAACCAGTTCATCTCTTAGGGATACATGAAGTTGAGCTGGAATAGCTTTTCTGTGCGACATTGTGTGCAGAGTTTTAACTCCCCTCTCCCATTTTCATTCTTAACGTAAACAGTGTTAAAACTGTTTTGTGAAATCTTCAGTAATGCCATTCCTTTAAAGCAATTAATGAGACTACAAGACATCTGACTTCAAGCATTAGTAGTATAAGACACTTCGGAGATGTCATGACTTTCATGTCTTATTTTTAAACTCTGTAAAGCTTTCATTACTGTTTCTTTCTCCTGCAGGTGAAATACATTGGTTTTATATGTAGGTGGAGTTAAAATAACATGAACATCTGAAACTATCTGCTTTGGTTTTTCTACTTTAGAAGATTTGCCAGGCAAATAAAACTTATCTCTCTATTCCTTGCTTGGTATTTGTGAATATTCCATGTGCTTCCAGTGCCATAATATCTAATGAAGTTTAATTTCAGTGACAGAAACCTCATCATATTTCCTGTGGATGAGTTAAAAGTCTGATCTGGTTTCTATAGGTGATGTAGTTCCAGAGTTTTTGCTGTAAGAATAGGGATCATCGATGCAGGATGTTTGTTCTGATTAATCTTTACATATGCTTTATGTGTGAATTTTTACACAATTCTGAAAAGAGAACAATAAGGAATTATGTAGCTGCTAATACACATAACTAAAGTAAACATAAAGAAAACCTTTTTCACTGTGAAGGTGACAACAGGCTGCCCAGAGACACTGTGGAGTCTCTTTCTTTGAAGATACTCAAAACGCACCTGGATGTTTTCCTGTGAGGCCTGCCCTAGATGATCATCTTCTGGCAGTGGGGTTGGACTAGATGATCTTTGAAAGTCCCTTCCAACCTCTAACAATCTGTGATTTTGGGATTCTGTTATGCTTAGTTACATTTGATATACATGTATTAAAAACAAAAATCCTTCATAAAAAGTCATATTTGCAAAATCAGGTCATGCTGTATTGCATTTTTTTTCCTCTACAAATTTCAATAGAATATAATAAAGAGCTTAAAAGGGAACATTTTCTTAGCAATGTCATTTTTACTAGATTGCGTGCATTTTCCTCTTTGATAGTACCATTTAAGAAACAGCAACCTATTAGTCATGAATGATAAACTTGTGGAGTTAATGTTGTTACAGCAATTAAGTACTTTTATCTGGACTAGAACATGGTAACAAAAAGTCATTAGACAGATTTGCTATGCATGCAGAACATAAAATCCATTTATATGTGACTGCAAGAAGGCAAACATTAATTGGAAGCAAAGTATAGCCTTAGGCTATTTTGAGAAAGCTTTGATTTCAAACAGATGATATATTTGCTTTCTTTTACTGCTATTTTTCCTTTAAGAAAAATTGAAATATAAAGTTTGGTAATTACTGACTCTTCATAATACTGCACTGAGTGATTCAGCAAAAGGGTAGCTATATTTTGGAAGCAGCAATTTACTAGCGAAAATGGATGAATATTCTCCATGTTTTAGTCGTTTGGATAAAATTGTAGTCTCTGTTATTTGGTACTATTAATTAAAAACAGAATCTTACATTGTAAACATACATGTTAAACATTCATGTACATATATTTGCAGCTAAGCATTTGCAGCAAGTGACTATGTCCAAAATTTTGTCTTCATGTTAAAGTGTCATCTTTCTAAAGTATGGAATGGATTGTTCATGATTCTTTTATTTAGATTTCACTCTTCTCTTTCTTTTGCCAAAGTGTATGTGTATATAAGTAAACTTTTTAAAATTGAAATATCCAGATCAGAACTGGTATATGATATGAAAATATCTGCAAGCAGAACCATCCTTTTGCACACTTTAAGTAAGACATTTTTAACAAAATGAGAATGATGCAATGAGTATTCTTTAAACATGACAGTTCTGAAAGGAACTGCCCTCAGCATTCTGGAAAAATTGGCATTTACCAATCAAAACTGATCCAACATACTTATACAGGCTAAAAATGAATTGTCCATGAGATCAGTAAATGAGCGTGCAGATGAACATACCTGAGTGTGTGCAGGAAAGTTATTTTTCACACAATGAGGACATTTTGCTGGTCCGTAATACTGAAAACTTGCTGCTTATATAGATGTAATCATTTATAGAGACCAAAACTTTGATTTTTTTAGATTTGATAAGTGAGAACACCTTTATCTGTATTTGCATTTTAATTTAAATGTGCACTTAATGCAGGTTCTGACCCTATTTTTCCTCTGAGATAGATGGCATCACAGGTAGAAATATTGCAGATTGTCTCTGTGTGGAGTCAACTGCTACACAAGTTTGAACTAGTGATGGCCCAGTATTGTCTGAGGTCCATGGTATTTGCTGCAACTCCACCTGAGTGCTTTTGAAAGTGATGTTTTCACATATGGCATCACTAATCATAGGCATGTTGATGAGTTACACATTATCATCATCCAAGAACACGTATGTCACAGACAATGAGTGTAGTTGAGTAGAGAAAGGACATTGAAAGAGGTGCTGATTATGATCCTTAAAGAGGAATTAATTGCAAATAAAAGCAGGTTTATTTATTGCCTAGTACAGCCCTAATTCTCTAGGCAAACAGGAAAATATCTCTGCAGGCTGGTGTCTAAATAAACATGCAAGCAGCTGGCAAATATTTGACAGCCTTGCTGTTTTGTTGCTCTAGGCAACCAACCGTTCCTAGACATACTCAGCAATTCTGACTAGCAGAAAGCTATGTAATACACAAGATAGCATGACTTTTCCTTTTACTTTTATGCTTGTATTACTTGGAATAGGCTTAAGTAGTACTTACCTTCATGAGTAATTACTTCATTTACTTATTGCAGACTTCTGCTCATTTTGAATAAATGCTTCATAAAATAGGATGGGGATTATTATTGTGGTGTCATTGAGAACAGAGTAACTCTACTGAGACAAAAAATAACTTTCTGGATGCATAACAGAGGAAGCTTCTTTCTGAAATGACACTGCAGTCACTTAGACATCCTTCTACATGCTTTGAATTATAGCTGATTGCTGATTACTCAGTAAAAAGAAGCTGTGTTAGAATCTAGAAAATAATAAAGAAAAAATAATGATAAATATTTCCATCTGTTTTTGTCACCTTTGCATGGGTCTACAGTACACACTGGAATTAACAATACTGACAAATGGTCAATGATGGAATAATTTAAATTCATTACTTCTGGTTATAGCATGTTCCAAACATGATTAATGAGCAGGGTACCATTCAAGTGTGTCTGTTTTCTCTGAGTCATCAAATGTCTCCAGACAGATTATGATCAGAGGACATTTTGATTGAGAGTCTTCTCTGTGAAGAGATTTTACAATGAAGAAGAGACTGTTCTAATCTGAATGTCTTTTAATTTGAAAACCTTATCCTGGAATTACATTAAAGGAAAGAAAGATCTGGGAAACTACATCTGTCAGTCTGACCTTGATAACAGGGAAGGTCTTGAGCCAGGTCATCTCAAATGCCATCATAGGTCATGTAGACAACAACCAGGGGATCAAGCCAAGTCAGCATGGGTTTATGAAGGGCAGGTCCTGCCTGCCCAAACTGATCTCCTTCTATGGCAAGATATCATGACTGCTGGATGAGGGAAAGACTGTAGATGGTATATTCCTAGATTTTTAAAAAGTCTTTGATACTATTCCCTACAAAATTCTTGTAGATGAATTGATTACTTATGGCTGGGATGATCACACTGTCTCCTGGGTAAAGCACTGGCTGGACAGGAGGGCCCAGAGAGTGGTGGTCAGTGGAGTTATATCCAGTTGGCGGAGGATTACTGGTGGTGTTCCTTAGGGATCTGTGTTGGGACCGCTTATTTTTAACATCTTGATTGATGACCTTGGTTTAAACATAGAGAGTGTCATCAATAAGTTTCCAGATGACACCAAGTTAGGTGGCAGTGTTGATTTGAATGAGGGTAGAGAGGCTCTTCAGAGATACCTGGATAGGCTAGATCAGTGAGCCAACATTAATGAGATGAGTTTCAACAAGGCCAAATGCCAGGACCTGCACTTTGTTCAAAACAACCCCCAGCAATGTTACAGGCTTGGGGCAGTGTGGCTGGAGAGCTGCCTGGCAGAAAGGGATCTCGAGATTGTAATAGGCAGCTGAATATGAGCCAGGAGTGTGCCCAGGTGGCCAAGAAGGCCATTGGCATCCTGGCTTGTGTTACAAATGCTCTGGCCAGTGGGAGTAGGGAGGTGATTGTCCCCTTGTACTCAGCTTTGTTGAGGCCACACCTTGAGTATTGTGTTCACTTTTGGGTACTGAAATACATGACAATTGTGGAGATGATGGAAGGAGTCCAAAGGAGGAGAACAAAGCTGTTGAAGGTCCTAGAGAATAAATCCTATGAGAAGTGACTGAAGGAGCTGAGGTTGTTTAGTTTGAGGAAGAGCAGGCTGAGGGGAACTTCACTGCTATCTACAACTACCTGAAGGGATGCTGTGGAGAGGCTGCCAATGGTCTTTTCTCACAGGTAATTGGAGACAGAACAAGGGGGAATGGCCTCAAGCTGAGACTGGGTAGGTTTTGATGGGACATTAGGATGAAGCTTTTTTTGAAGAGAGTGGTCAGGCACTGGAATGAGCTGCCCAAGGAGGTGGTTGAGTCATTGGCCCTGGATGTGTTTAAGGGTCATCTGGATGTGGTGCTTAGGGATATGGCTTAAGGTGAATCTTGTAGAGTAGGGTTCTCATTTGGACTTGGTGATCCTGAGGGTTTTTTCCAACTTGGATATTTTGGTGATTCTGTAATTCTGTAATAAAATAATTCAGTTAAAAACACCCAACTTTATGTCTGTTGATCACACAGTGCAATTTCTGGAGCAATAACAGACATTCTTCATGAAAAGTGTTTTCTTTTGTCTTGTGTGTTTTTTTCCTTTTTTTTTTTTTTAGATCTTTGTTAAAGATACACAAATGAATGTAATATACTCATCTAAAGAAAGGTGGGTGATGAAGGAAATATCAACATAATGATTTTGGTTTAATGAATGGAAAGAACTCTTTAAGTTTATTATCATTCTCTATATTCTGTTTACTATTCTCTTCACAATTCAAGATCTAAGATTCAATTATAAGCCCTATGGGTCGTTCACTGAGCCCTTATTCATATGTAAAGTGTCTAGCCTTATTCAGGCCTGTGTGCACAGGAAAAAATTAAACCTTGACTGATTATCTTTGATTATAATACAACTTCTGGTTTGTGCTAGTTTGAAACAGGCTAGAATGTTTTGGTGAGAAGAACTAGATTACAGGCTGTGAAGGGAAAACAATGGTGATGTCTACTTCCCTCAGTCTCCCTAAGAAGTATGGGAAGAAGAAATGAAAACATTAGATAACACTCTCGCCATTTTTCTGTCTCTCACTTGGGCTGCTAACTGAACTGCATGTAACACCACCCTCCATTTGACCTAACACACCTTGCTTCTTAACCTCTGGCCGAACCTCTATTCTTCCTTGGGACTGGGGTAAGGTTGAGAGGGGTAAGGGGAAGGTGCAGGGGTGGTTGAGAGCCCCTCCTGGGAACTTAAGTTTCTGGGAGGGGAGTTGTGCTTCTGTATTACCTTTTACCTTGTCTATTTCTGTCTATAACTGTATATACTGTAAATATCTGCTTGTATATTGTGCTAGCTGTAAATAAATAGCTTCATTCATATTTCCAGAGCCGTCTGAGTCTAGTCTGAGCGATTACTAAAATGTGTGGGGGGCTGGAGACCACCCAAACCATCACATGGTTATATTTACAGATCTGATTTCTGTATAATGTCTATAGAAAACCTCTCTATAGAAGATCTTTTCTGCATCCACAGACTGATTTAAATTTTATTTCTGTATCTGACATAGGCAAACAGCAGAAATTATAAGTAGATGCATTCTATTTCACAGAAACAGATTTTGATTTCTTGTAATGCTCAGAATAATAGTTTTGTCTGGGAAAGAGTTAATTTTCTTCATAGTAGTCCTATGGTGTTATGTTTTTTAATCATGATCAAAACAGGGTGGTAATACAGGAAAGTTTTAGTTATTGCTGAACAGTACTTGTACAGCATCAAGGCCACCAGTCTACCAATAAATATGGTGGGAGTGGACAATAGGGTAGGAGGGAACACAGGACAGTGGACCACAACTTGCCAAAGGAATACTCCATACCTTACCATGTCATATTCAAAAATAGCAACTGGAAGGAAGGAGGGAAGAGAAGAGCATATTCAAAGCTGTGACATTTGCCCTCCCAGGTAATAATTATGTGTCATGGAGTGCTTTTCTTTCTAAAAAAGGCTGACCAGTTACCAGTTGATGGGGAGTGGTGACGAAATTGCTTAATTGTGTGTGAAGCTTTTGCTCTATCTATTGAAATATGTTTGTTTAAATTAAGAAGTTTTCTTACTTTTTTCTGTCTGATTTTCTTTTCCATCCCAGTGCTAGAGGGATTGATTGAGTGACAGTGTGGTGCTCAGTGTCAAAACACAACACATGCAATGAAATGTAATGGACAGTGTTCTTGACTTACTTGTTCCATGTTAAGTCATTACATTTCAACTTTTTAGAACTTGCTTTAATATATCAGTGAAGCCAACTATGATAGATCCCATGAATACATTCACATATTTTCTCACAGGAAGCACTAATGTATTTGATAGAAGAAGAACTGGTCCAATTAGGAAGGAAAAGTAGTGGCAGACCTGTAACATAAAGAATAATAAATCTCCATATTTAGGAAGCTTGAAAGCTATGCCCGGAAACAAGTATATATGTTTTGACAAAAGGCATAAAATGTAATGTTTGCTAAAGGAAAACAATAATATTTGGCTTCTGTATAATTTCTCAAGTGTTGACCCTACTTTTCAACCTTCTGATCACAATTATGAAACATCATAGTTCTGTCTGGGTATAGTTTGTCAGTGTTTTGATTTAACTTGCTATTTATCAAAAAACATAAATCAGTTAAGCAAAGGAGGAAATTAACTAGAGATACAAGGTCAATACAGGCCACAGTCAAAGAGCTAATGCTGATATTAATGCTATTTATGAGTGGCTTGCTAAATCATTCAATGGTATATAGCTTCCTTTATTAGAGAACACAAAAGTTGCTTAATAGTGCATTGAATAAAACACAGTACAAGTTCAGAGCACAAAGTTGTACCAATATTGGAATATAAACATAACAGCTGTGTTTTATTGGAGTCTACCTGGAAGGATTATTGATGTACAAAGATGAAGGCAGAATTTTGGCCAGAGAATAAGGAATTCCAATCCTTTTGGGATATTTTAAGCATGAGGAAAAAAAACTGGTGTTAGCTGGGATAGGAGCAAAGAATATTGTATTATTTATTTTCAAAACATAGCTTACACTGAGACATAATAAGGCATTTAATCTCATATCTGACAGAATTAATTATTTTGAAAAAAAACCCACATAAAACATAGTGCTGGTTCCAGCATAGTACATAAAATACATGGACCAGTCATGACAATTAGAAGCATGTGACTAATCAGATATGAGGAATGTTTTGCTTCAAAATTACAATGAAATAGAGCTCAGGAAATCAAAGATACTAAAGGCTTTCTATATGAAATGTTTATCAGATCACTAATTGTCAATATTGATATATTTATCAGAGAGCAAAAATATTAAAAATCCTAGCAAATGAGCTGGTTACAATTGCAGAAGCACTGGCACCATCTCTGTGTTTTTTAAAACTATAAAAGGCATCTAAATCAAGCTATGCACTTACTCTGTTACATTTCCCCTTTCCTTTTGTCCTTCATCACAAGACTTGCTGGAGAAAGTGATAGTCAATGGCAATGAGTAAGAGAGATGGAAAACTTAAAAACAAAATTATGGAGCTGATGTTAGGAGAACTTCTGTGATAGTTTGTGGTCAGATACAGTGCTTAAGGCATCAATGAAAGTTTTCTGTTAAAGGAGCACTCCGCAACCATTAGCATTACTTAAAAAAATTAATGATGCTTAAATGATACCTAGGTTATATTGGATACTGATAGTCAAGAATTTGATTGGTATTCTGTAACTTATCTGAGACAACATCTAAGGAGGTTAATTGTAATTACACCTGTAAACTTACTATGAAAGAAAGGATGGTTTAAAATATGCATTTAATGCAATTTAATGTAGAAGAGTATGAAGATAGGGAGAAGAAATGAAAGAAATATAATGAGGGAAAAGTAAGACTTTGCATTGTGCCTTCTTATTGAAAGAATAACGATACATTCAAGGATTTTTGAAGGGAAAATGCATTTACATATAAAGTGTTTCAGATAGGGAACACAGGGCACTTTTTTCTTGTTAAAGACTTTGTATCTGTATTAGTAGCAAAAATAGTCAGTACAGTTTGTACTCAGAAAGCGGACTGGGTTTTAAGCTTGCTTTTGAAATCTCAGTTTATCAAGTGTCAACTCAATGGATCCCAAATGAGATCACTGCATTACTTCTGTGCTTTGAAAATTTAAACTATGTGAAATTAGTCAAGGGCAGGACTTTAAAGTCTAGTGTAAAATGATGATGAATACTAGAGCATTGAGAAACTCTAATACAAACTTTGGAAATCATTATTAGATACTTGAGAAGGCAGTCTTCTGCTGTGTATTAGCTGAATAGTTATTCCAAGATACATTATAGTCACTGACATATCTACAACATTAGTCTTAAACACGAAGTGAGCATAGTTATAAGGTGAGACAAAACTGAGCCTTACTATAAGCCTCAGTGCAATAATACAAAAAAAAAAAAAAAACAAATCCAGAACTAATTATTTTAATATTTTAATCCATTTTGCAGTGGTTCATTTAATATTCTAATGCATTTAAATGTATTTCTACTCAAACTTGTTTTAATGACTGTAATATCATATTTTTACCAAGTGAATACAAAAAGCTCACTTATTTTATGTATTTCTTTTTCTGTTATCCATAAATCAGACATGGCTCAAGCCAAAGCAGTATTATAATGAATTTGTATTCAATCCCTAAAGTCCTCAGTCACTCTAGGGTAATGCCAATTCACAATTGCAGGAGTTAATCATGAAGAAAATAGAGAAAAAGGAAAGAGAAAGTCAACCTACGAAAGATTGTCTCAGCTACAGAGTCTAAGTGGAACATTATTGTAGACTACAATTCACTAAGATCACTTACAAGGTGGATGGTTTCTTAATGCAAAGTTTAAGCAGCATTTAGAAATCATGTTTTTATATGTTTCTTGCCTTAATGAGAGAAAACTTTCTTAGGTCTGAAACAATTCTATAAATGTAAATATAGGAGTTGTACATTGGAGTGACCAGGGTCAGAAGATCATTCTGGAAGAATACTCTAATAAATGCAATGTAAGGCCTTCTGTCCATATTTGATGCTTCCTGTTGTGTGTTGCATTTATTGCAGGGAATTATCTCTGAAACTGTGGTAAATGAATTGTTGCTGACCTCAGTACAAATCTTAATGCTGTTATATTTGAATATATGAACAACAGTGATGGTTATTTTCATGACTAAAGGTGGAAAAGAATATATTAAAAGGATTTGGTAATTTCTGCAATCTAGCCTCTTGAAAGAAAAGTTGTCTTGAAGCTTTCTGCAGTTCATGGGCTCTTTCCATCTGAATATGGCTGTATGCCAAATATTGAAGATGGAAATCATCCAGCTGCAAATGAAATCTTTGGAGGCACATTTCTCATATAGTAATCCTTCTGCATCTACCCTTTCCTGTCATAGTTCATTGCTTTTAAAATTTTAATTCTGCTTTAAACTATTGTGTAAAATCTGAGACAGGACTGTGTTTTTCTGAAAGAGATACAAATTAATTGACAAAAATCTTACCATAAGTGGGACTTCAGCCTTATACAGAGCTTTTGTGAGTCACATAAGAGTCTTATTTTGTTATACAGAGTTGTTGTTGTTTTTAAAGAGAAGATGAATTGGAAGAGAAAGCAGAATTCTATTTGGAAAGGAAAAAATACAGAGAAATTACAAAAAATGCACAGCACATCATAATAACCCCTTTAAATCTTCCCCATACCCAAAGCAAAATCAGATTCACATCCTTATATGCAGTATAGTTCAACTAAGAGTTCTCCCAACATGTGTCCAAAAATAGAAGGGAGTGCTTCATTAATTGAGTTAGGTGTTCCACATACACAATTCATAAATCTTCAAGAAAATAAGAATATTAAACATTGGTCTCTTCCTGAAAATAAGAATTGTCTTCATCTGAGTAAATTCTAATCTTTCAATAATATTGACTGAGTAGCTTGGATCACATGGTGTATATAAATGTTACTGATATTTACTAAACAATTATTAACAAACACACTGTCATATGTTGAATCTGCTACTGTTATTCACACCAAGATCCAGTCATGCAAGCTTCAAAAAATAAAAGTACTAACTAAGGCAAAGTATTATGGGGCTTGAAGCTCAGATTGTGATATGACTTATCGTTCTGGTTGCTACTGGATTCTGGGTCTTTGGTGTGGGCTCCTTTCTGCAGGCATGGCAGTGGAATGAGTGGGAGTCAGGAAACTGCTGTTTTTTGCTTTTTGTTTTATGCTGTGTTTCCTCCAGTATTTCACTGCACTTCTGCAAATAAGCTAAGCTAAGGTAATCATACATAGTATTATTAGAATAATTCAATAATTAATCAATATAATTATGCATTGTGATTATGTTATGTTATATTAAACTCTTATCTCTTTATCTCAGCTCTGATTTTTTTGTGTTATTTTGCCACTGAATTTTGTGTTTGGGGAGCAGGTGGGTTAGTCCTTGAGTTAATCCTGTTGTGTATCTGAAAGCTGTTTTTGGCATTTTATAGAACTTTTTATTTACATTAAAAAAAAAAATTTAAACAAGGAAAGAATCTTTAGCTGGTCAAGAATAATCTGACACAGGTAGTGTGGTGGTTTGGATGTCAACCATCCCCCGACTCTGATGAAATTACCCAGACTAGACTCAACCGAGCTGCAAATTAAGATGAAGCTTTATGTTTACAGTTTAGCACAAGCAGATATTTACAATCTATACAGCTATATACAGAAATATACAAGTTTAAAAAAGTAATAAAAAAACACAACACCCCTCCCTGAAACCAGAGACCCCAGGAGGGACTCCCAACCACACTTCCACCTGCTTTCCACCTCTCTACCTTATCCCAGACTTTGCCTTACATTCAAAGTGAGTTTGGAGAGTTGGCCAGGGGAGTTAGAAAGCAGAAGGATTAGTTACACAGACAGCAGTTTAGGGAGAAAAGTGCAGGCAGCTAGGGCCAGAGAGCAACTGTGTTATCTATGTTTATGTTCTTGTTTTTATACATCTCAGCAAGTCTATGAGTGAAGTAGATGTCACCATTGTTTCCTTGTCACACCCTGTAATCTAATTCTTCTTGCAAAAATATTCCAGCTAGCTTCAAACCAGCACAGGTGTGCTAGAGAGAAAAAGCAAACATACAAAACAAATGCGGTAAACACATGTTTTTCGACACTACAGCCCTTTATCTGATTTATATTATCATAGCCAAGGGAGCAGAGAGAGACACAATTTAAATAAAATTTTATGGTTTAGTGGATAGAAAAAATAGTTAGAAAGAATAGTGATGTTCCTATTTAAAAAAAAAAAAAAACTAAACAAATATGAAAAACAAGCTGTCTGATGACTATTAATTTAGAAAAGTAGCAGAAGAACTAATAGCAATACAAGATAGTATTTGTAATTAAAATACAGTTCCAAAGGAAGATCATTCTATTGGTAAATATACAAATAAATGTACAGTTTTAGTAATAGTTTACAATGGGTAGATGAAGTAAGGAAAGAAAACCAAAACACCCACATGTTATTAGCTTATGGGCTTATGGAAAATCACCATATTTTTGTGTAGTTAATTCCATTCCCATGAAGACTACTGTGATGGTTTATTGTTGGAGTTTAAGTCGGTGGAGCGCTATGGGAAAATGACTCTTTGTTCACCAATATGGTTAGATGGTCAAATCCCCTTTATTTCCGTGATACAGTGACTTATATGCATTCTAGCAAGAGGCTTGCTCCACCAAGATTGGTTACAGTCAGAGGGTCCAGGGTTACTTGTAAGGCATAGATAGGTCAGCATACCATAACAATCTGAGGGTCAGTCTCTGGGGCTGGCTAAACTCTGCCCACCTGCAGCTGCACTCCACCCCCTGCAGCTGCATGTTGGGGGAAGCTCCCTGTGTCTGATACCTAGCTCCCAGGATGGACTCAAGGACATTCCTAGCACAGTTGCTCATGTTTATCATTTTTGTGTCCTCTGCTAACAAGCATTCTCCAACAGATTAGGAAGCACAATACAGAACCAGAGTCCAGAATGACAGTGAATCAAAATTTCTCTTGCTTTGTGAACCAATTTTCAATTGCTTACCATCCTGTGCTGGTTTGAGACAAATTGAAACATTTTAGTGAGAGAAATTAGATTATAGTTTCTGAACAGGAAACAATAATGATGTTTGCTCATGGAGTGGCTGAGATGGATAAAAAACAGAACAAAAACATAGATAAGACAGTTGGTGTGGGTCTCTATGCTAGCCTCTGCTTTTTCCCTGGGGCTGTTTTCTGTGTAACTAATCCTTCTGCTTTCTAACCCTCCCTTGCTGACACTCCAAGGTCACCTTGCATGTAAGGCAAACTCTGGGATAAGGTAGAAGGGTGGAAAGAAGGTGGAAAGGTGGTTGGGAGCCCCTCCTGGGATTCTGTTTTCTGAGAGAGTTGTTGTGATTCTGTATCACCTTTCACTTGTATATTTCTGTATATAGCTGTATATATTGTAAATATCTACTTGTATATTGTGCTAAGCTGTAAATATAAATCTTAATTTCTTAATTTCCAGCTGACTGAATCTAGTCTGGGTGATTTCATAAGAGTGGGAGGGCAGGTAACACCCAAACCATCACACATGCAGAAATGGAGAACTGACAACACTTACAGATGTGAATTAGTTGATGAAGATTCCACAGCAGCACATCCAAGTGGACTTTCCGTGGGAAGCTGTCTAGACTTTCTGCAATGTTGATTTTCAATGGAAAAAAAGCGTGGATAAGATAGAGTCTTTTTGGAGGTGTTTAGCAAATGGAAAAGATGCAGTTGTCGCAAACTGGAAAAAAAAAAAAGGCAGTTCTAAGTAGAAGACAAGGAGAAGGAGAGGAGAAAACCAAGATTTTTCATAATGTGTTGTTGAGCATTGGAAAACTTTGTACAATGCACTTCTGGAATGATGCTCCTTTTAGAATTTCAGAAACTGCCCAGAAGACTCCCTGAACAAACTAATCTGACTTGCTGGCTTTGAAAAACAGACTAGACAACCTCCAGATTTTATTGCTTTCCTTAGCACAAGGACTGGCGTAGGTTTTATTGTTTCTCAAGTATTTTGTATAAAGAGTTTTAAAATTAAAAGTTCTGTGTTTGTCACATGCCTGTGGTGGAGGGGCCGCAGCCCCAAAACAGAGGCCTCTCTATGCCTCTACATGCCTGGACATGTTTTTTCTGCCTCGACCCATGGCAGTAAACAGGTTGTGTAACACATGCACACCCAGTTCGTGTACCCCTAGGGTCTGCCCAGGTGATCCCCTAATTGGGAGGATCCAGGCAAACAGCTACTGCCTATTAAGGTAAGGTTTTGGTGTACTGCCAGCCTGATTGGTCACTTTAGATGGCCAAATGAGCCATGGATCTCGGTTCAGAGTCTATAAAGAGGAGTGCAAAGGAGCACCACGTGTTCAGAGTGTTCAGAGCGTTCAGAGGGCCAGACTTAGAGGTTCAAGATCAGCTCTCTGATCCATATAGCAGCACCCTGCTGCCCTGACTTGCTTGCATGGCCTAGACACAGAGTCAGGCCCTTACTCTCTTGCAAACATTACTGAGGCTCAGCCCTCTTGCATTGATCTCAAGGCACAGTTAAGCTGTCTGCGAACCCTTTGAGAAGCAGAGCGCATGCATGCCTGCATTTGATACATGTATGGGGAGCCGAGAGCCCCTTGCTAAGCCTAGAGCAGCCGTACATACTGGCTTGCTGTGTTGCATTTATCTACAGAGCTCAAGCCTCCCTGCAGCCTGGCAGATCCTACTTGCCAGCTGTCCTGTAAGCCTGGAAAGATCCAGACTCAGCAGTCCCTTCCAGACTGTCTGCTAACCTACAAACACAGCCTGCTAGCTGTATAGATGACCATGTCAGAAGCTGCACGGACAAATCCTCCTCCTGCACCTGGAAATCCTGCCAGCTGATCATCCCTGGACACACGGCATCCAGAACCAGCAGCACCAAGGCAGAGACCACTTCACACCAGGAGAGAAGGTCAGAGAAATCCTGTTTACCCCAGAGACTGGGAGCACTTATCATTCTCCTGCAAGCTGGGACAGATTCCAGCTTCACCAAGACCCGAATACTGGGCACACGCTGTGGCACAATCCCGGGGTGGTGATTAATGATTAATACTTAAGAGGAACACATTTAAGCAAGCTTTAATTCCTTTGTAAAATAAGTTACCTCTGTCTTAAGAGCAGACACAGTTTCAGCCCTTACTGGGCAAACAGTATAGTTGTTAAGAGGCATTAAGCCTAAGGGAATCTTTCTCTCTGTCTGTAGTTGTTGATAATTTGATATTTCCATTTAATAATCAAATCTCTGTAAATATATCTCAAGCTGTTTTCATAACTTTGCACAAAGAAATTAATTACATAGTGGTTGGGGGTGGTACAAATTTGTAAATAGTAATTTTAATAAATAATTTTATAAAAATTTAATACCACCTCAAATTAATTTCTCACCTCCCCCTAACAGAGGAGGAATAAGAGAAATCCCCTCCAGGACAATGCCATTATAGTACATGCAGAATGGAAGCATTTATGTTACAATAGTTCAATCTGTTTTTTAGAAAACATGTTAAACTTCTGAATACTCAGTGAATAAATGTATTGGTAAAAGTGAAAAAGAAACTGAGAGTTTTGTTCTGAGGCAGACTTATTATCACAGGAAGTCATGAAAAAAGAAACAGGAGGCTTCCTTGTTGGAGAATTTCTTGCTAACAGGACATGAAATGATAAACATGCGCAACCTGTGCTGGGAAGTGTCCTTGAGTCCATCTTGGGAGTTAAGACACCAGGCGCTGGGGAGCACCCCCCATATGCAGCTACAGGGGGTGGAGTGCCAGCTGCATGTGGGCAGAGTTAGCCAGCCCCAGAGGCTGACCTTCAGATTGTTATGGTATATTACCCTATCCATGCCTTACATGTAACCCTGTACCCTCTATATGTAACCAATCTTAGTTGTGCACACCTCTTGCAAGAAAGCATATAAGTCTCTGCATCACAGAAATAAAGCAGACTATGACCATCTAACCATATTGGTGAACAAAGACTCATTTTACCCAGGTGCTCCACCGGTACTTCCTAAATTATAATTATCATTAATTTACCAAAGAAATTGCCCACAAACCTGTGGAATATTTCTGTTGAAAAGAATTTACCACAGGCTTTGTAGCCCAACAAACAAGCTAGTAAGTTAGGACAAATTGTGTGTTTTCCTTTGTTTATGGCAGAATACAATGAGAATCCCAGCAACTTCTGCCCACCTGTCAGCACTTGCACTCAAGCACTGCTACTGTGTAGTTGTGAAACCTGGGGTCAAACTGCTTGTAGAAGAGCTATATGACAAAAGACTTTAATGAGAAAGGGCTAGGAAAACCACACATGAAGTCTCCATTTGGTTTGGGATCTCCATATTCATCAAGATGGTTGCTCTTGCTCCTTACTATGTTGTTATTAAGCTATCTTGTAGTTACACCTCCATCTAGTTGTGGACATTCTAAGGATATACACAACTTGGCAAAGGGCCAATCCCCCACAGCCCAAAACCCAGACAAGCTGTGTTGTGCAACAAAAATTACCTCTCTCACCATCTAGGCATACCTCTCACACAACAAACCCAAAGTTAAGAGCGCAGAGCAAGAAGTGAGGGAAAAGAGAAAGAGCCCTGACCAGAAAGACAGCTTCTTAAATAGGAAAAATACAGAGTGAGGGATAGGGTAACAAATTATGATATACTGTACCTTCCCTCTGGTACTCTCTATTCTCTTGAAGGAGTTTTTTTGTCTATGGTTTTACAACTACTCACTAACCTATAAGACCTCTCTATCTTATTCTTGGATGTGTTTTGTCACTATGGCTTCATCTTGCATGCGTGGGACTCATGAGTGACTCTGGTTAATGTCTCCAAACCTGTTTTACTCTTCTTGTCTGGACACTGACAGTCTGCAGTCCTGATGAGTGAGGATAAGAAACCTGTTTGTGTCTCCCTGTACTCCCTTACAAGTTGCTTTTACATTGAACACTTATTTCTAAGCTGCCTCTGTCTCTTTCAGATATAATGGCTAGCTATCACCACTGTTCCGTGTCAGTCCCTGGTGAAACAGATGTTAGCAAAACTGTTTAGAGAGCAATATTTGCATGGTCAATTGTGCATTGGTTTACTTTGTGAAAAACAAGAGGTCTGGTGTTTTCTCTTTACACATGAATGAATCCAGTACTTGGGGTTCTGCTGGCTTCTTTAGAAGCTGCATTAACAAGTTTCTATGCCATGCTAAACTATTGAAACTTCCCTAAGGAAAGATGAAATAAATTCTTACCTTCACAAGTTGCTTATGGTAAAATTTCTTCTTGATAAGAAATGACTAAGAAACAAGAACAGTGCTGATAAAATAAATCCTTACTGCCCATTTGGTGGAGAGTCAGACTGGCTATAGTTATCTTTGATAGATGATAATTTTCTGTTATAATGAGATATAATTTTTTTTTTTTTTTTTTTTTTGTGAAACAGCTTTAAGGACTTTCACATTAGTGACACAGTCAGAGTTTTTCTGTAACAGGTATGTATTTTATTTCTGAAAGAATATTGCAATGATTGCTTAGTAGCTAGAATGCATGCATTTATCTTGTCCCAAACATCTTGATAACTTTCCCTAAACACTGTATCTCATAATTTGAAATCTAAAGATATTCACTGCTTGGTTGTTGGACAATATCACCAAATTTGATGCAAAACTGAGAAAAAACAAAACAACAACACCACCAAACCCAAAACAAAACAAAAAAGAACCCCAACCCTCACCAAAACCCAGAAACTCAAAAAATCCCAGAAACAACTCTTAAGCCTGAAAAATAAATAAATGAACACAGCAGGGGATTCTAATGATGTCTTCAGAACTTACTGTCTGTGTCACCCTCCAAAAGATGCCTTTGAGGATTCTTGGCCACTTTTCCATTTCTATGTCACGAGGGCTCGTGACATCAGCTGCGGGAAATTTAAATCCCCGCCGGGTGCCTGCCCACCGCCATTTTGGCTGCAGAGCCGATCGAGAGAGCACTGCAGGCACTGCTGCTGAGCTCAGATTTTCTGCTCTGTTCTGCTGCTCCGTGGTTCCGGGGGACCTTCAGCTAGGCAGGGGGGACAGCAGGGCTGTTGTCTCATGGGATTGAGCGGGGCTGTGATGAGGGCTCGTGACGTCAGCCACGGGAAGTTTAAATCCCTGCCGGGTGCCACGCCTGCTGCCATTTTGGCTGCAGAGCCTCCTGCAGCTGGGAGGTTGTTTTCTTTTTGTTGTTGTTGTTTTGTTTTTTTTTTCCTCTTCCTGTTTCTGACTGTCAATATCACTGTGCACCATGCCTGTCACTCGCACTATGAAGGGCAGGAAAAGCATGTGCACGCAGAGAGACTCGACCCACCAACACACAGGAGTCCAGGCTACTGGCTGCAGGGAGTGCTGGAGCCTCTCATTTGCTGTAGAAGGAGGAGGAGTGAACAATTGCGCCAGGTGTGAGCAGGTGAACTTTCTTCTCGCCTTGGTGGCAGAATTGAAAGATGAAGTGGCTGAGCTGAAGGACAAAGTATCCAGGCTAAGGTACATAAGGGAGAATGAAAGGGAGCTGGATCTGTGGGAGCAGGCACTGCAGATCGCCCCTGCTAAGGAAACTGCCCCTGGAAACAGTGAGAGATGGGTACAGATCCCTGTCAGGGGTAGTAAGGGAAATCCACCCCAGCCCTCTCCTCCTCTTCCTCTGCCCTTGCACAACAAGTATGAGGTGCTGCATGCAGAAGGCACAGAGGATGAGAGTGCTGAGGAGCATCCAACTGTGATGATGCCTAGGGTGGAGTAGTCCCCACCAATTGTGGAGACTAGCTCCACACAAAACAAGAAAAAGAGAAGGGTCATAGCTGTTGGGGACTCAGTCTTGAGGGGGACAGAGGGACCCATTTGTTGTCCCAACCTGTCTCACAGGAACGTCTGCTCCCTTCCTGGTGCCCGGGTTAGACACATCGCCAGAGAATCCCTAACCTAATCCAGCCCTCTGATTAATACCTTTTGCTGGTAATACAGGCTGGCAGGGATGAAATTGAGAAGGGCACCAGGACAATTAAAAAGGAATTTAAGACCCTGGGAAAATTGATAGACGGGGCAGGAGCACAGGTGGTGTTCTGCACAGTTCCCTCTGTGGCAAGGGACTTCCAGAGAGGAACAACAGAACCCATGCCATCAACAAATGGCTCAAGGGATGGTGCTAGTGGCAACACTTTGGGTTCTTTGGCCATGGGGGAACTTTTACTGATCCAGACCTGCTTGATCATGATGGGGTGCAGTCGTCTAGGAGGGACAGGAGAGTCCTGGCACTGGAGTTGGCAGGGCTCATTAGGAGGGCTTTAAACTCACACACTTTAGGGGGTGTGTGAGGCAATTACTCTCTCTGAGAAGGAGAGAGTGGGAAGGAAACTAGAGTCAGTTGAGGAACCGAGAGCCCAGCTGAAGTGCATCTACACCAATGCATGCAGCTTGGGTAACAAGCAGGAGGAATTGGAAGACCTGGTCCACCAGGGTGACTATGATATAGTCGCCATTTCAGAAACTTGGTGGGACGACAGGCATGACTGGAGTGCTATACTGGAGGGATACAGCCTCTTTAGGAGATAGGCAAGGGAGAAGAGGAGGAGGGGTGGCCCTATATATTAGGGAGTCACTCCTTGCCACTGAGCTTGAGGTGAGGGATGAAGGGATTGGAAGTTTGTGGGTTAAAATCAGAGGGAGGACTAACAAATCTGACATCCTGGTTGGAGTCTGTTATAGACCACCCAAGCAGCATGAGGAAACAGATGAGATATTTTACAAACAATTGGAGGCTGTCTCAAGATCATCAGATCTTGTTCTTGTGGGTGACTTTAACCTGCCAGATATCTTCTGGGAACTTAATTCAGCAGAGAGGAGACAGTCCAGGAGAGTGCATGGAGGACAGCTTCATGAACCAGCTGTTAAGTGAGCCCACTAGGGGTCAAGCTCAGCTTGACCTACTGTTCTCCAACAGAGAAGGGTTGGTGGGAGATGTGACAGTGGGAGGCTGCCTGGGGTGTAGTGATCATGAGATAGTGGAATTTTCAATATGCAGGGAGGTAGGGAGGAACTATAACAAAACCCACACCTTGGACTTCCAGAAGGCAAACTTCAGTTTGCTCAAGAAACTTATTTCCAAAGTCCCTTAGGCAGCAGTCCTTGAGAACAAAAGGGTCCAGGATGATTGGACCTACTTTAAACAGGAGCTGTTGAGGGCTCAGGAACCGGCAGTTCCCATGTGCTGAAAGATGAGCCGGCGGGGAAGGCAACCAGCCTGGATGAGTAAACAGCTCCTGAAGGAACTGGGAGAAAAAAAGAGGGTGTATCACCTTTGGAAGGAGGGGAAAGCTTCTCCTGATGTGTTTAAGGAGGTAGCCAGATTATGCAGGAGAAAAATTAGAGAGGCTAAGGCCCAGCTAGAACTTAGGCTGGCCACCTCTGTGAAGGACAATAAAAAGCACTTTTATAAATTTATAAATTCTAAAAAGAAGGGCAAGAAGAGCCTCCACTCCTTACTGGACCAGGAGGGGAATACTATAACTGACGATGAGGAAAAGGCTGAGGTTCTGAATGCCTTCTTTGCCTCAGTTTTCAACAGTAAGGAGGGAGGAGTTCAAGGCAAGTTGCCTCTTGAACTGGGGGATGGGGTCAGGGAGCGGTGTGTTCCCCTGGAAATTCATGAGGAATTAGTTCAGGACCTGCTGAGCCATCTGGACACCCACAAGTCCATGGGACCAGATGGGATCCATCCCAGGGTGCTGAGAGAGTTGGCAGATGAGCTGGCCAAGTCACTCTCCATCATTTTCCAGCAGTCCTGGCTCACCAGAGAGGTCCCAGGAGACTGGAAACTGCCAATGTTGTCCCCATCCACAAGAAGGGTCAGATGGAGGAACCTGGGAACTATAGACCCGTCAGCCTGACCTCAGTGCCAGGGAAACTGATGGAGCAGGTTACCTTGGGGGTGATAACAGCGCACCTAAGGGATGGCAAAGGGCTCAGGTCCAGCCAGCATGGGTTTAGGAAGGGCAGATCCTGCCTTTCTAACCTGATCTCCTTCTATGATCAGGTGACCCGCTTGGTGGATGTGTGGAGGCCTGTGGATGTGGTCTATCTGGACTTCAGCAAGACCTTTGACACTGTCCCCCACAGCAAACTGTTGGCTAAGCTGTCAGCCCTCGGCTTGGATGGCAACAGTCTGTGCTGGGTTAGGAACTGGCTGGAGGGATGAGCCCAGAGAGTGGTGGTAGTGAATGGTGCCGCATCCAGCTGGTGGCCAGTCACTAGTGGTGTCCCTCAGGGATCTGTGCTGGGCCCCATCCTCTTTAACATCATCACTGATGATCTGGATGAGGGCATCGGGTCAGTCATCAGCAAGTTTGCAGATGACACCAAGCTGGGGGCAGATGTGGCTGGGTTGGAGGGCAGAAGGGCTCTGCAGTGGGACCTTGACCACCTGGACAGATGGGCAGAGTCCAAGGGGATGGCGTTCAATAGCTCCAAGTGCTGGGTGCTGCACTTTGTCCACAACAACTCCATGCAGAGATACAGGCTGGGGTTGGAGTGGCTGGAGAGCAGCCAGACAGAGAGGAATCTGGGAGTGCTGATTGATACCCGCCTGAACATGAGCCAGCAGTGTGCCCAGGTGGCCAAGAGAGCCAGTGGCATCTTGGCCTGCATCAGGAATGGTGTGGTCAGCAGGAGCAGGGAAGTCATTCTGCCCCTGTACTCTGCACTGGTTAGACCACACCTTGAGTATTGTGTTCAGTTCTGGGCCCCCCAGTTTGGGAAGGACATTGAGATGCTTGAGCGTGTCCAGAGAAGGGCAACGCGGCTGGTGAGAGGCCTTGAGCACAAGCCCTACGAGGAGAGGCTGAGGGAGCTGGGATTGTTTAGCCGGGAGAAGAGGAGGCTCAGGGGTGACCTTATAGTTGCCTACAACTACCCGAGGGGTGGTTGTGGCCAGGAGGAGGTTGCTCTCTTCTCTCAGGTGGCCAGCGCCAGAACGAGAGGATACAGTCTCAAGCTACGCCAGGGAAAATTTAGGCTCGAGGTGAGGAGAAAGTTCTTCACTGAGAGAGTCATTGGACACTGGAATGGGCTGCCCGGGGAGGTGGTGGAGTCACCGTCCCTGGGGCTGTTCAAGGCAAGATTGGACGTGGCACTTGGTGCCCTGGTCTAGCCTTGAGCTCTGTGGTGAAGGGTTGGACTTGATGATCTGTGAGGTCTCTTCCAACCCTGATGATACTAGGATAGTGTGATTTTGTAAATACAGCTGTCCTACTTCTGGTGTAATACTACCATCATATCAAACATAAGAGCTGACTATAATTAAAAAATAATTTATCCAGAACACTACATGATTTGTTAATTGTCCACAGCTAGGTCATCTTTACTGTTTTAGTCAATTTGCTGATTTCTTCTGTAAAGAATTACTGGTCTCCAGACTATTTGTGTTGAGTAATTAACCTTCAATATAGATACTTTTACGTAAGTTTTATGAGTTTTAAAATACATCTTTATCTCTTACTGGGCAATTTAAAATGAGTTTTAAGATTGTCATTACAGATTTCGTTATCAGATGCCCTTAACAAGGCTAACTGAATAAATATTTAAAGGCAGCAAGTCAATGTCAGACTGTTGTGGTAGGCCTGATAGGCCAAAAATGGGCTTATCTATGTCCTGGTTTGCCCAGACATGTTTTTCTGCTCTCCTCACTTCTGCTGTGGAGAGAAACAATTGTGGGAAAGAGGACAAAGAACCTGGAGCCACTAAGTCTAAGGATTCTGGTTTATGCAGACATCTACCTCTGCTCCCTCTTCTTCTGTGCTGGGGTTAGCAACCTCAGGAAAGGAAAACAAAAGCCCTGACTTCACCTAATATAGTCAACCTTGGCAAAATGCCATTCTGATTGGCTAATCTATGTCCAAAGGCTCATTCAGGATGTATTGATAAAAAGGGATAAGCAGGTAGCCCAGTGTGCTGATGCTGCCTCTTTGCCTCCTGAAACTCCCTGTAAACTCCACTGCTCTGAGTTTATGAGGAACAGGCTCTAAATGCCTGCACATGATCAGATTGCATAGCCAGTGTGAGATTGTGCCAAGACTGCACATCACATCCTACCTGCCCCGCTGCAAGGCTTCTGCTGAATCAGGAATCAAGAGGAACCAGGTCAGAGACTATGCTATAGACTTCCAGCTTTCTGAGAACAGAGCCTGGGAAAACTACAAAGCCCCTAACGGCTTTGAGACCACCAACAGCAACCCCTCCACGAACTGTCTGATAATATTTTGTAAGTATTTAAAGCCTCTTGTAATTCAGTAATTGCTTTCTGCCATAAGTTGAAAGGAACTTCCTGTGTCCATCTAGTGGATAAATGGTATAATTAGCCACAAGTGGTATAATTAACCACAAGAATCTTCTCTTCCAGTATAATGTTTGCGTTTGAGTCTTTAAGAAATAAATGCTCTAATTTTGACTGTTCCCTATGTGCATAACTTTCCAAACCATGCATTTTGAACCTTGTCAGTAAGTTTTCTAGTGAGTTTTAATGTTAAAAAATGGTGTTCATAGTTATTAAAAATCTTTGTCTGGATATCAAAATTAATACAAATTATTATAGAATCATAGAATGGTTTAGGTTGGAATGGACCTCAAGAATCATCTAGTTCCAACATCCTGCCATAAACAGAGGCACCTCCAACTAGAACAGATTGCTCAAGACCTCATCCAACCTGGCCTTGAATGCCTCCAGGGAGGGTTCAGCCACAACCTCCCTGGGCAACCAGTTCCAGTGGCTCACCACCCTCACTGTAAAGAACTTCATCCTCACATCTAGAGTAACTCTCCCCTCTTCAAGTGTAAACCCATTACTCCTTGTCCTGTCATTACAAGACCTTGTAAATAGTCACTCCCCAGCCTTTTTGTAGGTCTCATTCAGATACTGGAAGACTACTATAAGGTCTTCTCATAGCCTTCTCTTCTCCAGGCTGAAGAGCCTCAGCTCTTGTAACCTGTCCTCACAGAAGAGATGCTCCATCCCTCTGTTCATCTTCATGGCCCTTCTCTGGCTCCACTCTAACAGTTCCATGTCCTTCTTGTATTGGGGGCTCTAGAACTGCACACAGTACTCCAGGTGGAGTCTGACAAAAGCAGAGTAAAGAGAGAGAATCTCCTCCCTTGCCCTGCTGTCCAAGCTTCTCTTGATGCAGCCCAGGACACGGTTGACTCTCTGGGCTGCATATGCACACTGACAGCTCATATTGAGCTTTTCATCAACCCAGATCCCTATGTCCCTTTCCTCAGGGATGTTCTCCAACCATGCACCACCCAGCCTGTATCAATGCTTGGGATTGCGCCAACCCAGGTGCAGGACCTTACCTTTGGCCTTGTTGGATTTCATAAGTGTGGCCGTTTGAGCTGATCCTCTGAGCTAGAGGATCAGCTCAAATGGCCACAATAAGGTTGGCCTGGGCCCACCTCTCCAGCCTATCCAGGTCCCTCTGGATGATGTTTCTTCCCTCTAGCAAGCCGACTGTGCTACACAGCTTGGTGTCTGTCATCTGCAAACTTGCAGAGGGTGCAGTCCATTCTTCTGTCCATATCACTGACAAAGATGTTAAGCAGTGTTGGTCCCAGCACTGACCCCTGGGGGATGCCACTTGTCACTGGTCTCCAGGTGGATATTGTACTGCTGATCACAACTCTCTGCATGCGATCACCCAGTCAACTCCTTATCCAGCAAGTGGTCCACCCATCACGTCTGTGATTTTCCAATTTGGTGACCAGGATGTCATGTGGGACAGAGACAAATGTCTTACACAGGTCCAGGTAGATGATGTCAGTTGCCCTTCCCTTGTCCACTGTTACTGTGACACAGGTCCAGGTAGATGGTGTCAGTTGCCCTTCCCTTGTCCGCTTTTGCTGTGACTTCATCATAAAAAGCCACTAAATTTGTCAGGCATAATTTGCCCTTGGTGAAGCCATGCTGGTTACCACCAATCACCTCTGCTTTGTTTCCATTAATTTTCCATAACCCATCACACGGATACACCAGGTTTACAGTATAAGAAAAAGTACATGAAACAATTCTGGTTGTGTCTGCTGGATTGAAAATTATCTAGGCATCTGTACCTTTACTACAGCAATGTAAGTACCATTATTGAGCTATAGAATATTCTGCAGGTTGCCATAAAGTCAAGGTCACTGAACTATGTTATATTATCAGTAGTACTACATCCATGCTGTCAGTCTGTTCTCACATCATTCTCTTATGCTAATATGAACTGCCATGATTTTAGACTGTGACTCATGGGGAAAGCATGGTCCTTTTCTCTCTCTGTGTGCTGACATTGCCTGTCAGAGCCCAGTAAGGGCTTTGTTAAGGCTGTCTCCCATGAGATCCTCTGAAGAAGGCTATGTGAAAAGACAATGAGTAGAACTGAAAAGTTATAAATGACCAGTGGTGATCACTGGCACAAAGTGAGGCTACTGACTAGTTGTATACACTACTGGTCAGTAGTTGGTCAGATCCTATTTAACATCATTGAAGATTTGGAGGATCAGCAAGTGTAAAGATTACAGATGAAAGAAAAAATGGGGCCAGATCCCCCTTCCCTGCTCTGGGAATCATCAGGGAGGACAGAGTCTCATCCATCTGGTGCCATTACTGTAGCACTACCTGAAACTAGGAAAGTGTAGCTCATGAAGAATCTTCAGTGCATATTCTAGGAGGAGTGTCTGAGGGAACTGGGGTTGTTCAGTCTAGAGAAGATGAGGCTGAGGGAGGCCTGTAGTGATAGGATGAGGGGCAATGGCTTCAAACTAGATTGGATGTTAGGAACACTGTTCCTCACCAGTAGTGGAACACTGAAACAGGTTGTCTGAGGAGATGGTTCTGGCTCCATCCCTGGAGATATTCAAAGTGAGGCTTGACAGGGGCCTGGGCAACCTGACTGAGTTGAGGATGGTCCTGTTTACTGCAGAGGGAGTTGAACTGCATGACTTTTGGAAACCCATTTTGATCTACCCATTTTGTAATTCTATGATTCTTGACACTCTCTGTAACTACCTGAAGGGAGGTTAGAGTAAAGGGTTAGCCAGCCTCTTCTTGATGACAAGAGACAGGACTAGAGGAAATGGTTGCAAGTTGCACTAGGGGAGATTCAGACTGAATATTAGGAAATAGTTGTTCACTGAAAGGGTTCGAAGCACTGGAATGGTCTTCTCAGAGCATTTGTGAAGTCATCATGCCTGGAAGCGTTCAAGTGGTGTGCGGACCTGGCACTTACGGATGTTGTTTAGTGTTGACTCTTCAGTACTGAGTCAAATGTTAGACTGGATAATCTTGGAGCTCGTTTCCAACAAGATACATTCTGTGATTCCGTGAACTGAAGGCTCACAGTTAATATAATCAAATCACATAAATATATGAAGGAAGGGTGCAAAGAGGAGGAAATACAACTCTCTTCAGAAATAGGACAAAAGGTGGTGGGCACAGAGGTGTTTCCTCTGAACAAAAGGAGACACTTCTTTATTGTCAGGGTCACTAACAACAACAAAAAAAAATCTTATTGGGCATGTGAAGACAGGGGTAGCCTTGGCTGCAGTGGCCTTGAAATGGTGGAGTTTGGCAAGGGGCATAAATGACAACAAAAAGGCGTTCTTCAAGTTCATATATTGAAAAAGAAAGATTCGGTAAAATATGAACCTGATGCTGAGTAAAGTGGATGCTTTCCTGGTGGCATAAGTTACAAAGGCTGTGGAGATACTGAATTCCTTCTTTGTTTCAGTCTTTATTGAGAAGAATGGCCCACAGGAATCCTAGTCCCTGAAGGTAACAAAGAAAGAAAGTAATGAGAAAAGAGTATTCTCCCTTAGTAAACGAGGACTGCTCTAGAGGTCATCTAGGCAAGCTGGACATCCAAAAATCCATAAGCCCCAATGGCATGCAGCCACACATGCTGAGGGAGCTGGCCAATGCTATCACTAAACCACTCTCCATCACATTGGAAAGGTCCAGGACAGTGTGCTAGTGGCAATACTGCACAAACCAAGACTCTCTGGTTCCCATTCATGAACTGGTTCATCATTTGAAGATACAGGAAGTGATCAACAAGACACACTTGCTTTTCAATAGTCTCATCTGTCCAGTGCAGAAATCTGATGGGGGGTTCTCTCGGTTCTAGTTTAAATTTCCCAGAGACTCACAATATATCTAACAGAACTAATACAATTATAGGATGCCTTCCCCTCTCCCCCTGCTTTTTTGAAAGAAAAGATTTAGATGTAGAAAGGAAAAGGTAAAACACACCTGAATAAATAGTCTTACTTTGATTTGGAAGTTAAAAATAAAACTTTATCAATAAATAAAAAGTATTTGAGGAAGGGGAATTACAAAGAGGCATAGGGAAGGAAAATCAAGATACAAAATATATATGTATACAACCAGATTGATGGCAATGGGTCTGTCCACCTCGTGGAAGAGTGGACATGTGGTAAAACAAAGAGCAGCAGGAACAAAAAGGTGATGCTGGCAGGCAAGGAGGCAGGACAAGAGAAAGAGAAACAGGAAGTTCCTGCATTTTTATAGGAAGCTAGACAGGAAGTGAGAGTGGGCTAACCACTACACCTCGAGTTAGGTTCAGACCCCTCCCCAGGGAGGAGTCAGGAGGACCTGGAGTCGAGGTCAAGACCACTCCCCCAGGAGAGTTAACCCTTTACATGGGTGAAGATTACCAGTGAACTATTGTGACCTGAAAAAAGTGATGACGACACTGAGTGCTGCTGTACCAGATATGCTGGAGCTCCAGTATGAGTTAGAGTCAAAGACAGTCACGTGGTATGCTACAATCAACATTGCCAACACATTCTTCTCAGTTCTACTGGCAGCAGAGTGCAAGCCAGAAGTTGCTTTCACCTGGAGGGGTGTGTAATACACCTGGCATCAAATGGCCCAGGGGTGCAAACATAGCCCCACCAATTGTCACAGACTAATCCAGACTGCACTGGAAAAATGTGATGTTCCTGAACATGTACAGTACATTGATGACATCATTGTGTGGGGTGACAGGGTGTGCTAGTTTGAAGCAAGCTGGAATGTTTTGGTAACAGAACTAGATAACAGGCAGTGAAATGAAAAACAATTGTGTCTACTTCTCTCACAGTCACGCTGAGAACTCTGGGAAGAAGAAAGACTTTTTCTCCATTTTTTTTTCTCACTCTTGCTTTTGCCTTAGACCTGGTCACATCTCATTAACCCTGCTCCTACTAACCTTGCTCCCTAACCTCTTGGCTGCACCTCTTTTCTTCCTGAGAACTGGGGTAAGGTTGAGAGGGCCGGGGGGAGGTGTTGGGGTGGTTTGAGAGCCCCTCCTGGGGACCTTGGTTTCTGGGAGGGGAGTTGTGCTTTTGTATTGTTTATCCTTTGTATATTTCTGTATATAATTGTATATAACTGTATATATTGTAAATAGCTGCTTGTAAATTCTGCTAGCTGTAAATAAATTGCTTCATCTATATTCCCAGGGTCCGTCTGAGTTAGCTGGGGCAAATTCAAAAGTGTGGGGGGGCGGGGTAACCCCCAAACCATCACATTTTTAATTGGCGCCCAACGTGGGGCTAGATATTTTGGAGTGATTGGAAAATTAGCTCTGGGAATTAAGATGAAGCTAATCAAGCAGCTATTGTATTTGGTTGGTGCATTGCTCTGGTCTGGTTTTGTTTTCTTGGCATTTAGTTGGTTAAAAGGTCAAATTGTTGCTTATTTCATTGATCTGGCTTATAATAAGGCTAAAGCTAAGGTTTCAGATATGTTCTGGAGCTGGGGTGATTTTATTCTTGGTTATGCTGGTTTTAATATCTCTGAGAATATTACCAAGGACATTACAGGAGCTCTGGTCAATAATGTGACAATCAATGGAAATTCTGCTTTAAATATGGCTCTAATGAGAGTTATTCAGCCTAAGACAGGAATTCCAACTGTTTGCCTAGGTACATGCTCGTGTAAAACTGTTTTTCTTCTCACAATTTTTAATATTTGCCTCATGATTTTAATATTCATATTAATTTTGGCATTATTGGTGAAAAATTCAAAACCAGCTTCTGTAAGAGCTAGGAAAAATTCTGTGTCTCAGAAGCAGTCTCTTTCACAGCAAAACAAGGGAACACAGTCATCGGCTTCCCCCTTGCCAGCCTCTGCCCCTCCTTCTCCAAGTGCTGGGAACATGGCCAATGTTCCTGCCACTAACGTAAACAAAGATAACAAAAACAAAAACAATAACGGGCAGAGCTCAGCAGGAGCCCTAGGAGGACAGGCAGGTACCCAAAATCAGAATGTTCCTAGCAACAATCAAAACACGTCAGGGTTGGCAGGCATCCCAGCAGGACAGGCAAATAATCCCACTAATGCTAATGCTAGTAATGCTAGCCCAGTCAGTCCAAATCCTAATGACACCAGCTCAGCCAATTTGAAACCCCAGCCAGCAGACCAGAACCAAAATCCTCCTGTTAAAAGCAAGGCAGACTTGAACTCACAAGCTCCAGGTCAGACCCCTAAGGATACAAATGCTCCAGGTCAGACCTCCAATAATTCAAATGCTCCAGGTCAGGCCCCTAAGGATTCAAACCCTTCAGGTCAGACCCCTAAGGATTCAAATCCTCCAGCAGACACATCCAAGTCTGTTGCTGCTCAGGCCCTTCTGGCACCTGCTAAGGCAAAAGCTAAAACAAAGAGTGGTTCGCAGGAGGATGTAAGAGAGGGGACCTCTGGTGATCAGCAGCAAGAGGAGGAAAAAGAGGCAGTTAGTCTGCGAGACCTTGTAGATGTGCTGAGACAACAATACTCAAGTGAGAGGAGCGCTGGGAGGTTGGCTGCCAGGAGAGAGGATGGTTCCCATGAGTTTAGGAGTGCTATGAGGAAGATTGTGTTAGGCCAGGCACCACCAGAACAACAGGAAGAGGAGGAGGAAGATGATATCCAAGGCTCCAAGGATCCACTCAGAGAGGTCAGGGAAGTTAGGAAGGAATACACAAGGGAATCAGGTGAGCCAATCCTAAGCTGGCTAGTGAGATGCCGTGGCATTGGTGCTAATGCCCTGCAGGTAGGAGACAAGTCTGCCAAGCAGCTGGGACCACTCACTAAGGAGAGTGGAGTGGACAAATACCTGGCAAGTCCTCTTGGTAGGGTTAGTTTGTGGACACGCCTTTTGTTGGCTGTGGCTATGAGATATCCTTCCCGAGATGATTTGCCATGGGCTGCCAAGAAGTGGAACACCGTTGAGCATGGAATTAAGCTTCTGAAGGAGTTTGCTGTGAAGGAAGTGCTTTATGGAGATCATGGTACTCATGAGCCCGACGATATTCCTTTGGGAACAGGTCTCATGAAGAAGCTGATTAAGCTTGCTCCTTCATCCTATGCTAACATCTTGGCCAGTAAGTTTCTAGCAAGGAGTGATAATGGAAGATCTTTCACTGTTGGTGAATTCACTGACCAGCTCAGGCAGATAGAGGACAGCTTGTCACATTCTGGCCTAGTCTCTGCCATAAAAACTCTAGGTACAGAGATAAGAGATGGCATCAAGCAGAGCATGAAAGAACTGAAGGAGGATCTTACAACCTCAATTTCCAATCTGGTAAAGGATACCATTCCTGCATCATCTGAATGGGTGCATGTTTCTGCAGTCAGGAACAGACGCCCACCTCCTGCAAGGCAATTCCAGCCCAGGAGGAGACAAATTCCACCCAGACAGCAGCAATCACGTGCGTCACTGTGGATACTTCTGCGTGACACATACGGTGAGAACATGAACAAATGGGATGGTAAACCTACTTCAGCTCTTTCAAAGAGGGTCAGGGATCTGCAGAGTGGCAAAAACAGAGGCAATAATGCCAGGAAAGTAGCTGTCACTTCTTCAGCTCCTGAGAGCAACTGCAATTGTTCCAACAGTTGCAATTCCTCTCGCAACAACACCAATCACTGTGTACACCCTACATGCCATGTTCAGCATTAGGGGTGCCCTGCCTCCAGCCAGGAGGAGGAAAGGGATAGTGGAGAGAACCGAATTTATTGGAATGTATTCATTAGGTGGCCTGGCAGTTCAAGAGTTCGGAAATACAGGGCTTTAGTTGACACAGGTGCTCAGTGTACTTTATTGCCATCTAATTGCAAAGGGACAGAGTCCATTTCTATTTTTGGAATCACAGGTGGATCTCAAGAGTTAACTAAGATACAGGCTGAGATCAGTTTAACTGGTAAAGAGTGGAAGACACATACTATTGTAACTGGTCCTGATGCGCCTTGCATTCTGGGAATTGACTTTTTGAGACAAGATTGTTTCAAAGATCCTAAGGGTCACAAATGGGCTTTTGGAATAGCATCTGTAGAGATTGAGGATGATAAGTTGAAATTGTCTGTTAGACCTGAACTTTCTGATGAATCTGCAGTTGTGGGACATCATGACATAGAGGACCTGGAAGTGCCAATTGCAACTCAAACTGTTCATCATAGGCAGTACAGAACTAACCGTGACTCTTTGTTGCCCATTCATCAGCTGATTCGTCAATTGGAGAGTCAGGCTGTCATCGAGAAAGCTCATTCACCTTTCAACAGTCCCATCTGGCCTGTGCGTAAACCTACGGGCGACTGGAGACTGACAGTTGACTTTCGTGCCCTCAACGAGGTGACTCCACCCATGAGTGCAGCTGTGCCGGACATGCTGGAACTCCAGTACGAGCTGGAATCGAAGGAGGCTAAGTGGTATGCAACCATAGACATTGCTAATGCTTTCTTCTCTATTCCCATAGCAAAGGAGTGCAGGCCTCAGTTTGCATTCACCTGGAGAGGAATCCAGTACCAGTTCAACCGTTTGCCTCAGGGGTGGAAACACAGCTCAACCATCTGTCACTCAGTCATCCACAATGCACTGGAGAAAGGTAAAGCTCCAGAGCACATCCAGTACATCGACGACATCATTGTGTGGGGCCAAACTGCTGAGGAAGTCTTCGAGAAAGGTAACAAAATCATTGACATTCTGTTGCAAGCAGGTTTTGCCATTAAGAGAGACAAGGTCAAAGGACCTGCCAAGGAAATTCAGTTTCTGGGAGTGCGGTGGCAGGATGGTCGCCGTTACATTCCTCAGGATGTGATCAACAAAGTCTCTACCATGGCAGTTCCCACCAGTAAGAAGGACACACTTTCTTTCCTTGGTGTGGTGGGATTTTGGAGGCTACACATTCCTGGTTTCAGTCAGATTGTCAAACCTCTGCATGATGTGACTCGTAAGAGAAACAATTTCGAGTGGGGACCTGAACAACAAGCAGCCTTTGATCAGATCAAGCGAGAAGTAGTCCATGCAGTGGGTTTGGGACCTGTGAGATCTGGTCCAGACATTAAAAACATTCTGTACACGGCTGCCAGTGACAATGGTCCAACTTGGAGTCTCTGGCAGAGAGCTCCAAATGAGACACGTGGTCGTCCACTTGGTTTCTGGGGACATTGTTACAGAGGTTCAGAGACAAATTACACTGCAACTGAGAAAGAGATTCTAGCAGCCTATGAGGGAGTGAAAGCAGCTTCTGAAGTGATTGGAACTGAGTCACAATTGCTTTTAGCTCCTAGACTGCCAGTTCTAAACTGGATGTTCAAGGGCAAAGGTTCATCACCACATCATGCCACAGATGCAACCTGGTCTAAATGGATGGCTTTGATAACCCAACGAGCACGAATGGGTAATCTTGACCGACCTGGTCTGGTGGAGGTGATCACCAACTGGCCGGAAGGCACAGACTGTTCCAAACCTCCAGAGGAGAAAATAACCCGTGCTGAGGAAGCTCCTCCCTATGGTGATCTCTCTGATCAGGAAAATAACTATGCTTTGTTCACAGATGGTTCCTGTCGTCTTGTTGGGAACAAGCGAAGATGGAAGTCAGCAGTTTGGAGTCCTACCAGGAAAGTTACCGAAACAAAAGATGGAGAAGGAGAATCCAGTCAGTTCGCTGAGGTAAAAGCTGTTCAACTTGCTCTTGATGTGGCTGAACGTGAGAATTGGCCTATCCTTTACCTCTACACCGACTCGTGGATGGTAGCCAATGCTCTATGGGGTTGGCTGAAGGACTGGAAGAAGAATGGTTGGCAGAGGAAAGGAAAGCCTATTTGGTGTGCTGATCTATGGCAGGACATTGATGCACGGCTGGAGAAAATTCCAGTGAAGGTGCGGCACGTAGATGCACACATGCCTAAGAGCAGAGCCAATGAGGAACATCACCACAACCAGAAGGCAGACCAAGCTGCTAAGATTGCTCAAGTTGATACCAACTCTGAACTTGACATTGACCTTGATTGGAAACATCGAGGTGAGTTGTTCTTAGCTCGGTGGGCCCATGATTCATCTGGACATCAAGGCAGAGATGGAACATACCGATGGGCTCGTGATAGGTCAATTGACTTGTCCATGGACGCTATCACCCAAGTCATCTATGACTGTGACATTTGTGCTGCTATTAAGCAGGCTAAGCGAATCAAGCCCTTATGGTATGGTGAGAGATGGTCAAAGTACAAGTATGGTGAAGCCTGGCAGATTGACTACATCACTTTACCTCGATCTCGTTCTGGCAAGCAGTATGTGCTGACGATGGTAGAAGCCAGCACTGGATGGCTGGAAACCTATCCAGTTCCACATGCTACTGCACGTAACACCATTGTTGGTTTGGAGAGACAAATCTTGTGGAGACATGGAACTCCAGAGAGAATCGAATCAGACAATGGTACTCATTTCAAGAACAATCTTGTGAAAAACTGGGCCAAAGAGCATGGTATTGAATGGATCTATCATATACCCTACTATGCACCAGCTTCAGGGAAGGTTGAGCGCTACAACGGTTTGCTGAAAACCACTCTAAAAGCCATGGGGGGTGGAACTCTGAAAAACTGGGACAAACATTTAGCAGAAGCTACTTGGTTGGTAAATAGTAGAGGTTCAGTAAACAGAGCAGGACCTGCACAATCAGATTTGGTCCAAACAGTAGACGGTGATAAAGTTCCTGTTGTACATGAAAAGAATCTGTTAGGGAAAACTGTTTGGGTATTTTCTCCTTCGGGCGAAGGGAAACCTGTCCGAGGGGTGGTATCTGCTGAGGGTCCTGGTCACACCTACTGGGTAATGCAGGAGAATGGTGAAATCCAGTGTATTCCACAGAGAAATTTAACCTTAGCTGAGAGAGTTTAAATTCAAGTTGTTAGGAGTTTTCTGTTCTAGATAACATCGGCGCCCAACACTGAGAGAATCTACGATAGCATCTACAGCACGTGAGCACGAACCCAACATCACCTGGGAGTCCCTGTTCTGAGCTTTTGAATCACCTACATCTGATTGAAGTGTGAACTGAACTTGTATATATAGTTTTAGTGTAAATATTGGTTTAGATTAGAATGGATAATTCTCAGCGATGCTCTGAGCGAAGTAGACAGGGGTGGATTGTGCTAGTTTGAAGCAAGCTGGAATGTTTTGGTAACAGAACTAGATAACAGGCAGTGAAATGAAAAACAATTGTGTCTACTTCTCTCACAGTCACGCTGAGAACTCTGGGAAGAAGAAAGACTTTTTCTCCATTTTTTTTTCTCACTCTTGCTTTTGCCTTAGACCTGGTCACATCTCATTAACCCTGCTCCTACTAACCTTGCTCCCTAACCTCTTGGCTGCACCTCTTTTCTTCCTGAGAACTGGGGTAAGGTTGAGAGGGCCGGGGGGAGGTGTTGGGGTGGTTTGAGAGCCCCTCCTGGGGACCTTGGTTTCTGGGAGGGGAGTTGTGCTTTTGTATTGTTTATCCTTTGTATATTTCTGTATATAATTGTATATAACTGTATATATTGTAAATAGCTGCTTGTAAATTCTGCTAGCTGTAAATAAATTGCTTCATCTATATTCCCAGGGTCCGTCTGAGTTAGCTGGGGCAAATTCAAAAGTGTGGGGGGGCGGGGTAACCCCCAAACCATCACACAGGGCAGCAGAAGTGTTTGAGAAAGGAAAATAAATAATTAAAATACTTCTGAAGGCTGGGTTTGACATTGACTTACGGAGAGAAAACCTCACAATACAGAAAGTATTATCTGGTAAGGTACGTTTAATCCGTGCTGGGTGACAAGGGGAGATCAACCTCCAAAGCCCTTGCACAACTTCACCTTGTTCAGGTGAAATGTTTATACTACAAAATTATACATATTCAACTCAGAGGTAGGGCTACTACAATTAGTTCTGGGAATAGGTGGAGTCATTACAATCAGTTCCTGGAACTCATTGCCATAATGTCCCACCTCTTTATGCATGCTCATTGCCACCTGGTAGTCATCTTTTGGGGTATTTGGGAGGGAGGCTGACATCTTCCTCAGTCTGACCTCTCTACCTTTCATCTACCTGGCATCAGTTGTGAGTCATATTCTTGGCTGAAGTTTCAATGATCTCATCTCTGAATACAGTAGTCTTTTCCATGAGGGTGTTTCAAGACTCTCTCAAGCTTATACGCACCTTCTTTGTGTTTATCTGATCGATGATGCTTTATATAAATGCTCACACAGTTAACAATTTAACTAAGTTCCTACATACTATATTCTCTATCCCTTTCCCCCATATCACCATAAAGAAAAGCAAGATCAAAGGACCTGCACAGGAAATTCAGCTTCTGGGATTAAAATGACAGGATGGATACCACATGTGCCTATGGATGTGTCCAACAAGATAGCAACCATGTGTCCAACATCTAACAAGAAAGAGACAGTCTTTCCTAGACCTTGTGGAGTTCTGGAGAATGCATGTTCCAGGTTATACTCAGCTTGTGAGTCCTCTCTATTAAGAGACTCAAAAGAAGTATCATTTTGAGTAGGGCAATGAGCAACAATAAGACTTTGAGCAGATCAAACAAGAAATAGCTCATGCAGTAGCCCTTGACCCTATGCAAATAGGACCATTGGTGTAAAATATCCACTATAGGACAGCTGGGAGTATGGTCTTACTTGGACTTGATGGCAGGAGACATCAAGAGAGACCTGAGGTCAGCTATTGCGATTGTGGAGCAGAGAGTATCGAGGATTAGAAGCCCACTATACACCAACTGAGAAGGATCTTAGTAGCCTATGAAGGAGTTCAAGCTGCTTCATAATTAGTGGGTACAGAGGCACTTCTCTTAGTACCCAGGTTGCCTGTGCTGCACTGGATGTTCAGAGGGAATATCCCCTCTGTACATCATGAGACCAGTACTACCTGGTGTAAGTGGGTAGTGATGACTGTGCAGTGAACTTGACTGAGGAAACTCAACCACCCAGGGAGTCTGGAAGAGATTATGGACTGGCCAGAAGGCAGAGATTTTTGAGAGTCAGCTGAGAAACTCATTTGTGCCCAGGAGGCACCACCATACAACAAGTTACCTGAAGATGAAAGGCATTACACTTTATTTACTGATGGATCCTGTCATGTGGTTAGAAACGATCATAAGTGGAAAGCTGCTGTATGAAATTTTATGTGACAAGTTGTTTGGGACACTGAAGGAGAAGATGAATCAAGTCAATATGGATGGCAAGAGAAGGGCCAAGGACAACCTCCAGTCCTCATTAGATAGAGAGGGGAATATAGTAACAAAGAATGAGGAAAAGGCAGAGGTGCTTAACACCTTCTTTACCTCAATCTTCAATAGTGGGACAGGTTGTCTCCAGGACAGATGGACTCTTGAAGTGGTGGATGGAGTCAGTGATCAGTATAGTCCCCCTCTAATCCATGAGGGAGCAGTAAGAGACCTGCTGCATCATTTGGATCCTCACAAGTCCATGGCACCAGATGGGATCCACCCTAGGGTGCTGAGAGAGCTGGCAGATGAGCTGGCCAAGCCACTCTCCATCATTTATCAACAGTCCTGGCTTACTGGAGAGGTCCCCGAAGACTGGAAGCTGGCCAATGTGATACCCATTCACAAGAAGGGTCAAAAGGAGGAGCCAGAAAACTACAGACCTGTGAGCCTGACCTCAGTGCCAGGCAAGGTCATGGAACAGATCATCTTGAGTGCCATCACAAAGCACCTACAGGATGGCCAAGAGACCAGGCCCAGCCAGCATGGGGTTAGGAAGGGCAGGTCCTGCCTCACCAAACTGATCTCCTTTTATGATCAGGTTACCCGCCTGGTGAATGTGGGGAAGGCTGTGGATGTAGTCTACTTGGACTTCAGCAAAGCCTTTGACACTGTCTGCCACAAGAAGCTCCTAGCCAAGCTGGCAGCTCATGTCTTGGACAGATTCACTCTGTGCTGGGTCAAGAACTGGCTGGATGGCAGAGCTCAGAGAGTGGTGGTGAATGGTGCCACATCCAGTTGGCAGCCAGTCACTAGTGGTGTTCCCCAAGGATCAGTGCTGGGTCCAGTCCTGTTCAATATCTTTATTGATGACCTGGATGAGGGGATTGAGTCCAGCATCAGTAAGTTTGAGGATGACACCAAGCCAGGAGCAGGTGTTGATCTGTTGGAAGGTAGGAGAGCCCTGCAGAGGGACCTGGACAGGCTGGATGGGTGGGCAGAGGCCAATGGGATGAGATTTAACAAGGCCAAGTGCAGGGTTCTGCACTTTGGCCACAACAACCCCAAGCAGCAGCGCTATAGGCTGGGGACTGAGTGGCTGGAGAGCAGCCAGGAGGAAAGGGACCTGGGAGTACTAGTGGATAGTAGGCTGAACGTGAGCCAGCAGTGTGCCCAGGTGGCCAAGAGAGCCAATGTCATCCTGGCCTGCATCAGGAACAGTGTGGCCAGTAGGACAAGGGAGGTTATTCTTCCCCTATACTCAGCACTGGTCAGGCTACACCTTGAGTCCTGTGTTCAGTTCTGGGCCTCTCATTTCAAGAGAGTTGTTGAGGTGCTGGAGCATGTCCAGAGAAGGGCAACAAAGCTGGTGAGGGGCCTGGAACATAAACCCTATGAGGAGAGGCTGAGGGAGCTGGGGTTGTTAGCCTGGAGAAAAGGAGGCTCAGAGGTGATCTTATTACTGTCTACAACTACCTGAAGGGGCATTGTAGCCAGGTGGGGGGGTGGCCTCTTCTCCCAGGCAACCAGCAATAGAACAAGGGGACACAGTTTCAAGTTGTGCCGGGGTAGGTATAGGCTGGATGTTAGGAGGAAGTTCTTTGCAGAAAGTGATTTGCCATTGGAATGGGCTGCCCAGGGAGGTGGTGGAGTCATCGTCCCTGGAGGTCTTCAAGAAAAGCCTGGATGAGGCACTTAGTGCCACGGTCTAGTTGACTGGCTAGGGCTGTGTGCTAGGTTGGACTGGATGGTCTTGGAGGTCTCTTCCAACCTGGTTGATTCTATGATTCTATGAATATGCAGAAGTGGAAGCCATCCAGCTAGCTCTGAAGATTGATGAAAGAGAAAAGTGGACATACTTTATACGGATTCCTGGATGGTGGTTAATGCCCTATGGGGATGATTAAAACAGTAGAAGAAGATCAACTGGCAATGAAGGGGCAACCTCATTTGGTTTATTGTGGCAGGACTTTGCCACTTGGGTAGAAAGTACGACATATTGATGATGCTCATGTACCTAAGAGCTGCATTAATGAAGAACACCCAAACCATGAGCAGGTGGACAAGGCTGCCAGAATTGATGTACCTCAAGTGGATCTAGATTTCCAGCATAAAGGAGAGTTGTTTGTAGCTTGATGCGTCCATGTGTGCTAGTTTGAAGCTAGCTAGAATGTTTTGTTGAGAAGAACTAGATTGCAGGCTGTGAAAGGGAAACAGTGGTGATATCTACTTTACTCATAGGCTTGCTGAGATGTATAAGAACAAGAGTATAAATATAGAGACGAGAGTCACTCTCTGTCCAGGCTGTGGGCTGCATTTCTCTTTAACCTCACCTTCCATCTCTCTGATTAATTCACTTGCTTCCCAACCCCCATGGCTGACCCTCCATTCTTCTTTGGGCACAAGGCAACATCTGCGGTAAGGTAGAGAAAGGAAGGAGAAGGTGAAAGGTCAGTTGGGAACCCCTCCTGGGGACTCAGGTTTCTGGGAGGGGTGTTATATATACCTTTTGACTTGTATATTTCTATATATAACTGCATCTACTGTAAATATCTGCTTGTATATTGTGCTAAGCTGTAAATATAAGCTTCAATCATTTTCCAGAGCTAGTCCGGGTGATTTACAAAGTGTGAGGGAGTGAGTAACACCCAAACCATCACATCTTTTATTTTGGCATTCCAATGAGGGGCAAATTAATTTTGAGTGATTGTTAATTAACTCTGGGAATCAGAATAAAGCTAATGAAGCTGTTTCGCTTAGTGGGGGGTATTGTGTGGCATATTTTCTGCTTTCTTGTCTATAATTGGATTAAAGCTCAAATTGGTTATCTTTTGTTTAATTTTGGAGAAAATTAAATCAAAGATTACATCAATTTTTTTGAATTTTGGGGACTACATGCTTGGATATGTTTGGTTTAGTATTACAGGGTCTTTTACCAGTAACATTACAGGAAAGGATACTGCTTTGTCCACAGCTTTAATGAGAGTAATTTTGCCTAAGACCCAGGTACCTAATCCTTGATCTGAATTTTATGCATGTGAGACTGTGGCATTTCTGTTGTGTGTGATCTTAGATCTTGTAATTTTGATTTTCATATTAATTTTGTAAGAGAAATTTGGGTGTGATGCCATTAAGGAACCAGAGAAAGAGGCGGCTATCCTTGACAAATGATTAACAGAGCCAGTTAAGTGGCAGTCTGACTGTAAACATTCCTAGATCAGAGGAAGAGCAAGGGGGGCCCACCAATGCACCTCCTTTAGATTCTGGGCGTACTGCCAAAGTCCAGGGTAATAACAACAACATGGCACAAAGCCCAGGAACAGAGATAACTGTTCAGGCCCAAGATGTTCCTTCAGCTAATTTGACTCCTCAGGCAGCAGAAACCCCTAGCCCTAAGCCAGACTTGAACTCACAGGCTTCAGGCCAGACCCCCAATAATTCAAACCCACTAGAGGGATTGTCAAAGTCTGTCTTAAGTCAAATTATCTTGATGCCAGCCAAAGCGAAGGCCAAGATGAGACATTTGACAAAGAATGATTCAAAAGAGGATGTAAGAGAGGGGACCTCTGGTGAGCAAGAGGAGGAAGAGGAGATGTATAGTATTTGAAATTTGGCCAACATACTCAGATCTCAGTACTCTCACAAGATGAGCATTGTGAGATTGGCTGCCAGGAAAGAGGATGGTTCTGAGGAGTATAAGAGTGCTCTTAGGAAAGTTCTGTTTCTAGTACAAGGACAACCAGGACAAGAGGAAGAGGAGAAGGATGACATCCAGTTCTCCAACGATCCACTCAGAGAGGTCAGGGAAGTTAGAAAGGAATACTCAAGGGAATCAGGTGAACCAATCCTAAGCTGGCTACTGAGATGCCGTAGCATTGGTGCTAATGCCCTGCAGGTAGGAGACAAGTCTGCCAAGCAGCAGACTTGGTAAGTTTAGCTTGTGGACACACCTCCTGTTGGCCGTGGCTGTGAGATATCCTTCCCGAGATCTACCATGGGCAGCCAAGAAGTGGAATATCATTGAGCAGGGAATTAAGCTTCTGAAGGAGTTTGCTGTGAAGGAAGTGCTTTATGGAGATCATGGCACTCATGAGCCTGATGACATTGCTCTTGGAACAGGTCTCATGAAGAAGCTTATTAAGCTTGCTCCTTCAACCTGTGCTAACACCTTGGCTAGCAAGTTTGTATCAAGGAGTGATAATGGAAGGTCTCTGAATTCACTGACCAGCTCAGGCAGATAGAGGACAGCTTGTCACATTCTGCCATAATCTGTGCCATAAAAACTATGACCACAGGGATGAGAGAGATAAAAGATGGCATTAAAGATGGCATTGAGAATGGTATTAAGAATAGCATTAGAGAACTGAAGGAGGAACTTAAACCATTTCCAATCTGGTAAAGGTGCATGTTTCTGCCATCAGGAATAGACACCCACTTCCTGCAAGGCAATTCCAGCCCAGCAGGAGACAATGTCCACCTAGGCATCAGCAATCATCTGGGTCACTGTGGACAACTCTGCGTGACAAGTATGGTGAGAGCATGAACAAATGGGATGGTCAAACTACTTCAGCTCTTTCAAAGAGAGTCAGGGAACTGCAGAGTGGCAGAAACAGAGGCAACAATGCCAGAAAAGTAGCTGCCACTTCTTCAGCTCCACAGGACAACTGCAATTATTCCAGGTATTGTAGTTTTTCTCACAACAACACCAATCATTGTGTACACCCCACATGCCATGTTCAGCATTAGGGGTGCCCTGCCTCCAGCCAGGAGGAGGAAAGGGATAGTGGAGAAAACTGAATCCATTGGAATGTATTCATTAGGTGGCCTGGCAGTTCAAAACTTTGGAAATACAGGGCTTTAGTTGACACAGGTGCTCAGTGTACTTTACTGACATAAAATTACAAAGGGACAGAGTCCATATTTATTTTTGGAATCACTGGTGGATCTCAAGAGTTAACTAAGATACATGCTGAGATCAGTTTAACTGGTAAAGAGTGGAAGGAGCATGCTACTGTAACTGATCCTGATGTGCCTTGCATTCTGGAAATTGACTTGAGACAGGTTGTTTCAAAGATCCTAAGGGTCACAAATGGGCTTTTGGAATAGCGTAGAGATTGAGGGTGCTAAATTGAAATCACAGTATCACAGTATCACAGTATTATCAGGGTTGGAAGAGACCTCACAGATCATCAAGTCCAACCCTTCACCACAGAGCTCAAGGCTAGACCAGGGCACCAAGTGCCACGTCCAATCTTGCCTTGAACAGCCCCAGGGACGGCAACTCCACCACCTCCCTGGGCAGCCCATTCCAGTATCCAATGACTCTCTCAGTGAAGAACTTTCTCCTCACCTCAAGCCTAAATTTCCCCTGGCGCAGCCTGAGGCTGTGTCCTCTCGTTCTGGAGCTGGCCACCTGAGAGAAGAGAGCAACCTCCTCCTGGCCACAACCACCCCTCGGGTAGTTGTAGGCAACTATAAGATCACCCCTGAGCCTCCTCTTCTCCCGGCTAAACAATCCCAGCTCCCTCAGCCTCTCCTCGTAGGGCTTGTGCTCAAGATCTCTCACCACCCTCGTTGCCCTTCTCTGGACACACTCAAGCATCTCGATGTCCCTCCTAAACTGGGGGGCCCAGAACTGAACACAGGACTCAAGGTGTGGTCTAACCAGTGCAGAGTACGGGGGCAGAATGACCTCCCTGCTCCTGCTGACCACACCATTCCTGATGCAGGCCAGGATGCCACTGGCTCTCTTGGCCACCTGGGCAGACTGCCCATCTCTCCAGGTGGTCAAGGTCCCGCTGCAGAGCCCTTCTGCCCTCCAAGCCAGCCACATCTGCCCCCAGCTTAGTGTCATCGGCAAACTTGCTGATGACTGACTCCATGCCCTCATCCAGATCATCTATGAAGATGTTAAAGAGGATGGGGCCCAGCACTGATAATTGTCCATTAGATCTGAACTCTCAGATGAATCTGCCAATTGCTACTCAAAATGTGCACTGTGGATGAATTTCTTGCCAGCAGAGGACATGAATTGATAAACATGAGCAACTTGTGCTGTGAAGTGTCCTTGGGCCCATCTCGGGCACAGGAAACCAAGCAGCAAACAATAAGCACCCCACATGCATCTGCAGGGGGCAGGGTTAGCCAGCTGGAGGGGATGGACCCTCAGATTGTTATTGTAAGTCACCCTATCTGTACCACACACACAATTCTAAATCAATCTGTACTTTTCACGTGTACCAGTCTTAGACTAAGTTAGTTGTGCACGCCTCTTCCAAGTAAGCATATAACTCACTGTAACATGGAAATAAATCGGAGAATGACCATCTAACCAAATTGGTGAACCAAGAGTAATTTTTACCCTGGTGCTCCACCTGCAGTGCACCACAGGCTGTACAGAACTAACTGTGACTCTTTGTTGCCCATTAATCAGCTGATTCGTCAACTGGAGAGTCAGGCTGTCATCGAGAAAGCTCATTCACCTTTCAACAGTCCAATCTGGCCTGTGCGCAAGCCTAAAAGAGACTGACGACTGAGAGTTGATTTTTGTACCCTCGATGAGGTGACTCCACCCATGAGCACAGCTGTGCCAGACATGCTGGAACTCCAGTACGAGCTGGAATCGAAGGAGGCTAAATGATATGCTGCCATAGACACTACTAATGCTTTCTTCTCTATTCCCATAGCAAAGGAGTGCAGGCCTCAGTTTGCATTCACCTGGAAAGGAATCCAGTACCAGTTCAATCGTTTGCCTCAGGGGTGGAAACACAGCTCAACCATCTGTCATTCAGTCATCCACAATGCATTGGAGAAAGGTAAAGGTCTAGAGCACATACAATTCATCAACAGCATCATTGTGTGGGGCGAAACTGCTGAGGAAGTCTTCAAGAAAGGTAACAAAAGCATTGACATCCTATTACAAGCAAGTTTTGCCATTAAGAGAGACAAGGTCAAAGGACCCGCCAGAGAAATTCAGTTTCTGGGAGTGCAGTGGCAGGATGGTCGCCGTCACATTCCACAGGATGTGATCAACAAAGTCTGCACGTGGCAGTTCCCACCAAGAAGAAGGACACATTTGTGATTCTATGTTCCAAAAACATAAGCAAAGACAGTGGGACCACATATCATGCTGTTGATACTAGGTACCTGCCGATGGAGCACCTGGGTAAAATGACTCCTTGTTCACTAATATGGTTAGATGGTCATTTTCCATTTACTTCCATGTTACAGAGACTCAGAATCATAGATTCATAGAATCAACCAGGTTGGAAGAGACCTCCAAGATCATTCAGTTCAACCTATCACCCAGCCTGTGCTAGTTTGAAGCAAGCTAGAATGTTTTGGTAACAGAACTAGATAACGGGCAGTGAAATGAAAAACAATTGATGTCAACTTCTCTCACAGTCACGCTGAGAACTCTGGGAAGAAGAAAGACTTTTTCTCCATTTTTGTTTCTCACTCTTGCTTTTGCCTTAGACTGAGACATATCTCATTAACCCTGCTCCTACTAACCTTGCTCCCTAACCTCTTGGCTGCACCTCTTTTCTTCCTGAGAACTGGGGTAAGGTTGAGAGGGCCGGGGGGAGGTGTTGGGGTGGTTTGAGAGCCCCTCCTGGGGACTCAGGTTTCTGGGAGGGGAGTTGTGCTTTTGTATTGTTTCTCCTTTGTATATTTCTGTATATAACTGTATATAACTGTATATATTGTAAATAGCTGCTTGTAAATTCTGCTAGCTGTAAATAAATTGCTTCATCTATATTCCCAGGGTCCGTCTGAGTTAGCTGGGGCAAATTCAAAAGTGTGGGGGGGCGGGGTAACCCCCAAACCATCACATTTTTAATTGGCTTTCCCAACGTGGGGCTAGATATTTCAGTGACTGGAAATTAGCTCTGGGAATTAAGATGAAGCTAATCAAGCAGCTATTGTATTTGGTTGGTGCATTGCTCTGGTCTGGTTTTGTTTTCTTGGCATTTAGTTGGTTAAAAGGTCAAATTGTTGCTTATTATTCGCCCGAAGGAGAAAATACCCAAACAGTTTTCCCTAACAGATTCTTTTCACGTACAACAGGAACTTTATCACCGTCTACTGTTTGGACCAAATCTGATTGTGCAGGTCCTGCTCTGTTTACTGAACCTCTACTATTTACCAACCAGGTAGCTTGTGCTAAATGTTTGTCCCAGTTTTTTAGAGTTCCACCCCCCATGGCTTTTAGAGTGGTTTTCAGCAAACCATTGTAGCGTTCAATCTTCCCTGAAGCTGATGCATAGTAGGGTATGTGGAAGATCCATTCAATACCATGCTCTTTGGCCCAATTTTTCACAAGATTGTTCTTGAAATGAGTACCATTGTCTGACTCAATTCTTTCTGGAGTTCCATGTCTCCACAATATCTGTCTCTCCAAACCAACAATGGTGTTACGTGCAGTAGCATGTGGAACTGGATAGGTCTCCAACCATCCAGTGCTGGCTTCTACCATCGTTAGCACATACTGCTTGCCAGAACGAGATCGAGGTAAAGTGATGTAGTCAATCTGCCAGGCTTCACCATACCTGTACTTTGACCATCTATCACCATACCATAAGGGCTTGATTCGCTTAGCCTGCTTAATAGCAGCACAAATGTCACAGTCATAGATGACTTGGGTGATAGCGTCCATGGACAAGTCAATTGACCTATCGTGAGCCCATCGGTATGTTCCATCTCTGCCTTGATGTCCAGATGAGTCATGGGCCCACCGAGCTAAGAACAGTTCACCTCGGTGTTTCCAGTCAAGGTCAATGTCAAGATCAGAGTTGGTATCAACTTGAGCAATCTTAGCAGCTTGATCTGCCTTCTGGTTATGTTGACGTTCCTCAGTTGCTCTGCTCTTAGGCATGTGTGCATCTACGTGCCGCACCTTCACTGGAGTTTTCTCCAGCCGTGCATCAATGTCCTGCCATAGATCAGCACACCAAATAGGCTTTCCTTTCCTCTGCCAACCATTCTTCTTCCAGTCCTTTTGCCAACCCCACAGAGCATTGGCTACCATCCACGAGTCGGTGTAGAGGTAAAGGATAGGCCAATTCTCACGTTCAGCCACATCAAGAGCAAGTTGAACAGCTTTTACCTCAGCAAACTGACTGGATTCTCCTTCGCCATCTTTCATTTCGGTAACTCTCCTGGTTGGACTCCAGACTGCTGACTTCCATATTCGCTTGTTCCCAACAAGACGACAGGAACCATCTGTGAACAAAGCATAGTTCTTTTCCTGATCAGAGAGACCACCATAAGGAGGAGCTTCCTCAGCACGAGTTATTTTCTCCTCCGGAGGTTTGGAACAGTCTGTGCCTTCCGGCCAGTTGGTGATCACCTCCACCAGACCAGGTCGGTCAAGATTACCCATTCGTGCTCGCTGGGTTATCAAAGCCATCCATTTAGACCAGGTTGCATCTGTGGCATGATGAGGTGATGAACCTTTGCCTTTGAACATCCAGTTAAGAACTGGCAGTCTAGGAGCTAAAAGCAATTGTGACTCAGTTCCAATTACTTCAGAGGCTGCTTTCACTCCCTCATAGGCTGCTAGTATCTCTTTCTCAGTTGCAGTATAATTTGTCTCTGAACCTCTGTAGCAACGTCCCCAGAAACCAAGTGGACGACCACGTGTCTCATTTGGAGCTCTCTGCCAAAGACTCCAAGTTGGACCATTGTCACTGGCAGCCGTGTACAGAATGTTTTTAATGTCCAGACCAGATCTCACAGGTCCTAAGCCCACTGCATGGACTACTTCTCGCTTGATCTGATCAAAGGCTGCTTGTTGTTCAGGTCCCCACTCAAAATTGTTTCTCTTACGAGTCACATCATGCAGAGTGTGCTAGTTTGAAGCAAGCTAGAATGTTTTGGTAACAGAACTAGATAACAGGCAGTGAAATGAAAAACAATTGTGTCTACTTCTCTCTCAGTCACACTGAGAACTCTGGGAAGAAGAAGAAAACATTCTCCATTTTGTTTCTCACTTTTGCTTTTGCCTTAGACCTGGTCACATCTCATTAACCCTGCTCCTACTAACCTTGCTCCCTAACCTCTTGGCTGCACCTCTTTTCTTCCTGAGAACTGGGGTAAGGTTGAGAGGGCTGGGGGGTGGTGTTGGGGTGGTTTGAGAGCCCCTCCTGGGGACTCAGGTTTCTGGGAGGGGAGTTGTGCTTTTGTATTGTTTATCCTTTGTATATTTCTGTATATAACTGTATATAACTGTATATATTGTAAATAGCTGCTTGTAAATTCTGCTAGCTGTAAATAAATTGCTTCATCTATATTCCCAGGGTCCGTCTGAGTTAGCTGGGGCAAATTCAAAAGTGTGGGAGGGGCGGGGTAACCCCCAAACCATCACATTTTTAATTGGCTTTCCCAACGTGGGGCTAGATATTTCAGTGACTGGAAATTAGCTCTGGGAATTAAGATGAAGCTAATCAAGCAGCTATTGTATTTGGTTGGTGCATTGCTCTGGTCTGGTTTTGTTTTCTTGGCATTTAGTTGGTTAAAAGGTCAAATTGTTGCTTATTTCATTGATCTGGCTTATAATAAGGCTAAAGCTAAGGTTTCAGATATGTTCTGGAGCTGGGGTGATTTTATTCTTGGTTATGCTGGTTTTAATATCTCTGAGAATATTACCAAGGACATTACAGGAGCTCTGGTCAATAATGTGACAATCAATGGAAATTCTGCTTTAAATATGGCTCTAATGAGAGTTATTCAGCCTAAGACAGGAATTCCAACTGTTTGCATAGGTGCATGCTCGTGTAAAACTGTTTTTCTTCTCACAATTTTTAATATTTGCCTCATGATTTTAATATTCATATTAATTTTGGCATTATTGGTGAAAAATTCAAAACCAGCTTCTGTAAGAGCTAGGAAAAATTCTGTGTCTCAGAAGCAGTCTCTTTCACAGCAAAACAAGGGAACACAGTCATCGGCTTCCCCCTTGCCAGCCTCTGCCCCTCCTTCTCCAAGTGCTGGGAACACAGCCAATGTTCCCGCCACTAATGTAAACAATGATAACGGGCAGAGTTCAGCAGGAGCCCTAGGAGGACAGGTCGGTACCCAAAATCAGAATGTTCCTAGCAAAAATGAAAACAAGTCAGGGTTGGCAGGCATCCCAGGAGGACAGGAAAATAATCCCACTAATGTTAATAATACTACTAGTGCTGGTAACACTAGCCCAGTCAGTCCAAATCCTAATAACACCAGCTCAGCCAATTCGAACCCCCAGCCAGCAGACCAGAACCAAAATCCACCTGTTAAAAGCAAGGCAGATTTGAACTCACAAGCTCCAGGTCAGACCCCCAGTAATACAAATGC